>NW_026622841.1:45278457-45593457 GCF_023065955.2 Ursus arctos
ACTTTAATGAAGGATCCACTAGTTAGGCTTGCTTGATTAAATCATTGCTCTGGGTGCCGAGCTCAATCTCCAGCTCCTCCCCATCCCAGGAGGTTGGTGGTGGGATGTGCTAGGAAAGTTCCAACCCCCTAACTGTACCAACCAGCCCCCATCCTGCAGCTACCTACGTAGGAGTTACCGGTCAACTCATTAACATAAGCTCAGGGTAAGACTGAGAAGGGCTTGTTGTGAATAACAACACACTCTTCTATCGCCTCTCACTTAAGAAATTCCAGGGTTTTAGAGCTCTGTGCCAGGAACTAAGGAAAAAGACAAATCTTATGATACAAACATTACAGCCCTCTCAAGTAAAACGAAATGCAAGCTGAAGTTCAAAGAATGCAATATAATGCCTACCTACATAAGAACACTAATATTTCCCTATTAAGAGAGGTACAAAGTTTTAAAAAATGAATTACAAAACAAGGTAAATTAAGGAAAACTAGAAATGAAATGGAAGTAAAAAATAAACTGATAAAAAAAATCACATCCAAAAGCAAGTGTAATCCCATAGTCCAATCATAAAATAAACACAAATTTATAAAATACCATAAAATAACACAAAACAATCACAAAAAGTAACACCACATTTTTACATATCTATTAACAGTATTGGCTTTTTTTTTTTTTTTTAAAGGAGGCACCACACCCAGCGTGGAGTCCAACACGGGGCTTGAACTCACAACCCTGAGATCAAGACCTGAGCTGAGATCAAGAGTTGGACACTTAACCGACTAAGCCCCCTGGAGACCCCAGTATTGGCATATTTTTAAAAAGTAGTAAGTGGAAATAAAAAAAGTGCAAAATAAAACTAAAATGCATGTAATGTTTTATATTAAAACATTACTGAAGAAATTATATATATATATATATATGTCGATAAAAATATTAAATTGCTTTTATTTTTTTAAAGATTTACTTATTTGGGGGGGAGGGGCAGAGGGAAAGAGAGTGAGAGAAACAACAAGTAGACTCCCCGCTGGGTGGAGAGCCTGTTGCTGGGCTCGATCTCGCGACCCTGAGACCATGACCTGAGCCTAAATCAAGAGTCAGATGCTTAACCAACTGAGCCACCCAGGCACCCCACTAAGTAGGTATTTTTAAAGGCAATAGTGATATATGTTATTTAAAACATGATAAAATCACAATTATCAAAGTTAAGGAATATTCATTTAAAAACATCTATAAAAGGTGGAACATAAAGACATCTCAAAAATAGACTCCATCTGTATCTTTTCTGACCACAACACTATGAAACTAGAAATAGGCCAGAAGAAAAAAATCTGGAAAGAGCACAAATACATTGACGTTAAATAACATGTTCCTAAACAATGAATGGATCAACCAAGAAATCAAAGAATAAATCAAGATTTCCATGTAAACAAATGAAAATGAAATCACAACAGTCCAAAAATCTTTGGGATGCAGCAAAAATGGTTCTAAGAGAGAAGTTTATAGCAATACAGGCCTACCTCAAGAAGCAAGAAAAATCTCAAACAAACAAACCTGACACATAAAGGAGCTAGAAAAAGAACCCAAACCCAGCAAAAGGAAAGAAATAATAAAGATTAGAGCAGAAATAAATGACATAGAAACTTAAAGAAAACAGAACAGATGGATGAAACCAGGAGCTGGTTCTTTGAAAAGTTCAACAAAATTGATAAACCTCTAGCCACACTCGTTAAAAAAAAAAAAAAAGAAAGAAAAAGAAAAAAGACCCAAATAAACAAAATCACTAATGAAAAAGGAGAAACACCACCACCACAGAAATACAAACAACTCTAACAGAATATTATGAAAATCTATATGCCAACAAACTGGACAACCAAAAAGAAATGGATAAATTCCTAGAAACATATAACCTACCAAAATGAAAGCAGAAAGAAATAGAAGATTTGAACAGACCAATCACCAGCAATAAATGAATCAGTAATCAAAAACGCCCCGAACACCAAAGTCCAAGATCAGATGCCTTCTCAGAAGCAAATTCTACCAAACATTTAAGAAGAATTAATACCTATTCTTCTCAAATCATTCCAAAAAATATAAGAGGAAGAAAACCTTCAAATTCATTCTATGAGGCCAGTATTAGCCTGATACCAAATCCGGATGAAGACACAAAAAAGGAAATTTATAGATATGTCTCACGACTACAAGTGTCAAGATCCTCAACAAAATATTAGCAAACAGTATCCAACAATATATTTAAAAAAAATCATACACCACGAACAAGTGGGATTTATTCCCAGGATGCAAGGATGTTTCAATATCTGCAAAACAATCCACATGATACATCACATCAATAAGAGAAATAAAAACCATATGATCATTTCAATAGATGAAAAGCAAGCACTGACAATGTACAACATCCATTCGTGATAAAACCCTCTGCAAAGTAGATCCAGAGGGAACACGTCTCAACATAATAAAGGCCTTATAGGAAAAACCCACAGCCAAAATCATACTCAGTGGTGAAAAACTGAGAGCTCTTCCCTGAAGGTCAGAACCAAGACAGGGATGTCCACTCTCCCCAGTTTTATTCAACACAGTCCTCGAAGTCCTACCCACAGCAATCAGATAACAAAAGGGAATAAAAGGCATCCAAACTGGCAAGGAAGAAGTAAAACCCTCATTATCTGCAGATAACATGACACTATATATAGAAAATCCTAAAGATGCCACCAAAAAACTACTAGAATTGATAAATGAATTCGGTAAAGGTCGCAGGGTACAAAAATCAAGGTACAGAATCTGTTGCATTCCTATACACCAAGAATGAAGCAGCAGAGAGTGAAATTAAGAAAACAATCCCATTTACAATTGCACCGAATACAATAAAATACCTAGGAACACACTTAACCAAAGAGGTGAAAGATCTGTACTCTGAAAAGTTTAAGACACTGATGAAAGAAATTCAAGACAACACGAAGAAATGGAAACACATTCCATGCTCATGGGTTGGAAGAATAATTCTTGTTAAAATGTCTATACTATCCAAAGCAATCTATATATTTAATGCAATCCCTGTCAAAATACCAACAGTATTTTTCACAGAACTAGAACAAATAATCCTAAAATTTGTATGGAACCACAAAAAACCACAAATAGTGAAAGCAATCTTGAAAAAAAAATTGGAGGTATCATAATTCCAGATTTCAAGTTATATTATAAAGCAGTAGTAATTAAACAGTATGGTACTGTCATAAAAACAGACACATAGATTGACAAAATAGAACAGAAAACCCAGAAAGAGACCCACAGTTACATGGTCAATTAACCTTTGACAAAGCAGGAAAGAATATTCAATGGGAAAAAAGACTGTCTCTTCAACAAATGGTGTTGGGAAAACAGGGCAGCCACATATGAAAGAATGAAAGGACCACTGTCACCATACACAAAACAAACTCAAAATGCATTAGGGACCTTAATGTGAGACCTGAAACTATAAAAATCCTTGAAGGGAACACAGGCAGTAATTTCTCTGACATTACCATAGCAGCATTTTTCTAGATATGTCTCCTGAGACAAGGGAAATAAACGCAGAAATAAACTACTGAAACATCAAAATAGGGTACCTGGTTGGCTCAGTCGGTTAAGCTCCTGTCTTTGGCTCAGGTAATGATCCCAGGGTCCTGGGACTGAGCCTCACTCAGCAAGGAGTCTGCTTCCCTCTGCCCCTCCCCCTGCTCATACACTCTCTCTCTCTCCCAAGTAAATAAATAAAATCTATAAAAAAAATCAAAATAAAAAGTTTCTGCACAGTGAAGGAAACAATCAACAAAACTAAAAGACAACCTACGGAATGGGAGAACACATTTGCAAATGACGTATGATAAAGAGTTAGTATCCAAAATATATAAAGAACTTATAAAACACCCAAAAAACAAATAATCTAATTAAAAATGGGCAGAAGACATGAACACACATTTTTCCAAAGAAGACATCCAGGTGGCCAACAGACACATGAAAATATGCTCAACATCATTCGTCATCAGGGAAATGCAAATCAAAAGTACAATGAGATATTATCTCACACCTGTCAGAATGGCTAAAATCACCAACACAAGAACAAGTGCTGATGAAGATGTGGAGAAAAAGAAACCCTCATGTGCTGTTGGTGGGAAGGCAAACTGGTGCAACCACTGTGGAAAACAGTATGGAGGTTCCTCAAAAAATTAAAAATAGAACTACCCTATGATCCAAGAATTGCAATACTGAGTATGTACTCCAAACATACAAAAACACTAATTTAAAGGGATACATGCACCCCTAGGTTTATTGCAGCATTATTTACAATAGCCACATTATGGAAGCAACGCCAAGTGTCCATTGATAGATGAATGGATAAAGAAGATGTGATGTGCTCTGTGTGTGTGTATACGTGTATACATATATGTGTATATATGTATACATGTATATATGAATATTTTTCCACTGTAAAGAATGAAATCTTTTGCAATGACATGGATAGAGGTAGAGAACATTATGCTAAGTGAAATCAGTCAGAGAAAGACAAATACCGTATGATTTCACTCATATGTGGAATTTAAGAAATGAAACAAAGGACCAAAGTAAAAAAGACAAACCAAGAAACAGACTCTTAACTATAGAGAACAAAGTGATGGTTACCATAGGGGATGTCGGTGGGGGATGGGTGAAATAGGAGATGGGGATTAAAGAGTACACTCATGATGAAAAAAAATTAATGGAGAAAGCAAAAAAGAATTTACCAAAAAAAGTAGATTCCATCTATCTTAAGGGATTTAACTCAGTGACGGGAGGAAAAACAAAAGTGTTAAGATTCTTGAATTACAGTAGGTATCAGAATTAAACCATATCTTTATCTCACACGTGCAAATAGGTATGAGAATATAATAAGAGTTTTTAAAACATCAGTGTATAATCTAGAAGAAAACAGAATTGTCTATGTGTCCCAGTTTAGGCAGAAGATAAATATCTGAAGAAATGAAGTCTGTTACAATAAACATGTGTACGTGTTTGAATGTTCAAATTTTCACAAAAAAATGTAATAAAAGTTCTCAAATGAAAGTATTAGAAGAGGGGAAAACATATAAGTACTCCTTATGATTATATTATACATTAGAATTTGGGCAAATATATAAGGAAATACTTTTTACTCAGAAGTCACATTTGGTTGCATCAACAATTTATACCCAAAGGAAAAAAGGAAAAGTAAATATTCATACAGAAAATATCTTCAGTGACTTTTTTGAAACATCTTTGAGATAGAATTCAAGTATCATAAGGTTCACCCACTTAAAGGACACAATTCAATGATTTTTAGTACATTCAGAGCTGCACAACCATTACCACAATCTACGTGTAGAATATTTTCATCACCCCAACAAGAACCCCTGCCCCAACAATTACTCCACTCTCCCCCATTCAACCCCACCCCCAAGTAAGCAATAACCTACTATCTGCCTCTATAGATTTGTCTGGTCTGGCGATTTCATATAAATGGAATCATACAATATATGCTCTTTTGTGGTTGGCTTTTTTTCACTTAACATGCTTTTTAGGTTCACCCACAGTAGCATGTATCAGGACTTCACTTCTTTACATTGCTAAATATATTATGCATTGCACAATGCATACTTTGTTTATCCGTTCATCAACTGATGGACATTTGAGTTGTTTCCACTTTTGCTCTATGAGTAATCATATGGACATATGTTTTCATTTCTCTTGGGTGTATTCCTAGGAATGGGGCTTCTGGGTCATATGGTAAGTCTATGTTTAACATTTTGAGGAACTGCCAAACTTTTCCAAAGTGGCTACACCATTTTACATCCCCACCAGCAATGAATGAGGGTTCCAACCACACCACATGCTTGTCTGCACTTCTTA
Organism: Ursus arctos; assembly: GCF_023065955.2. Classification (NCBI taxonomy): domain Eukaryota; kingdom Metazoa; phylum Chordata; class Mammalia; order Carnivora; family Ursidae; genus Ursus; species Ursus arctos. The sequence goes on from NW_026622841.1 coordinate 45,284,368, forward strand.
TTGGCTGCCTTCTTTATTACAGGTAGCCTGGTAGCTATGAAATAGCATCTCACTTGGTTTTGATGTGCATTTCTTCATAATGACTTATGAAGCTGAGCATCTTTTCATGTGCTCAATGGTCATCTGCATATTTTCTCTGGAGAAAGGTCTCTTCAGAGCCTTTGCCTATCTTTTAATTGGGATATATGTCTCTTAATTGAGTTGTTAAAGTTTTTACATATTCTGGATACAAGTCCGTTGTCCTACCTGTAACTCACAAATATTTTCTCCCATTCCATGGGCTATTTACTTTCTTGATGATATTCTTCGCAGCACAAAAGTGTTTAATTTTGACATAGTTCAATTTACCTGTTTTTCTTTTGTTGTGCCTTTGATGTCCTAAGAAGCCATTGCCTAACCCAAGAGTTTAATGGTTTTAGCTCTTATATTTAGATCTATGATCCATTTGCATTCATTCTTACGTATGGTGTGAGGTAGGAGTCCAACTTCATTTATTTGCATGTGGATATTCAATTGTCTTAGCACCATCTGTTGAAAAGACTATTCTTTGCCTATCGATTTACCCTTGTCAAGAGTCAGTTGATCCATAAATGTAAAGGTTTACTTCTTTTTTTTAAATTTATTTGACAGAGAGAGAGACAGCCAGCAAGAGAAGGAACACAGCAGGGGAGTGGGAGAGGAAGAAGCAGGCTCCCAGCGGAGGAGCCCGATGTGGGACTCGACCCGGAACACCAGGATCACGCCCTGAGCCGAAGGCAGACGCTTAACGACTGCGCTACCCAGGCGCCCCAGAGGTTTACTTCTTGACATTCATTGAACTATAGGACTATTCTTATGCCATACCGCACTGTCTTGATTACTTTGTGGTAAGTTTTGAGATTAGGAAGCATGAATCTTCCAACTTTGTTCTTCGTTTCCAAGATTGATTTGGCTGTTCCACGTTCCTTAGGCTTAGTATCAGTTTGTCAATTCTGCAAAAAAGCAAGCTGTGATTTTGAAAGGGATTGTATTGAATCCAGCAGCTCGGTTAAGGAAGTACTGCCATCTTAACAATACTGAGTCTTCTGATATATGAACATGAGCTGTCCCATCAGTAATATTTTAAGAACTGTCTTTAAACTGCTTTACTTTGCATCATTATGGAAATAAAAACAAAACTATGCAGCAGGACATGCTGCTGAGACCATGTACAAAATAATGAATGATTATACTCCAGCCCACTATTTCTTTTCTTTTTTTTTTTTAAAGATTTTATTTATTTATTCAACAGAGATAGAGACAGCCCGCGAGAGAGGGAACACAAGCAGGGGGAGTGGGAGAGGAAGAAGCAGGCTCATAGCAGAGGAGCCTGATGCGGGGCTCAATCCCAGAACGCCAGGATCACGCCCTGAGCCGAAGGCAGACGCTTAACCGCTGTGCCACCCAGGCGTCCCGGCCCACTATTTCTTGAGTATAATCTCTTATCATGTGTCAGGAGCTACGGAACTGTTCACACTCTCAGATTCTAATAATGATGCACTGGAGCTATGACCCAAAGAAGTAACTCAGAAAAAAAAGAAAAGAAAAGAAAAATATGCTAGTTATTGAACTACTTACTATCACAGTGAAATACTGGGAAATAGAGAAACAACAATAATCAAATATCCCAACAATTTCCCAACAAGGAAATATCAAATTATTAACACAACAGAAATCTAAATAGTCTGCATACCAGTTACTTACCAAAAAAACAGATTTGTAAATGAAATTTCATGAAGTCTGTGTGTATATTAAAGATCACAAAATAATTTGAAAACAGCTTAGAATTGAAGGATGACTGGGTTATTTTTATAAAGTCGCTTAACATCTTCAACTATTATGCAGGTGTTTTAAAAGGAGAGGCCTTCCTTGTCACCTGCAGCACGCAGAAGGGCATGCTGTGACAACCCACTTATTATTACCCGTGCTTCAGCTTTAGTGCTGCTCACGAGCAGAATCCGTTTAGCAATACTGTTATCAAGGACACCTAACAATAGATTGTGCTTTTAACCCCTACCCTTAGGACTTGGGCTAATGTAGGCAAGGGAAAGCTCATCCTTAGGCACATTTAGGGAGCTTAGGGATAAAAATTAACCTTCTACTTGCTTTCCAGCCCAACAGCCTGTAATGATAGAGTTGAAAGAACAGCATATGTATTTAACCTATTAGCAATTTGGGTTACTATCCTCTCCTCATTGCAGTGAACAGAGTTATTAAACCACATGATACAGATTTATCTTGCTGGGAAGTGGAGACAAATATATCCCTCCATCTCTCCTACACCAGCTAAAACCAATCTCTCATTTTGTGTTCGTCTAAGAATAAATGGCAGCTCTATTTTTTGGCGCCTGAAGTAATAAAGAGAACCCACGTAGGATGGAGGAAGAGAAGACTACAATTAACAGAACTTCAGGGAATTATTTCTCTTCCTGCATCGCCTTTTTCCTGATCCTATAAATAACAACATGACATCATGCTGGCAAGACCTGCTGTTCAAATACAAGAGGCAAGCTTGCTCTCTGACAGATGCAAAGAAACGTAGCTACCAAACAACTCCCATCCTGTCCTGTCGACACGCCCCGGAGAAGAGCGCTCAGGCCCAGGCCCTCCTGCACTGGCCCCCGCTCTCCACGACCCCTGCAGGCCACCTGTCTCTTTTCTCTAGCTGATAAATTAATCACCGAAGGGATCAACCGCCACTTTTTGGTCCCTGTCACAATCACGAATGGATGGGCTAAGAAGCAACACAGAGCTCCCACTTATTCTGGGGAGCGCCAGTGAAAAACATCACTTCATCTTAATAAAAGTACAGAAAGAAAGCACTACAGTCCATTTTTTAAAAGGGGGCCTCAGACAGCTGAAGTCACCTCACACAATGGGCAGAAACAAGGTCCACCATCAGGACATGCGCTGGCGTAGCTGTGTGCAAGCCTTTCCCACAGAACTCTGCAGCCAGGAGAAAGAGAAGAGCCTGACCCTCTTGGAAGGAGATGGGGCGGCAGGCTGATGTGAACATGGTGGAGGGAAGGTCAACCATCAAAGCAGTCGCTGCAGGGCTCTGTTCTGGGGAAAGAAACCACATCCTATCACAGGCCTTCTCAGAAGGAAGGGAGGGAGGGGCAGCACAAAACAGGGGAGCACACTGCAGTGACAAGGCCGCAGGTCTCCGAAAAACAAGGCAGCTTCAAATAAGAGAGAGGAGATGATGGGGACACACACACACACACACGCACACAAGATAGGGTTCATTGTAACTTCTTCAGCGTGGCCTCTCTGAGGCCTTGCACAAACTTCCTTTTGTCCTCATGAGGCAGCACTGTAACTGCAATGGTCTGAGAGGCGGTTACAGTCAAGTGCTTCACAGGCTGGGCGGTGGCGGGGGGAGCGCCGGGGCTCACAGCAGCTCATCTGGGCGCTCGCACCGCCAGAGCAGAGACTTCATTTCAACCCAATCACTTTTTACCTCGTTTATTCAGTCCCCTTCTTTGGAGCCGCACTTCTCTAGCCAGCACATCAGCACTGAAATACCCTGTTCTGTACCCTCCTCAGGAGGATAATCTCCTGCTCCATTGTGAAGACAGCTTTGCATCTCCTACTTCAGCCCTGGTTTCGGGAACAGGCGTGGGTGCCACACAAGAGAAGCAGATAGTCCCTGATAATCAACTTTTCCTTAACAAAGAAATGACATCACGCTCATGGATCAGTGGATTTCTCACTGATGGACGGATTCAGCTGTTCATTCAGCAAATACGCACTGAGGGCCAGTCTTGTGCAAGGCCCTGACGGCTCCCCAAATCCAAACCCAAGGTTTTAAAATGCCAGCACTCAGGATGTTCAAAAAGTAGGAGCCCCAGCTTAGAAGATAGTTTCAAAACAAGAATTCTCAAAATACTTGAATAACAACCTCGTTAGGATGCTTATCAACTTTCATTCAATCAGATATTAAAAATTAGTTTCATCACCAAATAGTCATGATAGCGTGTGTACATGAAAGTGTATACCTATAAAATCCGACATACATATATTACATACTAAGTAGATGGTTAAAACTGAAGGGACGCTGTGCACATCTGTACTGTTTACGGGAAAAAAGAAGACTAGAGAGAAATAATAACAAGTAATTAAAATGCAGACTTGTCTCAATACTTTTTAAATAACCAGGAAAAAATACTCATTCATCACTTGTAGGGTAATGGACTTACCACTACCACAGGTTTACTGAAAAGTAAAGAAACTCAAAACTAGAGCCAAAAATTCACATTTTAAAACTGAGATTACTATACAACATCTAGGACCAACTTCAGGGAAAAGTAAAGACAGGTGCCATATGGTTCCTGTGGCCCCTCTCGCTACATGCCACCCACTCTGCCAATCATGGGCCCAGCTTTACTGACTGCTTTCAACACTAAAACAATTTTTTTCCTCCTAAAAAGGAAAAAAAAAAAAATTTGCTAACCCTACTTTCCAGGCTTATGCACTCATCACACTCTGGTTATATATCATTTATCTCATGCTAAGTACCGTAGGAACCCAGCTGTGCCTCCCAGCAGCATGACAAGTCACATGGGAGAAGTCAACAGAGACCGAGAGGTTGTGGGAACACAGGAGGCTGGAGAAGGCTGGAGGTGGGAGCGTACAGACATGCGGTGGGGAGAAGCGAAGGCAGTCAAGAGAGACGACTCCTTCTGCAGTCCGGCTGAGCTTCGTGCTCCAACAGCCCCAAAGAGCACAGGGGGCACCCCATCTGGACGCACCCCACGTCCCACCAAAGGTGTAGAACCCCACTGCTAGGTCAGGTTAGGCCATTAACAGCAGGAAATCATGAAGCCATGACAGCAAGCGTTATCAAGGGTCAGGACGGGGTGGCTATGTCAAAGACCATCCCCCCAGACGGACACCAAATTGTCCCAGAGCACATAAACAGTTGTTCGTGAAATTAAAGAGAGCGGGCAAGCGCGCGGGATTTGCAAATAACGCGCACAGAAAATGAAAACTAACCAGCACGTCTGGAGCTCGTCCCCCTGCGCGACAGCAGGCTTACACCAAAGCAGCTGTTCAAATTATTCTGCAGACTGACTCACTGAACAAACTTCGTGCCATAGGATGCAACTGCCAAAGTTAAAGCCCGCAGACCGTGTTCTCTCAGTGTTTGTTGATAGAAAGATCTCAGGGGTCCTAGCTCTAGCCTAAATGCTTGCTGAAAATTAGAAAAAAAAAAAAAAATTCTCTGCAAGCGGATTTGTCAGCAGAGCCCTGTGTTTTCAGAAACTAGGTTTGGGACTTCGCAGGCCTTACAGAAAGCCTCCGACAAGAGCAGTGACAGCCTTTCCGGGCTGTCCCTCCTCTGCAGACAAAGCCTTCCCCACCCCCACCCAACAGCTTCCTCGGGGTCACCCGGGAAGATAAATGAAATGCTGGTGTCTGGACACTGTAAGGATAATCCCAATAATATTCCAAGTTAGCCCCAAATCCTTTCCTCTTCTGGGCCTTTGGGAAGGGCCGAACAGAAACCACCGGCACGTTCCCTTGGCCCTGAGGCTACAGCTCACTAACGAGAAGCAGAAACAGATCTTTTAGTCTTTTTTTTTTTTTTTTTTGAAAACCAAGCATCAGTTTGGCAAGCAAGCTGCTTCACGGTGAAATAGTCCTAATATCTACCACCCACACTCAGATCACAACTCTCCCTCCGAAAGAGCCCGAATGCCTGCCAAGAACTACATAAAGCCAACTAGGTACCTCCCCAAACTGTGCTTAGAAGGGTCCTCTCACGGCTGCGGCTTCCTCATTTCTAGGACCATCCCAACAACAGCAAATAACCACTTACTTTTACATCCACTCAGGCCCACACAAATTAAGTGTCTGGGGCGGGTGGGAGAGTCATCAGTTTAGCTAAAAGTTAAGCACTTTGGTTTTAAAATAAAAAATTTACTAACATGGCAAGCTTCACAAGAGATAAACTCTCACTTCTACATTTCCATTTAACAGCTTCAAAATCCAATTTAAAGCATGTGTTGATCTGGGGGAAGTAAAGAGAGAGAATTCGAATAAATGCCCAACGTTCAAGTGCCTTTTTGCCATGCTGCACACAATTATAAATTCTGGCTCTCACCCCGTGCAGTAAATCTGTTCAACACTGACCCTCGTCTTACCATGTTCAGAGGTATTCAAAATGTATAATGCCCGCCTCTTAAGAAATGGACATTTAATGGGGCACCTGGGTGGCTCAGTTGGTTAAGTGGCCAACTCTAAGCTTTGACTCAGGTCATGATCTCGGGGTCATGAGTTCGAGCCCTGCATGGGGCTCCAGGGTCAGCAGGGGGTCTGCTTGAGATTCTCTCTCTCTCCCACTCCCTCTGCCCCTTCCCCTGCTCATGCTCTCTAAAAATAAATCTTAAAAAGAAATGGACACTTAAAGCACTGACCCTGTAACCCAACGTCCATGCAAAAATGGTCACTGAAGTCAGAAGGCTTAGTCAGTTTACAATGTCCTTATACAGTGTTATTTTGTCCTGCACAAACCCAAGGGAGCAGAGAAACTTTAGTAAATTGGACATCCTTCCCTACATGGAAGACCATAACCCTGAGCTTAAAAGACAAGAATGCTAACAAAAAGACTGGGCTGTACAAGAAACTGATCAGAACTATGTTTCTAAGACAGCGAGGGGAAAAAAGGGGAAAATAGAACTGAAGGCTCGCAATCCTGACCACAAAGAAAAACAGTTTTGAGATAATGAGAAAAAAACCAATTCAGACATAGGTGTAAATAATTCAGATCCTGGTGAGCTTTCTGTACTATGTTTCAATCATAAATCATCAGTAGAGTCTCCAAAATACAACTTCCATATGTAAAGGTGAGGAGTCCGCGGATTTAGGAGGCACTTCATGAGGGAAAGGAATTATTCAGGAAGTAATGTACACTCTGTTGCCAACAAAAAAAATTAGTGATCAAATCATCCCTGTGCTTGCAAAAGCATTCCTAGGCAAAAATCTTCAAATGCACTCATGGCAATTCCTGGGGGCAGACTTCTAGAGTCAGCTGTGCTTCAGGGCACCCAGTTAACTGGAGGACAGAGATTGTAGAAACCTTGCAATGATTCCCTGCAAGCTGCTGGTACACCTGGCATAACAACTTTCATATGCAGGATTTTCTTTCTTTAAGATTTTATTTATTTATTCTACACAGAGAGAGAGAAAGCACAGGCAGGGGGAGTGGGAGAGGAAGAAGCGGGCTCCCCTCTGAACTGGGAGTCCAACATAGGACTTGATCCCAGCACCCTGGGATCATGCCCTGAGCCGGAGGCAGACACTTAATGGACAGCACCCAGGCGCCCCAGGATTTTCTTATAATACTTTTATTTTTCTTCAAATCCTCACTCTTCAAATCTCCTAAGCAAGCAAACCAAAAAAAAAAAAAAAAGATATGAAGGAAAAGCAGAGACCCTCCAAAGGCCAGGGTGTGTTCTGCTTCTGGAATGAGACAGCCTGGCCTCATTCACTGGGTGAGCCTGGGAAGTCACTTGAAACCCTCCTGGATCCCTTTTTCTATAAAATGCCGATGACATTTTGTATCTATGTCCTAGCGTTGCTCTGGGGATTAAACTTGATAGCATGAATAAAGCGCCTGGCCCAGGATTTGTCCAAATGAAGCCCATGAAAAAGCAACAAAAGCTACTTCTGTTTCAAAGCTGATGGGGTCCTTGACATTCCAGGCAATAACCTTGTATAAATCAACGGTTAACCAAGATGAAAACTTAGCAGCAGGTTATTAGTACCCCCAGAAAAGGAAAAGGATCGTGCTGTGTTCTTCAAAGAAGACATGTGCTAACGCCCCTACGTATTCGGCTGAGAGCACGCCAATCTTGTCTCCCTACCACGAGAGAGCTCACCCCTGCCTCGCCCACGTCTCCCGAACAGAAGGTTACTGACAAACATCCTGGGTTCCTGGAAGAGGCTTTTGTAGCAACGGTGCGGCGAAAAGCACGAGAACGAAACGTTCCTTGGCCCAGCAACACTGGGGCTCATGTTGATACGAGTACCCGCGTGAGAACTACAGCTCGGATCCACCGACGGCTTTATTTAAAAACATGCGGAAGGCACAGTACCTCTAATCGTTGTATGCGTCCCTTGAAAAACATGAAGAGGGAAGAATTTGGATAAGCAGCTTCTTTTTTGAGAAGAATTTCCTTCGCTTCATCCAGGCCTGCTTTGTTATCACTGCCATCCAAGGCAAAAAACGGGCGGACTACGGTGTGATACCAGAGCAGAGCCAATCTAAAGAAGAGGGAGAGAAACATTGAGCAAGGCTTTTCTTATAGCGGTTCTACTTTTTAAAAACTCAGTATGTGCTCTTCCAGAACACTCTCCTTCCAAAAAGCTTACTATGCAGTCTTTGAAGAAGTAAATTCAGAGTATCTTTCCCCATATTAATTGTATCCATATTTGGAAAACTGAAACTTTGGTACAGCATATCATATTATCAGCACACCCCCATCAGGTGAGAGGAGAACAAGATGATAAAAGCATTTAGCTTTTCCGAGGCTTCCCGATGGCTTGCTGAAGGTATGAACTGACATAAACCTCTGAATTCTTCACTTCACTCGTCAATGCACAGATTAGAAACAGTAACTGGTTACCATGAATTTACTGTCCCCTCCTAATAAAAGCATCACCCTTTTGCAAGGAAAATGCTGCTTTCTCCTGCGTTCACAAAGTTAGAGTGTAAGCTTCAGAATCCAAATTGAAATACGGGAACCACAGACACAGATTATACTAAAACAGGTTAAAATAAGCGAGAGAACCAGAAAAAAGGTTCTTTCTCTGCCTTTGAGGATGTTCAATTCAAAAAACAATTATTTAAAATTCCCTTACTTCAAATTCATCCTTTCAAGAAAAAGACCATGTTAAATAAACTCAGTAAATAAAATAGATTCATTAGAATCTGCTTTAATGAGTAGACAAAAATGTTTCACCAATACATCAAATATTTTTATGTAAATGCATGATTCTAGTATATTTATAAAATTGGTTCTCTTCTGGAGATCAGACTAATTTACACTATGAATTCATTTCTTTCCAGAAAATACTAAGATATAAATAGACAAATTATCAAATGTTACAAAACGGTTAAATCAAATTAATAAAATACCACTGTTTATGTAATTTAATGACTTTGGGGAGGCACAAATATTTTTGAAATGAAAATTTAATGATATTTTTAATAGCTACCAACTGATTGAGTGAATATCCAAATTCCTCAATATTGATAGGAGTAGAAACAGAGCTCATTAAAGTCCTCTGTGATATCAACATTTTTTGGAAAAACTGACAGGTAGTGTATAATGTCAAAGGACATCCAGTGTCCGGTAAAATTACTCAAATTGCAAATGGTGGATATTTACCAGAATGGAAAAAAAAAAAATTACACTGTTTTTAACTGATGGAGGAATGGGTGACTCCTCACTCTGGAGAGTTATACCAGCTTCTCCACATTCCTGTTTAGGAACTGTCATTTCAGTTTACTCTAACATGACTCAGTTTAGATTAACATGACTCAGTTTAGTTGACCAGCACAAAATATCCAAGCCACACAGGAGAGACCAATGAACCAACCAGGATCAAAGAAATTATCCAGTATCAGGATTGTCTGAAAGAATAACAATTTCAGAGTCACCGAAAAGGCTTATCATATTCATATTCCTTAAAAATTCAAAAATCAGGATCAAGAATCTCAGTGATCACAGTCCAGGTCATAAAAACTGCTTATAAAATCATTTGAGGTTGAAAAAGGTGATCATTTTACCTGTTTAAAATAATACAGGACTCATGAGACTCAGGAACAACGTCCTATGTCCTGCTCTCTAACGTCAGCTCCAAAACCAGCTTATAAATACCACCAAAAATGCAGTTCTCGGCATTGCATTAAAAGACAGAAGGCATGGCATCCTGTCAACCCACCAAGCTATTTACCTGAAGTTTCCTTTAAAGGCTTTGTCGTTTACTTACTTTCAACACTATATTATCTACCAAAGCATCGCAATACCGCTACTCACGTAGCTAAAGGGGCCTTCATGTCCTTACTTTCGCTCGCATACATCAGTGAAGAAAGCCCTTGCAGGCGGTCTCCGGGAAAACCCAGCAGGTTGATGATTTTGAGCAGGTTGGGGGGCACCATGGATATGCAAAGGTGGAAAAGGCCATATCCAAAGCTAACAGCACCTTTCAGTCTGTTTAGAGACTCCTCAGACACCCCTTCAGCCACTATGTGATTATCATTTGCAGCGTCAGAAGTCAAAGGCTCTTCAGTTAGCTTCTTCTGACACAGCTCCTGAAGGGCGTTGATGTCCAGATAGCATTTATTGTAAATCTTCCAGGCTTTCCTGAGGATCCACCCACCTTTGATATAGGCTACAGAGAAGGGAAGAAAGCACGAGAAAAATAAGCATTCAGAGTAATTTTCTTATAGTAATGAGGGATATTGAAGAACAACCTGAAATTCAAGCAAAAATGTAAAAAAACAATAAAAATGACCATCTTCCATTGCGCCCTGTTTTTTGCAGACGGCTTCAATTCCTTATTTGTTTCCCTTCACCACTCAGCAAGACCCTCACGTTGCTTTACTCACTGTTCCGTCAAGCCCCTCGTGCATGAGCTGGGGTGCAACGGATGACATACACCGCGAGACTTAACGCGTGAATGTCAGCATGCAAGCACCGCGTGAACCCGACTTTTGTTCTCCATGCTCCGTGAAACATGAACTTCCACCGTGTTTCTGAACTACCACGGCAACTTCGCTGATAAACCTCCCTTAGGACTCTTAACGTTTGTCTACACTGTGTTTCATTCCTCCGAAAGAGCCAGTTTTAAGTCTGATTCACTACTAAAAGTATACCTTGGCATCAAGCATGGCAACTTGAAGTAAAAGAAATAGAAATAGGGGCGCCTGGGTGGCACAGCGGTTAAGCATCTGCCTTCGGCTCAGGGTGTGATCCCGGCGTTATGGGATCGAGCCCCACATCAGGCTCCTCCACTATGAGCCTGCTTCTTCTAAAAGAGCATTTTTGGTTATGTTTGTTTGAAACAAGGAGATATTCATAAAACAAATGACCACTGTGTACATTTATGTCTGTCAGAATTTCATTTCAGTATCAATATCTGTTCAATAAATTATATGGCGTTAGGAAAAACCAAGAGCACCGTTCAAAATCCGTGATAAATAGGATTAAATAATTGATTAATATCAACCTATTAGGAGAACGGGAAAAGGCTAAGAAGGCAATTTACGAAAGAAATACAGTTTATTAATAGGATATAAAAATAGGTTGACTCACTAATAACAGAAAGAAAAAAAAAAAGCAAAGCAAAGAACATCTAAATGTCCAAAAGGAATTGGTTAACTAAATCATGGTACATTCATTTGAAAAACTATGTTATTATTTAGTATTTTGAAACTGAACAACAGGGAAAACGTGTAAAATACAATCTAAGAGGGAAACGTTGGATAGAAAGCACTGTAGATTCCATTCTGTGAAAGAAATATGGGGAAACACAGCACATTAGCAGTAAAGAGTGATTTCTCCAAGTGGTAAGATAAGACATGACTTGCTTTCTTTTTTACCCTTCTCTATTTTCCCAGTTTTCTATAACAACGTTCAGTAATTTTTAACCAGAATAATAATTTTAGAAATAGACGGCATAAATTGATGACTCTAAGCTTCCTGAGGGCAGGGAGCACAGCCTGTGCTGCTCACGTAACATGGTGCTTAGCCCATCACACACGCTCAGTGATTATTTGTCAAACAGACCCATGAATGAGCAAACGAAGGATATACTACGTTTTAGTTTTTATAGACTTTCAGACTTACAGAAGAGTTGTAAGATTAACACAAAGATTTCCCAGATGCCCTTTACCCTCGTTCCCCAAACATTATACTACATCAGACTTACCCTTCTCTCTAGACAGGTATTTTCTCCTAATGGCTAAAATTAGCTCCTTTAAAAAGTCCTTCTTGAGTGTCAGGAAAAAAAAAAGGAGTACAAGATCACAGAAAATGCCAGAGCTCCTATCCTGACCCAAGAAGTCTGACAGCTCTGCTGCTTTTAATATACACATGAATGGAGAGCTTCAAGTGGGGGCTTTTATACTGATGCATCACAGGAATTTCACACCAGCTATGAGCCCTCAACCAGGTAAGTATTAGGCAAGTCCCAAGGGGAGAATCAGAGAGAAAAACATTGAACAATGGAACCAAAGCAAAAGGCCAACATATTTTAAAAGAAGGATAAATTCTAGTAAGTCCAAACTTTGGAGCTCAAAATAAAAGTTAAGTTCCATTTCTGATTTGAACCAAATAGAAACAAAGCATCCTCAAGTTTGAGCTGGGAGGGAGGGAGGGAGGGAAGGAAGGGAGGGAGAGACAGAAGAAGGAGAAGGGAGAGAAAATCAGTGTCTGGCAGTCTAGAAAGAATAGTGTATGTTACAACTTAGCAGCAATAGACCCTGCTTCATTTAAGGTTTGGAAGGAAACGCTTTTGCGGTTGTGAGTTTTAGTTGATTTCCTTTTGGAATTTTCATTTTTTTCAAGTAAATCCTATCTGCCAAAGAAGCAAATTTCTCCTGGCAGTATCAGACTGATACCCACATAACCTAAAGAATTGGTGTCTGTGTTAGACACAGTCTTCCAGAAGCTGTTAAAAGACTCAATTTGAGTCTAAAGCTCTCAAGATAACAAAGCGACAGAATCCTGGAAAAGAACAGTCTCGAACAAACTAAGGAATCCATGTATAGCCCTTACTCAAGGTTGTTCAAATGTAGGTCAATCAAGTATTTTAGGAAATATTTGATACCCACTCAGGCTCTCGATAACAATTTCCCAAAAAATTTAACTTACACCAGTTATATTTCACTTTAAAGGTTATTCACAACTTGATTCTCATGAAGGAAAAGTATGATCTACCTATCCGGCACTGGTAATTTCTCTAACTACGACAGAATTATCTTAAGACGAGAGGATGAAACACTGACTTCAAGTCTAAAACTATTCCCCTAAACACACATTAAGCACTCATGGTTCCAATTTCCTAAGTAAAAATCAGTATCATGCCCCAAAGAGGCACCACATATTTTCAAAGACTGAAATACAAGGCACTGTAAAAAAAAAAAGGGGGGGGGGATTATTTATTGTGTCCACTGAATTTTGAAAGCCATTAAAAATAATGCGTTGACGTACCTGACAATTCTTGTTTCACAAACGAGAGCACAGCCAGATAAACCTGACAGTCAGCTATGATTATCTGTCTCTGAAGCCGATCAACCATAGAGGGGGCAGATTTTCGGACATCAACCTGTTTGACGGAGAGAAAGTACACGCCGATAAATCACACACAAGAACGAGACTCCACCCAAACCACCATTACTTTACTGTGCAAGATAATTTCACGAAGGAACTGTGCAACAGGGCACTGAAAGCCGAGACCAAATCTACACCATATTCCCATGAGATCTAGCTCTGTTTTGTTCACCATACGATGAAGAACATTGTAACTCAAGACAAATATCCTAAGTGAGAACAATGAAGCTCGTGGGAAACCATGAAAATCAACACAAAAGTTCAGAGGTTTACTTTTTTTTTTTTTTTCTAAAGATTTTATTTATTTATTCGACAGAGATAGAGACAGCCAGCGAGAGAGGGAACACAAGCAGGGGGAGCGGGAGAGGAAGAAGCAGGCTCATAGCGGAGGAGCCTGATGTGGGGCTCGATCCCGGAACGCTGGGATCACGCCCTGAGCCGAAGGCAGACGCTTAACCACTGTGCCACCCAGGCGCCCCAGAGGTTTACTTTTTTTTGAAACAATTTAAGTTCTTACTTATCCGAAATAAAAACCACTAAAGGTAGAAAACATTCCCCAAAATAGATAGCCCGAAAAGCCACCTTGCAGCCATCTATCTTCATTCATATAGGAGGAACACTTGGGTTCATAACTTCTGTGCCACAACGGAGATGTGAGGGTCGAAAACTGATTACATTTTAGTTAAAGAGAAAATAGGTTCGAATGAACCACAAATTGAACTCGGAATTTAAGCTATACCTCTTAGGTGACTACCTCCATAAAAGAAGCGAAATGTAAAATTAAAAAACTCCATTTTTTATAAAGTGTTGGTCCTTATTGTAAAGAATGTTTGTAAGTGAAAAAAATTTACCCCAAAATAGAATACTGCATTCTTAATACAAAGTGAACTTGAACAAGATAAGCGAGTTTTCATAGGTTTTCACAGTGATACGAGGAATGATAGGATCTTTACAAATACAACAAAAGCATATACAGTAGAATGAACTGTTTTCCTTTTTTCTACATTAGCATAATCTATTATGGTCACTATTGTTGCAAATGTAGTCCCAGAACTCATTACTTTGCTTAGGCAAATGTCAGTCCATTGATGCTGCTGGTTCTTTGTAATAACATCTACTGTGTAGGGTTGTTGGAAGGGCTAATGAGGTACTATATATAAAAATGCATTTTAAATTGCAAAGAGCCATTACCAATGTTAATTCCTAACATATGTGCTTAGGCATGGAGTTAGATACAGAAGACAGACATATAAATAACTTACAGTCTAATGAGGGAACACCGACCTCATTACCATGTAATGTCGTAAGTGTTCTGAAGGGTCAAGTACAGGGTACTATGGGGACAAGGAGGAAATCTACTCAACACAGCTCTGGGGCTCAGGCAAGAGTCCTTGGAGAAAATGATCTAGGAAGAACTCAAGGAGTAGAAACCAGGTCCAGAGGGAGGAGAATGTTCTAGGCAGAGGAAAAGGAAGTGCCAAGTCAGCCACAGTAAGGAGTTTGGACTTCACTGTAATGGCAAGAGTGGGGTTAGGGACACCGAAAATGAAGCCAGCAACCTATTATTTGCATTTTGGAGACTGTATTATGGAGAACGAATTCGAGAACAGTGAGAGTTGTTGTAGGCAAGTGGGGATGGTGGCTGACCTAAGGACATGGCAGGAGTGGGGAGAGAAGTGGATGAATTCAGGAGGTACTTTAGAAAGAAAGGCAACAGGACTCAGTCACTGATCAGACGCAGGGTTTGCAGAAAGAGCCACTGAGGAAATCTCGGGCCCTTGTGGAGCATCAGGAGAATGTACTCTTGGCCCATCAGTGGCTTCCTCATGGGGGACACCATCAGCAAGAGCAGAGGTGAAGCAA
This sequence comes from Ursus arctos, assembly GCF_023065955.2. Classification (NCBI taxonomy): domain Eukaryota; kingdom Metazoa; phylum Chordata; class Mammalia; order Carnivora; family Ursidae; genus Ursus; species Ursus arctos. The sequence continues at coordinate 45,299,595 of NW_026622841.1, forward strand.
CCTGGACACGAATAAGCCGAAGAAAAGATGGGCAGCTTTTGAGGACTCTAACCAAAAGATGGGTTTGTCAGCTCAACAGGTAACACAAGGGAGACTCCAGAAACATCAGGGGTAGGAGGATGCCTCCCCAAAGACTAGACGTTTGCACTGAAAGGTAAAAGCAAAATCAGGAAAAGTGAATTACAATGTTATTGTGACTTTATGTGTAACCAAAGGCTGTAAGGCTTGGGGAAAATCAGGTAAATAGCTGAACTCCTCCATAATGCTAAAATGCAACACATCTCAATTACATACACACAAAAGCTCTTAGCACATGCCCCATTATGGAAGAAGATAACCTTAAGATAGCAAAAGAATGAATGCACTGAATGGCTTTAATGACTGATGGGGCAGGTGGGGGTGGGGTTCTACTGTTTTTTTTTAAAAATACATTTTACATCACCCAAAGTTGTAAGAAACGTGTAGTGCTTTCATTCATATCCGAAATATCGAAAACCAGGTAAAGGAGCAATGCCCTATGTCAGTGGCACTCCGTTCACAACCTAAAGACATTGTGCTTACATTCTTCTTAATTTTATTCTTGATGGTTTCAATTACTCCAGCCTCTTCACTTTCACACAGCTTCTCCGTCGTCTTTAAGTCATCACACGCCAACTGCATTTTTTCTTCCTCAAATGTCATCATGGCGTTCTTCCAAGAAAGAAATAAGGAAAGAATGAATGAATCAGTAAGTCTCTGAAAATTTAGACGATTTAAAACAACAAAATCCCAAACTAGAGGGAAAAAAAAACATTCAAATGTTAGTTGTTGCAAGTAAAAGAATTAGAATGTTACGGCATACCGTAATCATTTCCAAGAACGATAATCTCAATATGAAATAAGGCTGTAAGTCTATCACACCTACATGAAAAAACAGAGGGTGGTAAACGTTCTCACAATTACTGTTCCAGGACCTTTTTTGTTGTTATTGAGCACAGTAACCAAAGCCCTGTAGAATCTCTGATCGGTCCCCTTCACTGAGTTTCCACAGCAGTGTCTGACTGCAGAGTTCATTCTCCCCCGCACGTGGACCTCGGCCCCATCAGGTAATGGGCAGAAATGCTACTGAAGCAGGTCCGCCCTGAAGGCGGCAGTCTTTTCAGGGACAGCAATTCCAATGGGTTCCCTTATTTGGAACTCATATTACACCGTCCACAGTGAAAAATTAGACTGGCAGCCTGGCAGATTTTTCCAGGCCACATCTGACTGGGTAGGGGCAATCCCTTCTCTGCTAAACACCTGCTACTTTTCACCAGTGGCACGGAGGTTTCTGAGGTTATGGATGTGCTGTAGGGGCAGAGACAAGACGCTTGGTTCTTGGAAGGACCTAATGAGCTCATCGTCACTAACTCTCTTCCCCACCCTATCCATTGGGCAAGCCCTCTCCCCTTGGCGTTCTAGGCCTCCTTGGAAGGACTCCAATATACTCTCCCCTTGGAGCCGTATCAGACCACAGCCACCTTTGCCCAAGCCCCCTCATCACACTTTCTTTCCAAGCAGACCCCAGCCCTGCTGCAGCCCCCTCCCCACCTTCCTCCTCCACTCAGCCAAGCCTTTGGCGGGGTCTTCCTTCCTGCCTTTGTAGTGAGGAGTTCTCATGTTGTGATTCCCACAGGATACCACTTTTCCTAAAGTCAGATGCTATGCTTTCTTGTAAATGGCAAGCCTTAAACATTTGTGTTGTATTCCCTGGCAAGAGGTGCAAATAAATAGCTTGAATGAAAATCCATGTCACCAGAAGCTGGCCGGGTACCTGAGGTTGGGCAGGGACAGCAGTCACAGGACACACCAGCTTGCAGAGATCTTCCTACATCTGAAATCTACAGGCTTTCTCTATTTTACTTCACTTGGTCTCTACACATATTGATTATAAATATGTACACACATACACACGTTTGCTATTATACCATTCTATGATAGTTTTCTTAAATTATATGCCTGAAAGTGGTTTGTGTAATGTCATACGTATTTCTGGAAAAAAGCACCCAATTTTCTACATTGCCAAATTTTCTTTAAACACCTAACTGCAACCTATTCCTTCAATTCCTAAATACTAATATTTAAAAATATAATAGTAACTAATAAATTTCAACTCTGCTAATTTAACTTGCTTTACAGTCCACATTTATTCAATAATTTTAGAGTAAACCTTTAGTATCCAAACCCTGACCCTTTTTTTTTTTTTTAATCTCTAATGCAGTTTTATTTTTTGGAAGGGTCTTTCCAATTTTATTCTTATTTTAAAAATTTTTGGGGGCGCCTGGGTGGCACAGCGATTAAGCGTCTGCCTTCGGCTCAGGGCGTGATCCCGGCGTTATGGGATCGAGCCCCACATCAGGCTCCTCCACTATGAGCCTGCTTCTTCCTCTCCCACTCCCCCTGCTTGTGTTCCCTCTCTCGCTGGCTGTCTCTATCTCTGTCGAATAAATAAAATCTTTAAAAAAAAATTTTTTTTTTGGTTGGGAAAAATACTCTCAAAGTACTCTCAATACTCTCAAAGGTATAAGCATTTTTTTTTAATTAAGGAAAAGAGGATATCTCATAGGTGTTGGCTAATAGACAAAACTTTATTACACTTTTAAATTCTGAAAGATCTGTATCTATAGGGGGTGCCTGGGTGGCCTAGTTGGTTAAGCATCTGACTCTTGATTTCGGTTCAGGTCACGGTCTCGGGGTCAGGAGACTGAGCCCCCACATCAGGCTGTGTTCAGGGGTAAGTCTGCTTGAGATTCTCTCTCTCCCTCTGCCCTGCACCCCCCACCCTGTGCATGTGCTCTCTAAAGTAAATAAATCTTTAAAAAAATTAAAAAATAAAAGACCTGTATCTATACAGTGAGTAACTCCAAGACATACTTTATATACTTGTTTCCTTCACACCAATATCACTCCCCATAGCAACTTACCAAAAAACTGACGAAGCTCGCTCCAAAACTCATTAATGGGCTATGATTTCTGTTAAGGAAACAAAACAAAATTATTTTTAATGTATACTTTTATAAACATTGGCTATATGAGCATCACTATATATTACTAATAATTGGACAGACAGGGCGCGTGGGTAGTGCAGTCGCTAAGCGTCTGCTTTCGGCTCAGGGCGTGATCCCGGTGTTCTGGGATCGAGTCCCACATTGGGCTCCTCTGCTGCGAGCCTGCTTCTTCCTCTCCCACTCCCCCTGCTTGTGTTCCCTCTCTCGCTGGCTGTCTCTCTGTCACATAAATAAATAAAATCTTAAAAAAAAAAATTGGACAGACAGTAAAGTCTTAAAGCGGATTAAATTACCCTAAGAAAGGGACACCTGGGTGGCTCAGTCGGTTAAGCACCCAACTCTTGATTTTGGCTCAGGTCATGATCTCAGGGTTGTGAGATTGAGCCCCATGCCAGGCTCCGTGCTGGGAGTGTAACCTGCTTGAAACTCTCTCTCTCTGCCTCTACCCTCCTCTCTCTCCCACTTCTCTCAAAAAAAAAATTATCCTAAGAAAAAAGTTGGAGGCAAGGAGGTTCACAGATCTGCCTGCCAAAATAGAACCTGTCTGATTCTTCAAAGGCACACAAAAAAATCAAATTATAACAGACTGCTTTAGCAAACCAACCTGACATCTGCAAGCATGTGGCCAAAGGAAGATGATTAATATTCATTTTAAAAATGCAAAACATGTTCAAAACTTTACACACATAAGATAACATTTTTGAAGTAGATCAAAGGTTTTTGTCTTTTTTTTTTTTTTAAACCATGGAGCCAACTTGAAAGTTCACTCATCCCATCCAAAGCACTTTAAGAATGCCTCCCTACGGCAACAATCTTGGGTCGCCTCCCTCCTCAGGAGCTTGGTACTATCACTTTGTTATCGCTCAATAAACCTTGCTTTGCTGCCCACCAAAAAACAAACAAAAAAAAGAATCCTCCTTAGAGTCAGACACTCCCCCACTGTAATACAGTCATTATGCAATTACGTATGCAAGCCAAGCAGAAACCAAATCAAACTAATACCAATTCAAAGAATACAGGAATATAAATTTTCCACTTCAAATTCACAACCAGTACAAAATCTAAATCTCTGTAAATTTCACTAAAGAGAAAACACATGGTAATTGCTTTCTTAAAGAAAAATAACTTTACTGATTTTTTAATTATGTAAGATAACATATGGTCATTCTAAAAAAGGAGAGAACAATGCATTTAGTCAAGCCCCTACAGGAAATTGAGTTTGTGTCCAAAGCGAACGTGTGTTTGGGGGTGGGGGGCGGGGAACATGCACGTTGGTACGTATATATGTACATACACGCATATATCCAATGCGTGTATCAGATGAACATCTTTGTACATATACCTTTTCAAGCAAGCCCAAATATATTCTTGGGATAAACTGCTAGAGATAGCATTACTGAGTCAAACAGTATGTACATCCATTTTCCTCTTGAGGGGGGAGTGAGTGGAGGGAGCGGGAAGGGAGGAAGGTAGGAGGAAGAGGAGGGGCAGTAAGGAACCTGATTTATTTGGAATATTAAATTTCTGCTACATTTCTTCCCCATCTATTTAGTCCTTACTCAAATTCTACAATGAATAATTATTTGTTTGCTCCCACCTAATAGGATACACTAAACCAGCAAGAAAAAAAACAAAAACAAACGTAGCAAGGTCAACTCATTAGTGAAGAATCCCGTACCAGCACTCACATCCACCCACCAAGCTCACACGGCACACCTCGAGCCCACGGCCAAGTCCACCGTCCCTCCACGGCCATCTTCCCAGCCCATGGCTCTGCGTGGACATACCGTTATAGGCTCCCAACCTGATTTGGTCTGCCTATCCGTGTCCCCTCGAGAACGTTATTTTCTGCGTCTTATCCCTTATCATGCCTTACACACAACAGGCTTTCACCAAATATGAATCAGTGAAGGAATGACCTGCCTCTCGGGAACAAACACATTTCGATCAAGTGCTGACGAGTCCGGCCTTCCCCTTCCTTGCTTACATGTTAGCCACTTCGCCGTCTGAAAAATGGAAGAAGCCGGAACTACTTGTTCCAGAAGAAAATTAGGTTTCTGAGAGCCAAGGTTATTCATTATTCACGTAGCCTAGCCTGGCCCTCAGTGCCTCACACACCATCGCAGGTGACAAACCAGCCCAGTGGGAACACTCTCCCCTCCCTGAAGTACAGTCCCCGCGAAGCCCACATCATCCGGTACGGGACAGTGTACCCGGCACAGAAACGGATCAATGACCACGCGCCCTCTCGTATGCCCACAAGACCTGCTGTTTCAAGGTTCACTCGACTTTTTACGTCTACATTCATCAACCTCACCATCATCATTCTGGCCCACAGATGTGGTTTCTACATAAAACCCACTCATTTGGGGGATTGGGGAATGTTCCCAAAGAGGACGAGTCTCATTCCTCTAAAACTAAGGCTAAGGAAGGAGAAGAAAGAGGCTCGTAGCTCATCTCAAAATGCTCATCTTGGGAACCAAAAAACGACGACCCAGATGCGAGGGCAGTGAGGGTATTACGTCCAGCCTGAGTATCAAGGGAAGCTTAGAACCAAAACACAAACCTTCCTGAGGACCAGAAGATTGACAAGGACAGAGGTGAGGACAAGTGAAATAGACCACCTGGTAAAAACCGCCCCTATTCAAAGGAAGAGAGTATATAAGTATAAAGAGATTTGTGAATATTGAAAAAAATGGTAGAATAACCTATATATATATATATATATATATATATATTTTTTTTTTTTTTTTAAATGGATACCGACAAGGTGAGAGGAGGGCTAGGGAAGGAGAAGCAAGGATAGAAACAAAGCGTCTTTGTAGATTAGACTTTGGAACTATGTAAACATTGTGCATCGTAATACCAAATTTTAATAATGTAAGCCCTAAAAAGTAAAATTAATGCAAATCCAGTTGGTAAAAGAACCACACAGAGCTAGTCCAAGTGACGTTAGAACACAGTACTCTGACAGTGCATTTTCATTATGAAAGACCCTTAAAAACAGACACCAGAAGATGGCAAAGAAAATTTGTTTTCAGTAATCATATTCTCACCGGTCAACCTGGTATTGTCATTCTAAGGCCGCTGGCCGTGTGGTTTGTGATAAAGCAACACGTAGGTCTGTTGGTGTTTGTGGGGACTCAGGGCTTTGTGCACAGGAAAAAGAATGAAGTTAAGTAAAAATCTTATAGCCTAGAATATGAACTCATCTTTTAAAAAATACATATTTTCTGTCTACTGAAAAAGCCTAGAAATCACCCCTCCAGTAGCACCGAGCATGCCTAGCACCCCCTCTAAATACATTCGGTAAGAGACCGTGGCTCCTTGAAGACATGGCTGATTCGAGGTTAGCGGTAAGAAATGTTCAAGAAGAGCCTGGCATATCTCGTTCTAGCAGAAAGCAAGGAAACTTAAAAGTTACATGAGGGTCTTGAAGACGTTCCCACTACGCAAACATGGAACCATTTAATCCCTAATGAAGGTAAAAACAGCAATGGACTGAAACATCAACTAAGGTTAAACTGTAAGTTCATAATGGTACTTTTAAGTTAAAAACAAAAACAGAAAACCTCTCTGGTTGCCTATGGAAGATTCTTAGGAACCAACTCATTTTGGAAACTGATTTAAAAAAACAGAAGGTATAGGCATTTACCCTGTCTCTTCTCTAGGGCCTCAGAGTAATGAATTAGCTGGGTGGAAGGGCAGTCTATTTACAAAAATATCCTGGGATAAGAAATGAAAAGCAAAAGATAGAACCAGTGTTTCATTTTGCAGGTCCTAATGAAGTAATGGATATGGGTAAGGACCACAGAGACAAGGGAACATATTAAACACACCACACTGATAGGATCAGCAATAGCCAAGCTGTAGGAAACTCTACAGGACAAAAGTCCTAGTTTCTTCAACAACAATAAAAAAGTGTATGGGGCGGGGGGTGGGGGGGAGGAAGGGGGAGAAACTGAAAGGGAATCTCCAAAATAAAAGGTACAAAATACAACAGACACTTAAAGACACAGACACAAACTATACATAGAGTTTGTATACACACACACACACACACACACACACACACGACAAAGCAGTAACAATCAGAATATGAAATAAAAATCACAATCGCACCAAAACACTAATTATCTAAGGATAGATCTAACAAAGACGTACAATACCATCACACTGAAAATTCAAAATATTACTAAAAAATATATAAAGACCTAAATCTTAACATTTTGGGTCAATTTTTTCTTGTGGGGTTGTCCTAAGAGTTGTAGGACGATGGGCAGCATCCCTGTCCTCTACCTACAAGATGCCAGTAGCACACAACCACTCCTCCACCACAGATGTGACAACAAATATGTCTCCAGACATTGCCAGATGTCCTCTGGGGGCAAATCAACCCTGCCTGAGAACGACTAATCTCAGTACAGAGATACACAATTTTTACAGGCTGGAATTCAATCTTGCTACAATGTCAACTTCTCTTAAACTGAACTATAACTTCCATGCAATCCAACGCAAAATCCCTGGGGTGTGTGTGTGTGTGTGTGTGTGTGTGCGCTCTGTGTGTGTGTGCGTGTGTGTGTATTGAAAAGTTGATTTTAAAATCTACATGGAAAAGAAAAATACTAACAACGGCCAAATCAAAACTGAAGAACAAAAACAAAGCTGGAGACCTGATATCGAAACTTAATTAAAATTAAGAATTTCTGTTCACTCATTAGAGATTTAAAAAGACAAATCACAGACCAGGAGAAGATACTTAAACACACTCATCCAACAAAAAGCTCATCCTCGGAATATGTAAAGAATTCCCACGACTCAGTAAAAAACGACAACCTAGTAAAGATGGGCAAAAGTCTAATAGGCATTTCACAAAAGAGGATATCTTAAAGTCAATAACCATATTAAAAAGTGTGGGAAAGCACTGGTTATCACGGAAATACAGAGTAAAATGACAATGAGATGCCATTCTACTCTCATCAGATTGGCCGTACGTGCAAGGACTAACACAGCCAAGTGTTAAAGAGAACGTGGGGCAACTGGAACTCTCACACAGTGCTTAGCAATAAACACATGCCTACCTTGTGATCCAGTAACTTCACTGCTCGGGGTGTGTGTGTGTGTGTGTGTGTGTGTGTATGTATGTGTGTATACACACACATACAATGCTATATATATTCATATACATATATATACACACATATACACACATATATACACACACAAACAGAACTGAATTATTATTATGCCCACAAAAGATACGTATGGCAAGTTAATAGTACTAGTCATAGTAGCCTCAAACTGGACCCAGCAGAATATATAAAATAATTGCAGTATATTCATTCAATGCAATGGAAGAGTTCACAGCTACGAGAAAGAACTGCTAAATATAATATGAATCAATTTCATAGACAATGTTGAGTGAAAAAAGCCAGACACAAGATTATAGGATTCCATGGATATGAAGTTCAAAACCACTGTTCCGACCTCTGTCGTCAGGGGGAGGGAATTACTGACTGAGGAGGAGCTCAAGGGAAGATGCTGGAAGGTTGGAAACATACTATAACTTTATCTGGGCTTAAGTAGTTATACTGTGGTTTTATACATGTATACATTCTTCACCGTATGTAAGCTTTTCCTTATGAAAAAGAAAAAATTAAAAAGAAAAAATCAGATAAATGATCACCGGAGGCATTTGATTAGATCAATGAATTATTAATTTGTTAGGTATGGCTACATTTTAAAAACTATTTCTTAGAGATGTTTACGAATGTATTTACAGATCAAATGATGACTGGGACTTGCCTCAAATACAAATTGAGGTAAGAGTATTAAAAGTGAGCAGAAGTATAGATAAAACATGATGGGCCATGACTTAATTCCTAAGGCTGGCTGACTAAAACATGGGAATTGATACTATTTTATGTACTTAAGAAGGTGTAGGATATTTTCAAAATAAAAAGTTAAAAAGCAAACACAAATCAAAATCCTCTGCAAAAGAGATCATTTGGAATCCTTTAAGATTTTATTTATTAGAGACAGAGAGAGAGAGAGAGAGAGAGAGAGCATGAGCTGGGGGGGGGGGGTGGCAGAGGGAGAGGGAGAAGCAAAAACCCTGCTGAGCAGGGTGCCCAGTACAGGGCTTGATCCCAGGACCCTGAGATCATGACCTGAGTTGAAGGCAGACACGTAACCTACTGAGCCACCCAGGCACCCCTGGAATCCTTTTTGATGAGAAGTCTTATTATGGTCATTGCCATTGTTTGCTTTTTGAAAATGAACCACCACTAGAAATAAAATGGCTCTAGATTTTTCTCTCTGTATATGGAGTCTCCCAAAGGCAGAAAACCTGTTGCAAATACCAAGGAGCAACTGATCATCTTTTCCTCAATCCATCAACACTGCCAAAGTTTAAAACACATTTCTCTAGGATATTAAAACCTGGGATGATGAAAATTTTGTTTCCTGAAATACAGCAGAAGATAATGTATGCATTTGATTTTCAAAGGAGTATTTTTTCCATTTAATAAATGAGCATAATTACTATGTCAGTCCCTAACAGAATATGCTTTTTCAAATGGGATTTTAACCTCCTAACACAGTGGCAAATGGCTGGAATTTTTTAAACTTTTGATTTTTGTGAAAATGTTCTATATATAATGTTGAGTTCTTAGAAGAATTCCCCAAAAGGACTTTTCTCCACTTCAAATGTGCAGGGGGACTGGACTTTGTGAGTTAGAAAGGCGATCCAGGGCCACCTGAAGCGCATCAGCCACGGCAAACACCCCCACCTTTCCCTGTAGCCCCGAGGTCCCAGATTTGAGGGTCAAAGAAATAATCACATAAATTCCTTCCCTGCTGCTCTTTAAGGTGGCTGCGCCTTTTCTGGGACCCAGGCTGCTTATGTGACCGTGCTGTTTTAAAAATCACAGTTCCTTGGGGCGCCTGGCTGGCTCCGTTGGTTGAGTGTCTGACTCTTGATTTTGGCTCAGGTCATGAGATCAAGCCCCGCGTCGGGCTCCACGCTAGGCATGGAGCCTGCCTAAGAGTCTCTCTCCCCCTCTGCCTCTTCCCTTCCTCCCTCATCTTTCCCCCTCTCTTAAAAAAATAAAATAACCACAGTTCCAGAGGACGATAGGAGCAATTAAGGTATTGAATGCTTCCATGGATGCTGCTCTCCTTGCCTTCAGAAACAAGACTATTGCTAACAAGACGAGTGATATCCTCTGCTCTGTCTGGTGTCTCCATGGGCTCGAATGGGGCAAAACTGGTTCAGTACTTCATTTTGCTCTCCGAAAGTAAACAGTGCCAAGAAAAGAAGAAAAGCTACATGCATGAAGCCGTTCACTGCAGCATTATCCAGGATAGAAAAAAACCTAAGTTTAAGAGACTGTCTACATAGGGGAAAAGCTTCATGACCCTGGATCTGGAAAGGATTTCTTGGATAGGACACCAAAGGCACAGACAACAAAAGTAAAAAAATAAACTGGACTGTATGAAAATAAAAACAGTACATCAAAGGACATGATCAACAGTGAAAAGGCAACTGCAACCCACAGAATGGGAGAAAATATTTGCAAATTATCTGGTAAGAGGTTAATATCCAGACTATATAAGTAACTTCTATGACTCAACAACAACAAAGGTCAACCTAATTAAAAGACATTTCTCCAAAGAAGATATACAAACAGCCAGTAAGTACACGGAAAGATGCTCAATATCACTGATCATTGGGGAAATGCAAATCAAAACCATAATGAAATACCACCTTATATCCATTAGGATGGCTACGATGGAAGGGAAGAGAGAAAATGAAAGTGTTAATGAGATGTAGACAAATGGGAACCCTCGAGCACCGTGGGTGGGGATGTAAAACTGTGCAGCTACTGTGGGAAACAGAATGGTAGTTCCTTAAAACACCAGACATGAAATTATACTGTGGCCCAACAATTCCACCTCTGGGTATGTGCCCAAAAGAACCGCAATCAGGAACTCAAAGAGATGTTTGTATGCCCACGTTCTAGCACCGTTATGCACAATAACCAAAAGGTAGAAGTACTAGGGCAGATGAATGGACAAACAAAATATACACAAAATGAGGTAGACACATACAATGGAATACTATTCAGCCCTCAAAAGGAAGGAAACTGACTCATGCTGCAACACAGATGAATCACGAGGACTTAGGCTACGTGAAATAGGGCAGTCACAAAAAAGTACCGTAGGATTCCACTTACATAAGGTACCCTCGGTAGTCCAATCAGAGAGACAGGAAGGAGAATGGTGGTTGCCAGGGGCTGGGGGCAGGGAGGAATGAGGAGTTGTTGAATGGGTACAGAGTTTCAGTTTCGCAAGATGAATAGTTCTGGAGTTGTTGAATGGGTACAGAGTTTCAGTTTTGCAAGATGCATAGTTCTGGAAATACAATGTCAATGTATTTAACTAAATGGCACCCTTAAAAGTGGTTTAAATGGAAAATATGTCTATTTTATCACAATCAAAAAATTTCTGAAAATGGACAGAAAGCCTGCAAGAGAATAACCTAGAATAACCTAGAAAAATGCCTGTGACAGAATGTAATGTAAAAACAAAAGTTCCACATACACGATGTTCCAATACGTATAGACAATAAAAAAAAATGAAAATACTTGTTGTGGGGGAGGGCAATAAGATTAATGGTGATTTTATTCAATGATAAGTGTACGTATGTGGGATGATAAACAGTCACGACTAAAACTGCACTAATCATCTGTTTCAATAACGTCATCCTAGACATTCTCCCCGCATTTAGACACCTTTTAGGAAAAAAAATGCATCATTTAAGTCAATTTACTTGTTCTAAATACTCCGTGATTCAGTTGTTGCTTTGATACAATTTCTCAACAGAATAGATCAGCCAGCCAAACAAACAGAATAATGGGGCGATTCAAGAGCAAAACAGACAAAGCCTGCTTGCGTGGGAGTGAGTTATTCACTCAGTGGCAAGCTGAGGTCTGGCTGTGCCCAGCTGTGGCCCAGGGTTCTGTGAGCACGGGGCTAGGAGACAAATGGTCGCAAACGAAGAGAGAGATGCTGACAGGAGGGGACTCCCCAAAAACGAATGCAAATGATTTGGAGATCGCTTTTCATAGTATCTATGTAAGTAATGTAAATAAGATTTTTAAACGCATCCCCTTCAAAATATTTTTTAAAAAAAGAAAGAAGAAAGAAAGTCAATTGGCTAAACAGAATCACAGGGCTTCCTGCTTTTCAAACTAATTATTTTATTGAAAAAGATTTTTCATTTTTAACAGTGAAATCTTCCCTCTACTATGCTGACTCCTCCCCCCGGCCAAGAAAAAAAAAAAAACTCCTTATTACAAAGCCTTCTAACAAAAGCAGAGTTAAAAAACTAAAATATGCCAAAGTCAGTACAAAACAGGTAAAGCCTGGAACTGTCCAGATTTCACAGGACACTGGTCTACCCGAATGTAGACCTCATCACTTGTCCTTGGGGCTCCTGGGCTGTTCCCTCAATTTCACTGTCCTGTAATTCAAGTCCTCTTTCGAGTACACTGTGTTAACAATCCACAGAGAAGATTCATGGACTCTTCTGCAATGAACTATGTTTTCCAAGTAGGCAGAACTTGCTTCTCAACACCACTCAGCCATGGGAAACTAGCTGAAGGGCTCCATCTTGATCTGAAGATGCCGTAGCAACGACAGAGAAAGGAACGCCTGGCCTGCCAGGGCCCGAGAGCAGGACAGCTCCCACTCACCAGCTAAAGAGCCTGGAAGATTCGTCCCCGCTCCTGCTGTGACAGCTATGAAGAACAGCAGCGCTTCCAACCCCATTGTTCTCGGGGCATCTGCTCCACAAACGTGTGTGAGTGCCCCCCGCCCCCCGTGCAGAAGGGGAGAGGTGGCTCCGCGGTGATGAGGCACTGCTCTAGCCCATGGGTCTAGGAAACGCACCCTCTTCCCTCAGATGGCGGCCGAGGAAAATAAAGGTGAAAAAGTTCATTAGAAAGGTTTTCCTTGACATGATTTATAGTAGTTATTAAGAATATTTTTTAAAAGAGAAAAACCAAATTGATTCGGAAAGCATCTTAGTTGAAAAGTCCTACAAAGGCTTCCTTCCTCTATGACAGGTAGCATCTCTAGAGGTCTCCTATAGGAATGGAGAGCATTGGTACACAGCTCCCTTTTGAAGCCAGATATGAATCCGATTATAATATAAAATTAATTATCTGTCAGGGCACCTGGGTGGCTCAATCAGTTAAGCAACCGACTCTTGATTTTGGCTCAGGTATGATCTCAGAGTTGTGAGATCGAGCCCCACGTCGGGCTCAGTGCTGGGCATGGAGCCTGCTTGGGATTCTCTCTCTCCCTCTGCCCCTCCCCTGCCCCTACTCCTCAGGCTCATGCTTGAGCTCTAAAAAAAAAATTTTTTTTAATCATTATCTGTCATTTTTTTGAAAGTTAAATCACTTCCATAGGAATAGCAGTGGATCTATCCCATTCACTGCTTCACCCTCCAAGTCCATGCACCCCGCTGCTCCACATCTCCTAAGTCTCCAGGATTAATTTCCTATTTTAAAGCAGCTTTCTGGAGTGTATAGCCGACTCTGAGCCTGTTCACTGAGGGGTTAAATTGTCAATCCTATCCAAGTCAAGCAACTATGAGAGTGATGAAGAAATCGGGCCCAACCACATGCTACACAATTTACTATGTAAAGTCAAAGAAATAATAGACGGCTTTCCACATCACTCCTTCCATTCTTCAACAAATTTAGATTTAAGAGAGAACCATAAATTTTATTTTTAAAAAACAAAAATATGTTTCAAAAAAGCAGGATACTTTATAATCATGCACTCAAGTCTTAACTAGATAATGCTCTGCAGTTTAAAAGAAAGTAAATGAAAAGTGATGTCTTCTATACTTGAGGCTGGAAGAAAAATTCTAACGAACCTCCTTTTGTTTCATTCATCCACTCAAAAAATACTCACTGCACACCAAGGATACAGTAGGCACTGTGCTACGCAGCGAAGAAACAAGATAAGAACATGCAAGCTCTTCAAGGAATCTATAAAGTCCAGTTTGGCTGCTGGAAATATCCCAGTAATGAGAAATGGTGCTGGAAAGTGGGCAGATGGTTGCTACTTTCACACAGTTATCCTGTGTCACCTATTTTTTGTGGATGAACGAGACTCCAACACATCCGATGAAATCTATAAGAACCTACTTGACACCAGGCGCCTGGGCGGCTCAGTCGGTGAAGCGTCTGCCTTCAGCTCAGGTCATGATCCCAGGGTCCCAGAACTGAGCCCCGCATCAGGCTCCCTGCTCAGCGGGGAGTCTGCTTCTCCCTCTGCCCCCTCCTCCCTGCTCATGCTCCCTCTCTCTCTCACAAAAATAAATAAAATCTTAAAAAAAAAAAAATCTACTTGCCATCTTTGATTTCCTCTTCTCTAGTGGTTTTAAAAAGGACATATTAATAAACCTCCACTCTCTCCCACATCTCTGTATTTTAATTCTCTTATTTGACATTTGCCCTGTTACTTGATTTCATAAATATAAGCCCCGAGAGTGGGAATACCATCTCTACCATGTGCACCTGTCCTGACCACGCAGGACAGAACCTGGCATATAAACAGGCCCCCAATATAGATTTTACAAACCAACCATCTCCTGCAGAATCCACGCTTCACGACATTTCATCTAATGGACCTTCCTCCACAGGTTCCAAAAAATTACCAGATATAAGGCTGTCCTCAATCTGAGCCCATAAAAACCGCTTTCACTAACAAAAAATAAAGGTGCTTGCTTCCTTTATCAGAAAGGAGCCATGGGGGGATTTCATGGAAAGGCTCTATTCTTCCTTCCCAGACACGGTTCAAAGCATGATCCTTGGGGAACTTTCTATCTAAAGGACAGCAGGTGTCTGGAAACCCAGATCATCACAGTCACTTCGTTTATGACGGAGAGTGTTTGGAACAGGTCCAGTCTTCTGTCCAGACTTGTGTTATGGGGGGGGCCCACCCTTCTTGGGGCTCTGGGAGCCTGAAGGGCACCACCAGCTGGCCGCTGGGATGCCCCACTTCTGGTCAGGGACATCTCCAGGCCACGGGGAGGCCAGTCCCCAGGCAGCAGCCGCTCCCGTGTGTGTGGCAATGTCTGCACTCACAGCCGCTGGCGTGTCTGACCGTGTACTTTTGACAGGACGCAGCCTCGCCTCTTATCAGAAAACGACCCTGTAATTCACCAGCTGGTGCCAAGGAGCCATGAAACTCTACTGTAAGCAGTGGAGCCATCAGCTTGTGGCAAGCATGGGGGCACTTGGCGGGGGGGGGGGGAGGGGCAGGGTGAGACTCAGTCTCCACCCCACATAGGGGCAAAATAAGCAGGGGTCTTGGTCATTTCCTACACCTTGACATAGTAATGATTTATGAGCATATAATTACTAAGCCATTCCACCCGGCATCTGAAAAAGCAACGGGGCCCTAGACCCTTATGTCCTGTGGACAACTGTTCTGAAGGATGCATTTCTAGACATACATAAAGAATGCATCTCCTGCATTTGTCAAGATGGCCCTCAAAGCCACTGTGGTAATTTAAAAAAAAAAAATTTTTTTTTAAAGATTTTATTTATTTGTCAGAGAGAGAGAGAGAGCGCGCACAAGCAGGGGGAGTGGCAGGTAGAGGGAGAAGCAGGCTCCTCACTGAGCAGGGAGCCCAACGTAGGACTCGATCCCAGGACCCTGGGATCACGACCTGAGCCAAAGGCAGCCGCCCAACTGACTGAGCCACCCAGGAGTCCCCACTGTGGTAATTTAAGACATAAACAGCTTCTGTAAGTGCACAGCAAAACCAGAATTTCACTGTTTAGGTTTGTCTCTGGTATCCTGCAAAGGAAAAGCTAGCAGATTCAGGGGTATGCCTCTGAACTTGGGGTGGAGGGAGATTTGGGGAACAACGACAAAAGAGAAATGGCGAGCAGGGCAGAGGACACAGAGGGTATGGCTGGGTCAGAGACTGGGGAGTCTAAGCCCGGACTGCCGAGTGCCACCTCTCACAGAGCCCCGAATGGTGGCCCGGCATCCAGCCAGCAAGGCCTGTGAGGACACCGAGGAGGAGGAGGAGGACAAGCCTGCAAAAGGGAAATAAAAGCCAAATAAAAGCTGGAGAAACCAGTTTGGCCCCGAGTCCCCATCTTTTAACTTCCAAATGCCTTCCTGAGTTAGAATTAATATGACAGACTATTTAGTAAGCTGATATTTAGAAAATAAAAAAAAAGTTTGTCTTGCTACATGCAAAACAATGAAATTGGGCTGCTTTCTTACAATGTCCACAAAAATAAACTCAAAATGGAATAAAGACCTACATGTAAGACCTGAAGCCATAAAACTCCTAGAAGAAAATATAGGCAGTAATCTCTTGGCTTCAGCAATATTTTTCTGGCTCTGTCTCCTCTGGCAAAGAAAACAAAAGCAAAAATAAACAACTAGGACTCCACCAAAATAAGAAAAGAAAACCATCATCAAAACAAAAAGGCAACCTACTGAATGGGAAAAGATACTGGCAAAGGCTATATTCAATAAGGGGTTAATAGTAAAAATACATAAAGAACTCCTACAACTCAACACCAAAAAAATCATAATAATCCAAATAAAAAATGGGCAGAGCCCCTGGGTATTTTTCAAAGAGCACAAATGGCCAACAGAGACACATGAGAGCTGCTAATCGGGGAAATACAAATCAAAACCATGATGGGATCTCATCACACACCAGTCAGAACAGCTAATATCAAAGAGAAAAAACAAGTGTTGGCGAGGATGTGGAGAAAGGAGAACTCTCATGCACTGTTGGTGGGAATGTACATTGGTGCAGCCCCTGTGGAGAACAGTACTGCGGTTCCTCAAAAAATTAAAAAGAGAACTACCATACAATCCAGAAACTCCACTGCTCGGTGTTTACCCAAAGAAAACAAAAACACCAATGCAAAAGAGTTACATGCACTCCTATGTTTACTGCGGCATTATTTACAATAGCCCAGATATGGAAGCAACCAGCCTAAGTGCCCAGCGATAGGTAAGTGAATAAAGAAGATGTGCTACGTGTACGTACACACACACACACACACACACACACACACACACACACACCGGACTACTACTCAGCCATAAAAAAGAATGAGATCTTGCCATGTGCAAGATGAACCCAGGGAGCATCACACTGAGAAAAATCAGACAGAAAAAAAAAAATACCATAGGATTTCACTTATATGTGGATTCTGAAAAACAAAAACAAATACTTAAATATTCAAACAAATATTCAAATACAGAGAACAAACTGGTCCTTGCCTGAGGGGAGGAGAGTGGAGGCAGAAGTGAAGGGGATTAAGAGGAAAAACTAACAGTTACAAAGTAAGCCACAGGAATAAAAAGTACAGCATAGGAAATAGAGCCAATAATATTGAATTGTGACAGGTGATACCTACATTTATCGTGGTGAGCATTTCATAATGTATATAACTGTTGAATCACTACATTCCACACCTGAAATATAATATCGTACGTCAAATATACTTCGACCAAAGTATTTTGTCTTGAGACAACACAGGGAAAATATAAAAGGTTTCCATTTTATTTCCTTTTCCATTATTACTTTATCCTGTAAAATGTCCAAGTCAAAATGCAAACAAGGAGACGGGAAGACCATGTTCTCTTGCCGTGGGCTCTGGCACATGGGGTTCCCCTGCGTGAGTCACTGACCTGTACCTCTTTCCTCACTTAGCAACTGCTCATCCTCTAGGCTTCGCTCCAAAAAGCACTGGTTCCAGACCTCCCTTCTGGTCCTCACATCAGGCTGGAGCCCTCCTCTTCCCTGCTGCTGCTTGGCCTTCATCCCCAGAGCACTACTCATGTTCTATCGCTGCTTTTCCCACCTGAATGGTGCCCAGCAGGGTGTGGCATCTAGAACGCCCTCGAGACGTACTTGAATGAATGAATGAGTGAATGAATGAGTGGCATGACAAACAAGCGATTAAAAGAAGGCAGAGAAAGTGATATCTATGGATTACTAAAGGTGGGGCCATGTGATAGGTAATATTTTTATGTTGTAAAGCTAGTTTACTGAATGAAGAAATTAAACCGTGCCTGGCATAGAGTGGGTAAAATACGAGTATTTACTGAACGAAGTTAACAAATAAGGCATTAGTCTAAATAAAGAAAAAATCTTTTCCATGCCTAAGAAGCTACTCCTGAAAACAGGTTTAATAGTTGCATAGTCTGTGGAGTATACAAAATGCTTAAAGTGATTCGCTTTTATTGTTAGTTCTCCTTAAAAAAAATCATTCTACAAGTATATTTCTTGAATTGTTCACCTGTAGGACTCTGAAAATTATTTATGGTGGCGTAATACAGGCAGTTTCTTAAACTAGGACTCCTTTTATTAATTATAAACTGTTTCCCTTGAGTTGGCAAACGTGTTAAGAACTATTTAATTATGGATTGACATGTTCATTTTATAACTATTTTAAATTTTTAATAATTTAAAATTCAAAAAATTACACGTAGAATATATCCTTTGTGAAAAATCACAATACAAAATAACACATCTATTTTTCCCGAAACACTTACAGTCAATCTCAGACTAAAACATTCCCTGCGTTTGAAAGTCCACTTAAAAAGATAAACTCAAAATGGCCAATCATGGATAGTTCCCGTGAAAATGGTATCTTAAGAGATACTGTTATGATTTTTAATAAACAGGATTACAAGGCACCAAAAGAAAGCAGTATCTACTCAAAGTTCCACTAAAACTAACTGCTATTCTGGAGGAACAGAGGAAGAAAAAAGTTAACCTGTTTTAACAAAAACTTTACATTTAATGCAAATGTTTATCACATCACTGTTTCTAGAACAAGTAATTCAAATCAGAATGGTCAAGGCCTTCAATTTCCCACTCCTACCAGTAGGACTGCCTTCAGACCATGTGTGCCTTGCATAAATGAAGAAGGGCAGCACGTTGAAACACATTTATTCAAGGAAGTCAGAAATAGGGTAACTCAACTGAATTTAACAAAATCTATTCACACTCCCAAATTCTTAAATGCTTAGGCAAATGTCAATGTCTTCTAGCTTATCAAGTATTTCAAAACCACAAGACGATAGAACCTATTTGGGAAAGTACACATATCAAACTCACTGGCCTCTTTGTCTCACGCAAATTATTAAACTATAAAGTTGCATTTATTTCTATTCCAGTAGAGGCATTATCAGACCACAAAATCACAGATATAAGTCACAGATAAAACCTATCTCCAAGAAAGTCGGATCGAAGGAATGAAATGCTTTTCTGCCAGATTAAAGTTGCTGTAATGATAATGCCACGGTGAAAACAAACAGGCAGTGTATCAAAGAAACATGGCTCGGTGAGCAAGCTCGTGTTCTACCTTCAAATCATTTCTTTTTTTTTTTTTTTTTTTTAAGATTTTATTTATTTATTCGACAGAGATAAAGACAGCCAGCGAGAGAGGGAACACAAGCAGGGGGAGTGGGAGAGGAAGAAGCAGGCTCCCAGCGGAGGAGCCCGATGTGGGACTCGATCCGGGAACGCCGGGATCACGCCCTGAGCCCAAGGCAGACGCTTAACCGCTGTGCCACCCAGGCGCCCCTCAAATCGTTTCTTTATCTTCCTTTAGTGGTTCTGTCTCCAATACAGAGCTATGATATTTTACAACGATCTGTTATGATTCCAAGTATTAACACCAGGAGGTATTTCCTTCTTCAGCCGTTTTATTAAAAAGTGACAAATAGTTCCTGTAAGTCCAGTGTTGAACTCTTATGGAAATAGCAAGTGACCCCTTGCTCCAGATTTTCTGAAGAAATGCAGTGTATAAAATATTGATCATTTGCTTTTCTATGAAAATGGGTCTTATTACCAAAAAAAGGGTACCAAATTAAGCTACATATAAGCAAGAGTTCATTTGGTTTTGCTGTTGTTGTGATAACACAGGCTTTCCTCTGCACCATCTGTCTTCCTGCTACAAAAAGAAATAAGGAAGGGAGGGAGGGAGATAGGGGGAAAAATACTGTAAGTCTAAGAATGATATAGATGCCATGATTTCTCAGAAGGAAAAATGGTATTAAATACATACTAAAGTTGAATATGTTGTATAACCATAAAAAACTCACAATTTAAGAAAAGAATTCTGAGCTTAACACATCATTTTAAACTGTGGACTTTATTAAGCTAAGGTTATGAGCAGGGCAGTATGAATGTTATGCTAAAATTCTATGTAATTTAGAAGCTGATATTGAAACAGCTAAATATTTCAGTAACAAATATCCATTAAATTTTGTGACATAAAAGTCAAATTATTTAAAATTAAAAGAAAACACATTCAAATGGATTTTTGCTGAAGAAGTATGCTGAGCATGTTACTTTGCTCATAGGCATTCAAATACACATTACAGTGACTGATGGGAATGAAAACTGGTACCAACCTTTCAGAAAGTTCTCCATCTTTCAAGAGAATTAAAAATAGCTCTGAGAATCTACCCAATGAAAAATGAAATGCAGAAAAATAATTTTACACAAAGATGTTTGCTGTAGTATATACAGTATTGTCACCAGCAAGACCCGCTGACCCCCAAACTCAGGACTGCTCTCCTGAACTCAGGAACCTCCTAGAAGCTTCTGTGTAACTGTCCATTTCATCTTTTAGAAACTAACAAATTGCTGGATAGGAAAAGAAACATTTGAGGACAGAAAGCTCCTCAGGTTACTTCAGCTTCACTATAATGTTAAAATCCCCCTCCAAGTATTCCTCCCTAGCCCCTTTTACTGGGGCTTACCCCTGGGTTATTCCTTTTGATCTCCTTATTTGTACAAATAAAGATGACCTTCTGAGGGAAACCCACCTGGTGTTTGTAACTCCAGTCTTTGTAACTCACCAAGGAGCAGACCCACCTTGGTCTGGTAACAGTATCAAGAAATAAGAATACTAGAATGTTGACCAATAAAGACTGTTAGACAAATTACAATATATTCACCTAGCAAAATATTATTTTATGCAACCCCCCCAAAAAAGTCATAACCAAAGAAATGCTTAGTCCAGTGTATAGGAGAAAAGCATGGACTTTAGAAAATGGCCCATTACAAATCTGAATTTGATTAAGGACTGGCAGTGTGACATTGAGCAGGATATATGAACTTTTAGTCTGTGTTTCTTTATTTAAAATTTTTGATAAAATGCCTTATATAGGTGTAATAAGTAAATAAGTATCCAAAATGCCTCGTTTGAAACTTGGCACACAGTAATCATGCAATAAACCAGAGACTCTGTCATGACAGGTGAAAAAGCAGAATTCCAAGTAGTATGTGCTTATGACAAACTATGTAAAAACATTCACAATGGGAAATATCCCACCATGTTATCTACGAGTAATGGGAGTAAAGAGTGATTTTTTTTCTACTTTTCTTTCTTGTCTAAATTACCAATAAGCATATATCTCCCTTCTGAAGTCTGAAAACTTCTCATTTAATCAACATAAGGCAGGTTTTAAAAATGTGCACGTAAAAGTTATTTAAATATACCAATATTTAGTTAATATTCATCCACGAACATTTTCAAAACATGACAAATATCTTTGGAGCACCTATATGTGCCAAGCACTGTTCAGGCACTGAAATAAGACCGCTTTGTGTGGAGTTGATGTTCCAGAGTGGAAAGACTGACAGAGAACAAATACGTATTTATCACTAAGTCATCAGTTCTAGAACTGATCCTAGAAGTACTTTTAAAATGGTATTCTTGGCATTACACACCTGCAGAAAAACAAAACTTTATCATAAAAATTTAAGTCACAATTCTTTTTTTAAGTCACAAGACAACAGTGTGTTGGAGCAGTGTTTTTTACTATGCATTCGAATGCCCCCTTGTTAAAATGCAGAATCTCGTTGGGGTGGTCTGGGGTGAGGCCTGAGCTGCTACCTTGTAGCAGGTCCCTAAATGATACTGATGCTGCTGGGTCCATAACCACACTTGGAGTAGAAAAGTCTTAGAGGCATGGTGAGGACTTGTTCCAAAAAAGTCCTAAGTTGATAATGCTGGCACACAGTTTTGCTAACTAATATACCCTATATTCTAATGTAAACCTTTTGGAAAGGAAAATTTGAAGACATTGCTAATATTTTTCTACCTGAAATAAAAAAAATTCTTGTATTTATTAAGGCCAGCTTTGTTGAACCAAATTTAGGATCCCGTTCCCCAAAGCACTTCTGTCTTCCTACTATGATCACTAGCACGGCGTCCTCTTAGAGGTGTCTGAGAGCAGAGGGGCCCTGTCTTTTCCTTTTCTTCCCTGTTTCCCTCACACCAGCCTCCACCTCGGGCCTCCCCCAGAGTGCAGTCTACATGGAAATGCCAGGAAAGCAATGTTCCCTGGGAGGCTTTTCCACGTGCCGTCTGTCCTTGACCAGTGAGTCTTCCCACTGCACATCAGGACAAACCACTGCCAAGACCCGGTGTTCACACTGCACCAACAATCTGGCCCTCCCTGGCTTTACTTCTCATTTCTTCCTCCAAGAGGGCTCTGCTCCGGCTCTGCCGATCTGCAAGGCCTTCACCACTCCACACTGCCGATCTCTTCCCCCGAGACTCTGCGTGTTCTCCCCACTCTGCTTCATACCCCCATTCAAATCCTGAAAAAAATCCAACTTCCTCCAGGAAACCTCCCTGTGAGGTATACCCACGCAGTCTGTGTCCAAGGCCAAAACCAAATTCTTGGGTTTAGACCACAGAATTGGCAAGATGGGTTATTAGACTCATACACACTCATACACACACACTGAACACTATCCTTTCCGTCAACCTCTGGTACAGGATAGAAATCTCATCCCAGGGGCGCCTGGGTGGCACAGCGGTTGGGCGTCTGCCTTCGGCTCAGGGCGTGATCCCGGTGTTGTGGGATCGAGCCCCACATCGGGCTCCTCTGCTGTGAGCCTGCTTCTTCCTCTCCCACTCCCCCTGCTTGTGTTCCCTCTCTCGCTGGCTGTCTCTCTGTCAAATAAATAAAAAAAATCTTTAAAAAAAAAAAAAGAAAGAAAGAAATCTCATCCCAGAGCTAAAATGGGATAGGTAAAAAATACCCCACAGGTAAAAAATCCCATAGCTGGAGATGAAAGACTTTTGGCCAGAAGTGATGCTGTCCTGACCTGGGAGATGCTAAAACGTAGAGGCCAAGGTCACACAAGCCTGGTAAGGGGTTCCTGCAAATGCCACGCAGATCCGAGGCCGCATCTTCAACCCTGACCCTGCGCTGATCCCCTTTGAGCCAGACGTTTCAGATGATCCCCCCCGCCCTGGGGGCACCCCCGCATCTCTCCGTGCACCTTGCTCGGGGACGTCTATGGGTCTGGGAGTGACGGCACAGGACCACAACTCCGTCGGCTCTGAGTACAAGAGGGATGGCAGGAAGCGTGGAAATGCTGGGCGTGGCACCACGCGGGGTGCTCCTGACATTTGTGGCTTTGTCTGAGCAGCCACAGTCCCAAACGGAGGGCCAGCAGCTGTCCGGGACGCGTCCAGGGTCCCCGGCCTCCCACCCAGCACTTGGTTCCCCGTGTCTCTGGCTCAGTCCATGCTTGGAAGGCTCTGGTGTTTCTCCATCCTCGTGTCTTCCAGTGTTTTGACTAAGTGCTCTAATAATAACTTGTTTCTCTAAATATTCAGGTCTAGGGTGGCGAGGAAGGGGTAGGAAGAAAAAAAAATTGGGTCACCCAGTAGCTTCTGATTTCACTCTTTTTCACCATACACTGCTTCCATCTCATTTTCAAGCTAGTTCTATAAGTTATATTTCCTGCTACTCTTGAGTTTGCTTCAGAAATGTATATTTCATGCGTGTATGTTGAATAACCTCAGCTAGACTCTAAATTTCTTGAGGACAGAGACCGTGCCGTATTCTGTGCATAGAATTTACATTCTATGTAAATGTGCAGGCCCTGCACACAGAAACCTTCGAGAGGCCGGGACCTGCTCGCAAACTGCTCACGGGAGTTCCCACAATGCCTCAGTGCACAGGGGATGCTCGATCCACGACTGGCTAAATGAAAAATCCCCGAGACCCTGGAGGTCATTAGTCACTCTCCTTATTTACACTGCATCGGTATAAACAGTATTTTGCTTTTTCAAACTTTTTAGGTCTTAAAATCAAAATTATATTCTATATGGGAGAGGAGAGGCAGTTAAAGAGAAATCTATAAGCCCCATAAAAGCTCCCAGGAGAGAGATCTGGCAATATATAGTAACACTGCTCCCTTCCCACCAAACAATTCCATGTCTAGACATATACGCAGATGTTTTGCATGTGTAGGGCATGTGCAAAGATGTTCACTAAAGCACTGTTAAGGACCCTAAGGAAATGGAACTCACCCAAGTAGTTATCGGGAATGAATCAGTACATCATCTGTGATGAAACACTATGTTGAACAGTTAAAATGATTATACTTAATTTACATATATTAACATGGGTAGACTTCAAAAATTTAAAAATTGGGTGGAAAATGCAAAGTGCAGAAGATATTCACGATGGAAACTTAAAAACACAAACCTATATGTTGCTTATGGGGAAAGATGTGTAATAAACGTGTAAATGTGGATGGCAGAGACCCATGACAATTTGAGGACAGCTGAGCTGCCTCTGGGGAGGGAAAGAGGGAAACGGGAATTGGGCTGGAATACAAAGGGGATCCTCAATGTATCTATCATGTTTTATTTCTCGGAAACAAATCTGAAGTGAACACAGTGAATATCAGTATCTGTTAACTCTGAGTATGAAGGACAGTTACATTTTTACAATATGCTATACCTTTTTATATGTTTAAAACATTCAGTAATTTAAAGAGAAAAGATGACATCATCCATTAAAATTATTAAAAGATTCAATTTCTCTCCTTGCTATAATACCTAAAGCAAACCAGGGAAATAGGAGAGGGAAAAGGTCACAAAGATATTTCACAATTACTAGCTATTCCTAACCTAATAACAAAGGCCAAGTCTCCTGTTGGACCGTGCATCAGAGAACTCGTCGCACCTACATTTGCTCGGTCTCTTTTGAGCTGGCAAAAGCACTCCTGGGCCTTCTGCACTGTTCCACACCTCTAAGCCACTGGTTGGGTGCTTTCTACACTGCTCGGCCATCCACCAGAGCCCCCATCAAACACAGGCTCTCTGCAAAGGGGAGCCAAGTGTTCGCAAAAGCCAACAGCATTCCCTTCCTGTGCTCGCTGATCAATGCTAATCCTGTCATCCAGGGAAATAACCGAATTTCTGCTATAATGGACTACATGTGCAGGCTGGTTTAGAAGCTACAATTAGCTGTGCTTTTAGCCTTGCTAGAAAGTAGGTGGGCTGATTTTGCAACAATGATCATTTTAACTGATGGCATTAGGAATCGAAGAAGTCATCAATTATGAAATGACATCTATAAATCGAAATTTCCTCTTCTGAAAGAATTACTTCTGCTCATCTCTCTCTGGTAATTCAACAGTCCCTCAGATCCCCCACACTTTTTCTTGAAGTCAATTCATTTTATTTCACTACTATATTTAATGAGAATTCCACTAACACCAGTTTTGCGTAGTGCTTCCTACAATCTACAGTTTCTCTTTGTAACTGCTCTAAACATAATCAGAAATTTAGAATGTAGCCCAGAAAAATATGGTACTACCATCTCAAACTGATGTCTAAAATTACTCGTTTTATATGCATACGCGCACACAAAATACACACCGTAGTAGAAACTCAACCAATATCCACTCACATACATCTCCAGATTAACCAACATCCGAGGGAGAAACACAGATGCCCTTTCACCTACTGACCACTCAAGCTCGCGGGCTCTTCTCCCATGCCTACAGAGATGCGTTGGTGACTGCTCCCAAGCACGGTTGTGCCTACTGATTTTATTACCGCAATCATATAATTCATTATCACGTCAATAGAGAAAACAATGGCACAAGAAAAGTATTACATGGATGAAAAATAATTCAATGTTTTGAAAAGACTGATGGAGGCACAGGACGATAAAGGTTCCTCTTGGATCAATGAGCGTGAGATAACAACCAACCTGTAAAACCAAGGAGCTTCCTCCCAGATCGCTTTGCCTCCACTTTAAAACCCCTGATATTGAAAATCACAGGAATGCACTCGAGGTGTGGTTTAGGCAAGAAAGCCAATTTGAAAATCCAGAGCCAGCTCACAAAGGCAAGGCCCTGGCCTTACATCGAAAGTCAGAACAAAATGTTTGTTTTTCCATTTTTGTAATCCCAAATTGCATCATCAGTGGTCCGATCGCGGTGGATAAGAGGCCTCCAATATAGTCGACTATCTGCTTCAAGTCCTCTTTCAATATTCAATACCACATACATTTCTTTCCCAAGAGAG
Source organism: Ursus arctos (assembly GCF_023065955.2). Lineage (NCBI taxonomy): Eukaryota > Metazoa > Chordata > Mammalia > Carnivora > Ursidae > Ursus > Ursus arctos. The sequence continues at coordinate 45,326,053 of NW_026622841.1, forward strand.
TTAAAACACGTGGTATAACATTTCCCAATTTATGCCAAATTGGTAAAGAAACTGTTATATTACTTAATCCTTCCGATGTGTTCCTCTTTCTGTATTCCAGCTCTCTCAATGGCAGCACCATCTAGCTACTGACCCCAAACATTCTCAAGGATCTCAACAACCAAGAAATAAACCAAAGCCAGACAGTCCCATTGATTATATCTCCTAACACCTTTTCCCTGTATTGTCTCTATCCTGGCAGCCCCTACATGGTCTACAACAACCACTACCTCACTTGTTTTCTGACCTCCAGATTTAGTGTATACCTTGCCCCCAGCATTAATTTTCTAAAATGAAATATTGTCACTCTTCTGCTCAAAAACCATCAATGGCTCCCTATTGCCCAAGAGGCAAGGCTAAAATTCCATGGTTCCACCTACTTTCCTGGCATCAACCTCCATCACTGCTTTTTTTTTTTTTTTAAAGATTTGATTTATTTATTCGACAGAGAGAGAGACAGCCAGCGAGAGAGGGAACACAAGCAGGGGGAGTGGGAGAGGAAGAAGCAGGCTCATAGTGGAAGAGCCTGATGTGGGGCTCGATCCCATAACGCCGGGATCACGCCCTGAGCTGAAGGCAGACGCTTAACCGCTGTGCCACCCGGGCGCCCCTCCATCACTGCTTTTAATACCCATCTCTATGTGCAGCGAGGGAGCAGCTTGCCCCTGAATAGGAAGCACATGGAGTCAGAGGCTATGCCTCATCCGAGTGCCCCAGGCGACTTCCCTCCTCATCCTCAAGGCATCTTCCCGGACACTCCCCTAATTCCAGGGCCGTGGGTTCAAACTCTCCTCTACCAAGTGAGTGGGCTTGAAAAACAATCCTTCTGAGCCTCAGTTTCCTCATCTGTAAAAGAGTGGGAAATGGTCGTATCTCTCTCACAGGACCGTAGGGATAACTGAATGAGAACACACAGCATTGTGCCTGGTTCACCGGAAGTCCTCCATAAGGAGTGGGGTCCCTGTGACTATGGACCCACACTGACTCTAGTTGGAGACAGGGCTTTTAGAAGGTAATTAAGGCTCAATGAGGTCTTGAGGGTTGGGCCCTAATCTGATAAAATTGGTGACCTTGTAAGAGAAAGCGAGATCTCACTCTCTCCATGTCCTCAGAGAGCAGACCATGCCAGGACAGAGTGGGAAGGTGGTCCATCTGCAAGCCAGCAAGAGAGCCCTAACCAGAACCTGACCGTCCACCCGGCTCCTGCACTTCCAGCCTCCAGAAGAGTGAGAAAGTTGATTTCTCCTGTTTATGCCACCAGTCTGTGTCACGGCAGCCTGTGCAGACTAATACACCTGCTTCTTGTTTCTAGCTTCACGAAGGGACTTCCTTTAAATCAGCGGCTGTGCAGATCCTCCTCGCCAGGTCTGTACTTCTTTCAGGGCAGAGAATGGGTGCTATGCGCCTTCGTCTCCTCCTCGCACCTACCGCGATTCGAACACAGTGGGCATTCAAGAAACGTCTGATTTATTAATGAAAATAATGAGGATTTGTTGTATGCAAACATTACCCTTCTTTAGAGCCTGGTGTTGAATTATAAAAGCTCAAGGTCATCACTACATGTGCTTTTGGCTATTCAGAGTACGTGGATATGCAGTACGGCAAGTGTCCCGTCTTTTGTTGTATCTTTACTGACCCCGAGTGAGGCCCCACCTGCAGGGAAGTCTCTCTGTGTAGCCTGGAGAATGAAAAGACGTTGACTGTCTTTTCTCTTAACCTGACCCACGGTACCTGCCCTCCACAGCTGCGAGCAACCCCAAATGCCGTGGTCCCTTTCCGCCCGCCCTGAAGCGCTCGGGAGTTCACAGAGCAGCCCTGCCACCGACTACACTTTACTGCCGTCGTACATTTGTACCGAATTTTGTATTTCCAAAAAATCCTATACCGTGTCTGAGTGCTAAATGGATAATACCAAAGTGTGACAATAACCCGTGAACCCCACACAGAACGTCTGATAAATGCAAGCCTTAAAATAAGTGAAAGAAATCCATCCTTATCTAATACATCTACTCCTCCTAGTGAAAGAATTTATCGGACACTCGGCAACACTCCTGGGCAAGAGCCCAGACAAATCCACCACACAGGGGCTGCACACTAGAAAGACAGGACCCCTGGGAAAGTCACGCTTGAAAATAAGGATCGTTCCCACAGCAGTTAGTGACTAAGCACTTACTACATGCCAGACATGAGGCTAGGTGCCGGGGACACAATTGCGAGCAAATCCCACAATGTTCTTCATCCAAGGAGCACGGTGTCTTGGAGGCAAGTGTTATGCAGGGGAATGCAGGCAGTGCTTCTTTACGTGTTCACGCAGGATCCCGAAAAAGACCATGCAAGCCGAAACCATGCAAAATTATCTTCATAATAAATGGAAAAAATTACAATTGTGCTGTGACCTTTACATTTTTTCTTTTATCAAAACATTAAACCCACCACAAATATTATACCCAGTGGTTAAAGACTGAACAACGTACTCACATAGGCATCTGAAATGGGGATAAGTGAAATTATCTCTATTCACATATAACCTGATCCTATGTGTGGAAAATCCCCAAAATACCACAAAAAATGTTAGAATAAACAAATTCTGCAGAGTATCAGGATACCAAATCAACACATGAAAGTCAGTTGCATTTCTATATACTAACAATGAACAGTCTTAAAAGCAAATTACAAAAATAATTCCACTTACCATGGTATCAAAAAGAATAAAATATTTAGGAATAAACTTAATCAAGGAGGTCAAGACTTACATACCAAAACCTACAAAACATTCTGAAAGAAACTGAAGACACCAATTAATGGAAAGGTGTCCTGTGTCATGGATTATACTGCTAAGATGTCAATACTACCCAAAGCTAGCTACAGATGCAACGCAATCTCTATCAAAGTCCCAATGATGTTTTTTCGAATAGAAAAGCCCATCTTAAAATTCATAAGGAAAAACCAGTGGATCCTGAGTAGCAAAAATGATCCTGAAAAAGAATAAAGTTGGAGGTCTCACACTTCTGATTCCAAAACTTACTACCAAGCTACAGTAATCAAAACAGCATGGTACTGGCACAATGACAGACATATAGACCAATGGACTAAAACAGCCCAGAGATAAACCCTCCCATATATGGTCAAGTGATTGCCAACAAGGGTGACAAGACCATTCAAACAGAAAAGAGTCTTTTCAAAAATCAGTACTGAGAAAACTAGATATCCACATAAAAAAAAAAAAAACCCCAAAACAAATGTAGTTGAATGGCTTACACCATACACAAAAATTACCTCAAAATGGGTAGAACTTTAAGAGCTAAAACTATAAAACTCTTAGAAAAAAACGTTGGGGGAAAGCTTCATGTTATTAGGTTTAGCAAGGATTTCTGGGATCTGACAGCAAAAGCACAGATGATTAAAGAAAAAAAAAAAAACCAGACTATGTCAAAATTAAACATTCCTCCATCAAGGCCCACCATCAACAGAGTGAAAAGGCAGCTGCAACCCACTGAGTAGAAGAAACTATGTACAAATCATAGCTGATAAGGATTAATATCCAGAATATATAAAGAACTCCTATAATTCAACAAAAAACCAAACAGCTGGATTAAAAAATGGGCGAAGGACTTGACTAGATATTTCTCCAGAGAAGATGTACAAATGACCAACAAGCACTTGAAAAGAAGCTCAACATCAGAATCAGTAGGAAAATGCAAACCAAAGCTACAATGAGATACCACCTTACACCCATTAAGATGGCTATTACCAAAAAAAAGAAAGAACGAGTGTTGGCAAAGATGCAGAGAAACTAGAGTCCTTGGGCACTGTCCGTGGGGATGTAGAATGGTGCAGCCACTATGAAAAACAGCACGGCAGTCCCAGAAATAGAATGATATGATCCAGAAATTCTACTTCTGGGTGTATACCCAAAAGAACAAATCAGGACCCCAAACAGACATTTGTACGCCGATATTTTAGCAGCATTATTCACAATACTCAAAAGGTAGAGACAGCCCAAGTGTCCGTCAATGGATGAATGGACACACAACATGAAGTACATACATACAGTGAAACAGTGTTCAGCCTTAACAAGCAAGGAGGTTCTGATACTTGCTACAACAGGGAGGACCGCTGAGGATATTATGCTAAGTGAAATAAGCCAGTCACAAAAGGACAAATACAGTATGATTCCATTTATACAAGGTACCTAGGGTAGTCAAATTCAGGGAGACAAGAAGTAGAATGGTGGCTGCCGGGGGTAAGGGGAGAAAGGAACAGCGAGTTAGTGTTTAATGGATACAGAGTTTCAGTTTAGAAGATAGAAAAAGTTCTGGAGATGGACTGTGGTTACAGTTGTAAACATAATTGTACTTAAAACCACGAAGCTGTACGCTTGAGATGGTTAAAATGGTACATTTTCCCCTATGTTTAATAATTCAAGAATAATTTTAAAACATTTAAAACTGTCAGTTATAAATATATACAGAAATGAATAAACAGTAAAACGAATTTGATAGGCTGTAAATTACTTCTTTGTAAAACCTACCAAGAATATCGGAGCAGCACTTGCCTTCTTGCCATGTAACTTATGATGCACATTGAGCATTTTTGCGACGCCTTGGTGAACTGTCGTACTTCTTACTAAGTGTCAGTCAGTGTCCGACATTTCAGTCTTTGTTGTGAAATACCTGAGCCTTTAATGTGAATTTTTTTGCCTGCATCGCCAACTCTGGGACATCTTCATCTTTTTCCTTACCTTGCTTTCCTCCTTTGTGTCAATAAGAATGTCTTCAGGAGGGGACGCCTGGGTGGCTCAGTTGGTTACGTCTGCCTTTGGCTCAGGTCATGATCTCAGGGTCCTGGGATAGGCCCCATGTCGGGCTTCCTACTCAGCTTCTCCCTCTCCCCCTTTGTCCCTCCCCACAGCTCATGCTCTATCTCTAATAAATAAATAAAATCTTTAAAAAAAAAATGCCTTCACTAGGCACCCATGGCTGCACATGTCATCTCTTGAAAGGTGGCAGGGATATTCTCACATTAGCTTTTTCTTCTATAGCTCCATTTGTTTGACTCACATTTCAACTCCAACATTACCAGTTTTTGCTGCCCGTTCATCTTTGTTGGCCAAGTCCCTCTTCTGCTTACCCGTTTTTGTAAAATGTCATGTGAGTTTAACCCTATGAGACAAAGAGTCCACACAAGGACACACTTTGCAGTCTGTGTGGGAACCGAAGGGAAGCACGGTGGCCAATCACAGGCAGACCCTGAAAGAAGTGATGTGGTCACTGATCATGACATGTGTCTGTCGCACCTGTGGTGACTGGCGGGCTGTGGAGTTGGCAGCTTGTAAATACCGTCACTCACAGTTCAAACACAGGCATAACTGAAACTCGAACCCTGTTATCTGGTCTTCTTTAACTCTGGTAACTGAAACCCATGCATATCAGAACCAAGCAAAGCAAATGCTATTTCTGTGTAATTATAAACCGAGATAAAAAGACCAGAGGAAAAGAACAGGATTCTTAGAGAATCTTCCAGAATCTGAAAGACAAGTAAGATGGTTAAAGGTCAAAGAGTAAGGAGAGCAATGCTAAGAGAAGGCTCTAAGAGGATACAACTGGCCAAAGTCCTCATACTTTTATAGATTCTAAAGCTTAAGACCAAAATCACTGTCAATTTAAAGCTATTTTACTTTTGCATTTTTATATAAAGCATCACATGAAAAAAAGACCTAGGAGTCTACTTTACCATATGAGCTTACTTGGCTTTGTACAGCTATAGCCTATAAGGAACACAGTGAAATTATTTTAAAATACAAGAAAATAAAAAGATAAGTCTGCAGATGGTCAAGGGACAAACCACGCAGTGCCAAGCTACACCACAGAGTTCCTAATCCTGAGAGCAGTGGTAGGCTGTACTAGTTTCCTGGGGCTGAATCACCACAAACTTGGTGGCTTAACACAATAGAAATTTCTCTCTCCCACTTGTGGGGGCCAGAAGCCTGAACCCATGTTCACTGGGCTGAACGAAGCTGGTAGCAGGGCTGCACCACCACCTGCCACCTGCCCCCCCCCCCCACCACCTGGCACAGAGGCTTTAGGGGAGAATCCATTCCCTGACTACTCCTGCTTCTGATGACTGCTGCATTCCTGTGCTTGGGGGGGGGGGGGGTTGGGGGGCACCAACTCCAATCTTAAGACCAGCATCTCTAAATTTTTCTCTCTGCTCCGTTTTCATACGGCCTTCTGTGCGTAAAAGCTCCCCTTGCTCCCTCTTACGAGGATATGTGTGAGCGCATCAATGGAATCCAGGTGGACTGGAGCTCCACCTGGATGACCTTCCCATCTTAAATCTCTACTTCATCACACCTGCAAAGTCTTCTTCTTGGAGGAGGCTATAGAAGTAACCCTCTGAGATTCCAGGGATTCAGACATGGGTATTTTTTTTTTAATTTAAATTCAACAAATTAACATACTATGTTTTATTGGTTTCAGAGGTAGAGGTCAGTGATTCATTAGTCTTATAGAATACTTAGTGCTCATTATATCACGTGCCTTTCTTAATAAGACCTAGGTATTCTTTGGGGGGACCATTTCTTAGCCTACCACAGAGGCAACATAGACTCACACATGAAAAGACCACCATGGTAGGGGTGGAGAAGGAAGAGGGGATATGAGGAAGATAGACTGGGCTACTGTAGAGATCTAAGTCAGAGGGGCTTGGACTAACTAGGTGGTGGTGGAGGGGGATGAAGGGAAGTGATGGAAAGACACACATAAAAGGTGAGTCAGAAGGAGGTGTCAAGAGGGCCTTCTAGACTTCTGGCGCGCGTAACCTTGTTTCAAGCAGTGCCATGTGCTGAGCCTGGGAGCACCAGAAGGCCGAATGTGCAGGAGACCATCAAGCTAGACAGGGGACCTGCAATATGCTAGGTAATGCTACACAGAATAACAAGAAGGTTCTTTTGGAAGATGCAAGGGAAACAGCATACTCTGGGATTGGGGGCCAGATCTTCCACTCACAATCTTTTTAACTTGGGTTCCGTAAGCCTTCACGTGGTCACATGCAAAGTGATAACACGACTTTACCCTCAGGGCCCTGGAGAGACTTGGGATTAAGGAAGAAATGCACAGGACGCAGTGCACATTAACAGCAAGCATTCATTACCCCCTTGATTACCATTGACTGATCACCACCTGATTACCATTCACCGTGGCGCTTTGCCTGCACAGCAGCAATGCACGCAAAGACCAAGACTTGGATGATCACGAGACCGTAATACGTCTAACTGCATTCCGATTCCTCTCTAGCTTTGCTAATTCAGAGTCCTCTATTGCTCAAGGCCTGATGCTCATTTAGAGTTACTGATATATTCTGAGAGTAACTCTTCAGGCTAAATCAAGTCAACTTTTTTTAGTTTTCCTAATTCCGTCATTAATGTGCATCGAATATCTTCCTAACTCATTAGTATTAGTTCCTTCTCTATCTTAAATAAATAACTCAGTCTTCTCCATGCTATACCAAAACCAATCACCCAGACACATTTTATCAATTACCTAAAACCCTTTCCAACCTGTCCTTCAACAGGGGTTATTCTCATAGTAACAAAATTGCTTAACATGTTTTATTTTCTCATCTTTATGTTATAATACAGTCCCTTTATTATGTGTGGCAATCATCTACAAACTGCATGAATACTCTAATTGAGGATTAAACACTCAGCTATTTATACAAGCAATTCGAATATTTTACATCATCAGTTAGAAATTTTAGATTTCCCTGTTACTCAATTAAGAAGTGAAAACTAGAGATTTATTCTTCATAATAAAGTTTTAGTAAACTAGTTCCTAGTAAGCAACTCCGAACTTCATATGGAAGTACGGGCCTCTCACCAAGGCACCTATATTTTCTTTCAGTTTTTAGTAGAGCCATAGGTCAAGAAAATTTCATTTGTGTTTCCTTCATCATTCCTAAGCGTCCTTAGCTATCAATTTAGGCTTGCACAGAAAGCTGTCCGAGGAGGTCTGGTTTTATTTGACTCAGATAAAACTCAACATTCTCCTATCAAGAGAACAGCTCACAGTTTCCAGTTAGACACAACTACTCTCTCTTATCAGCCAGGCCCACATCTGAGATGCCACACAGGGCTACAGAGAAACACACAAACCATCCTCTCGTTTCTTGCCATTTTTGTGAGAGCAATGTCACCAGAACAGGAATCTCTAAGAATTCCAACACGACAGGTCTTGACACTTGGCTAAACGACTTTAGACAGCCGTTTCCCCTCTCCCATGGCCTCTTTTTTTTTTCCTGTGCTACTTCAAGAGGAATAATTCCTAGCTTAACGTGTAATTTTGATAATTCAAAGTAATGACTGTCACGTCAATCATCAGTCCGAAAACCATTTGGATCTACGTGGTTGACAGCTGAAGCAAATGGCATTCCAGATAGAAACAAAACTTTCCTGGGCAATTAACTGACACAGACTTTGCTATAACGTGGAGGAAAGGGAGAAACCCAATTACTCCAACAATTGCGGGGCTCCAAAAAAGCAGCCCCATTCTTGCCTTGAACAGTTCAAGAGCCACAAGTATGCAGGTGAATTCGACCTGTTTCTTACAGACATAAAGAAGAGAGCGAGCATGATTTACAAGATGCAAAGGTGAAGTCTTTTCTTGCACCAGAGATCAACTGACAATACATAACTTGAGACTTTGCAATTCACTGTTCAAAATGGGGGGGGGGCACTTGAAGGCTTGACAGTGACTCATTATACTGGGAACAATCCTAAAGAGGTCATGCAGCATGATCTTAGTTTAATCCAATTGTTTCTCAAAACCTGCATCTCCGACATTTAGCAAATTCAACTCGGATTCAGATACAAAACATCATCTTCCCTCGTTTCCTGTCCTGTTAGGATAGCACCACAATTTTTACTTGTGATAAAGAGAAAATGATACGTTTAAAAATCTGTTTATCTGGTGAGAGTTACTTTACGGATGAATTATCTACACGAACTAAAGCCGGGAGGGCTGCCGCAGAGGAGGCAAGAAAGCACAAAGCCAAAGCCAAAGGCCTCTATCTAGACAGCCAGAAGGCCAAGGCGGGGAAAGGCAGCGGATCATGAACTGTCGGAGCTGGGAGACATGCATCACGCCCAGACTCCAGGCTCCCAGAGCCACACCCAGCGAGGAACAGGATGGTGCGATCCAGCAGGTACGAACAGGTTGAACTACCACGTATTATGGGATGCAGCTGACATCACGGTTGCAGGTGGGACTGGGGAGAACTCTTCATCTGTGTATCGAGGCACCCTATCTAAGTGGCATACCACTAAATGGTATGTGTGGGTGTTTCCTACTTGCTGCTTCTAAGTACAAAGGAACAGAAAATCGTCGTGAAGCATTCTGCCCTATTTCCTCCCACTCTAGAAGAATCACTTTTGTGGTCTCCGTGGCTATGAAACTTTGGGGTAACTGCATCCTGACTCCCGGGGATGTGGCACGTGTGTGTGTGTGTGTCCTACTTAGCAAAAAGCTTGCTCACTTCCTAGGAAGGATGTGAACCATGGGCTGGTTTAGACCTGGAGATTAAACGTTAGGAAGACCTGGGTGGGGACAGGGCAGACAGACTAGGGCTCTGAAATAAAGTCACCTAAGGCTGGAAAGACACAGGTCCTGCAAGCTGGCCCCACTCTGAAGGGGTTCCAGGGGTTCTCCCATCCACATGGTGAGAGACAGAAGAACTAGTGCTAAGATCCCTTCCTAGAGCTCTCTGGGCCCTGAAACAGGTGCACACGCATGTGTGTACGTGTGTGTGTGTGTGTGTGTGTGTGTGTGTGTGAGCTGGAAAAGCCTGTGTGTGAGAACAGTCACCCCAGGGGCCCAGCACTGGAGGAGCCCCACCCCTGGGCTCTGTCCTGGCGCCCGTGGTCACAGAGGCAATGGAGGCCCCGCCTTCTCCACCACGCTCCTCCAGAGGAAGCCATACCAGCCTGGGCAGCCCCTCTCCTGCTGTCAGCAGAGAACTCACCCCTGTGCTGCTCCCTGAAGCCCCAGGATTCCAGCTGCAGAACCCAAACCTGTCTTGAGCCTCATGTGCGCACCCCCTCCCCCCGGCCCCCGAGCTCAGTGCCTATCCATGGAGGGGCTCTGGGAATCCGTGGGGCCATCTGGGGATGCCGCGATGACAGCAGTGCAAGGGGCCGTGGACGTGAGACAGCCTGCATTGTGTGCCGCGTGCTACACAACTTCTGAACCCTACTTCCATGGGCACAAGAAGCACGAAGTCATGCCGGCACTGTTGAAACACACCCTTTGTGGAGATTCGTTCCCAGTTTTAGAGAATTATGTCAGCGGCAGCAGCACCGCGTGTGGCATTGGCCCCCCCAGCCCGCAACGGCCACCCTAGCCCGCGTGGGCAGCCACCCCGGGCCAAAATGGAGCGGGGGTTCTGAACACCCCTGGACGTACACTGAAAGCCAAACACTTCCGAAGAGCCAGGGAATCCTGGAGGTCACTTACTTTCATTAATATATCTCATTTTTGCTATTCTGTATTAAGAATTTGTTACACACTGAGATTTATCACAAAGACTGCATATAGGAATGATTTGGGGTTTTATTCTCATTTTTCCACCCTACTCTGATACTGTCCTCAGGGGATGCCCATTACCCCCACCCCTACCCCAACTTCCCTGTAAGCTTCTTAAATTCATCCTCTAATCCCACACTTCTGTTAAAGGTTTTGGTCTTCAAAGTACTTGGCTTGGCGAGGGATTTAAAGATGGGAGTCCTATTTTCTAAGACACAATGTCAGCACACATCCCATGTTCTAATGCACGAAACTAATTATTCTGATGCTACCCTGACACAGGCAGCCTGGCTCATTGCAAAAATGTCACCCTTCCTCATTTGCTCAACTTCCACAGTGTGTGGCCTTGGCATATTATCCCTGCTTCAATTAAGGTATTTCACCACTTAACATATACAGAGAAGTCTGGTCTGTTACTTCTTTTATTTCAAAGTGCACCTACTCTCTCATTTTTTCTACTATGGAATGGCTTCTGATCTTTTCTTAAATCCAAATTTATTCATTTCACACGCGTGCCAGCACCTAACTACTTTATCATCTGATGAAGGCATAGCGAGCATTGACATTTTGAAATATATGTAGTTTATACATTTTTTACTTCTTTATAATATGGACCTTTAGACATTGTGTGAACAGGTCATGTCACCTACCAATTTTATTTTAGGATCACAGGAGGGGAATTACAACATATTTATTATAAAAAGAGGGCATTCAATCTGATACAGTTGAGAGCCCCTGCTCTAGAAAGTTTTCCTTCCCAGCCACCAGGTTCTTTCAGCGACAGTTCTTCCTGAAATTCAGCACAGGGATTTTGAAGTAGGGAAGCTAGATTTCTGTCTTCTTATGCGACAGAGGCAAAGAACACCAGAACGTGTCATGCCACCACCACCCAGAGGTAGCCCAGAGCCTTATAGGTGACTGATAAAAGACCACAAAGACTGGCCAGTTAGGGTAGGTCGCCTGTCGACCGCACACAACACTGAGCAGAGGACAGCTCACTCAAAGGACTGCGATCCCCGAGTTGCCACTGCCGGGGCGTGCACGGCTGAGACCCACGGCCACCTGAGGAGCAGCAGACTTCCTCAGAGCACTTCGCGTTCCCTTTGATTGCACCTGTCAGGACTAGCGTGTGCTCGATGGCAGCTTTGCTCCCCACTGCCCCACCCTAGGCACTGGGCAGCCTGGATGCACCAAACGGAAGAGGCTGAAAGGCCAGAGAGAAGTTCTGTTACCTGGTTCTGAGAAGCAGAGCGTCAATTCACAGGGCACACTGGAGCACCTCCACCGGATCAAGAGACATGCCTTACACATCAGTATGGGGAGAGGAGATGAATAATCAAGCTTTCAGAGTTCCTCAAGGACACTGGCCCTGGGCTATACTTGCTCACTGGCAAATAAAGGGGTGCTGATCTGCTCCTAAGACCTCTTGGACCTCACATTACTCCAGGGACCTCAGGAAGGCCAGGAACCCCTGATCAGGAAATCCACCTATCTCTACAATCTCCGCTCGCTCATACAGACAGGTGGCCGTGTAAACAGCGTGCAGATATCACCAGTGCTGGCGAAAGGGACAGAAAGAGCCTGCAGGGTCACTGAGGCCTCCTATCGCCGCGGATAAGTCAGAACAGGTTAACTGATAGAAGATACCCCAGCACGACGAGTGCGGAGGGGCTGAGGGAAGAGTCAGGGAAGCAGACAGGTCAGATCACAGGACATCCTATGCCAACCCGGGACCCTTATCCTACAGAAAACTGGGAGACACCAAGTGCCTAAAGCTCTGGGAGACTCACTCCCTGGAGACTGACTCCCTGGGGCTTATGGGGTGGCCCCTGGGTGTGAGGGTATGGTTTGCATATTGCTGGGATCTCACCCCAAAATGGCTTCAGCAGCACACAGGTCAACTTCTCATATTGTAGGGGTTACAGAAGAGTGGTAGTGTAGCGTAGTGGGGAAACACACAGGCTCTGGGGTCGCACCCAGCAGTTCCACCGCACTGGGAAACCGTGGACAGGTCATCCGATGTAACTGTGCTTCCCTCCACCCCCGGTGAGAGGGAGGGAACAAGAGCACCCCCTCACAGAGCTGCAGCGGGATAAAATAAAGACTAGCATTCCTGGAGTGCTGGTGTGTGGCCCGGCATCCAGTAAGCACCAACTATTTACCATGATGTGCTTACGTGGATGCGTATTAGGAAAAGTCAGTCCCCTAAGCCAGTGATTTCAGATACTACAGCTGTGGGCAAGACTAAGTGTTAAAGTGACCATTTCTGAGGTAGACAGAAAGAGATTAAGCAATACCACCCTGAAGGACCTGCTTCTCACCTTTGTGTCCCACACACGGAAGACGCAGTGTAGGGGTTTTCTCTGTAATAACGGATCATCTTCCTGTAAGACAGTAGTAACTACCTGTTGTATATGTATATTTCTTCTGTTCCGAAATCCTTGAGCAAGAAGGAAGGGGTGTAGAAAGCAGCTGAGGAAAAGGACTGAGACAGCAAACCATCAACCACCTTTACACACGAATGAAAAGCCCCTATTTCAATCTCCAAATCAGTTGCCAGGAAGTCAGGACTTTCTCTTCTGAGGCAGCAAATTTATGGATCGTTTTATACAAAAATATATCTTCGTAACTACGTGTGGTGAGGGATGTCAGCTAGACTTATTGTAGTGATTATTTCACTATAGTCACAAATCATTTATGTTGCATACCTAAAACATCTATGTCAATTACATCTCAAAAAAACAAAAACAAACCAAACATGCAAAGTCACTTATTCAAAAATTGGAATGCATTTCCCCCATAATTAAAAGGCTTTCAGTGGTGACTGTGTTCCCAGGTTTGCCCACGAAGGCAATTTAATCCAAAATTGGACCTATGTACTGGTTGAACAGCATACTAAGAATTCAGGGAACAGAGTAAGTAGTGGAAAAGGTGTAAGAGAGCTGAGTCCCCCCCTATCCAACTGCAGCCCTGGAACTGAGCAGTTTTGAAATAACAGGAAAATTCTTTGCTGCACAGCCATCTACTTTCTGTACATCCTTTATAATCTTCTCCTCAAGCCCTTTCTCAGCATTAGCCTTTTAAAAATCCCACTGCTGTTGCTGGGGAAGGAGGAGAGTGACCCTGGCAAAGGAGCCTGGGGTGCAAAAAATGGAGCTAAAGCAGCCCAAGAAAAAAGGTCTAGGCCCCTGAAATATGATGATGTGTTTGGGGATCTCCAAGTGGTTTCGTGTAACTAGAACAGGAAGTGTTGTTCTATGCTTCGGTAGTCTTGCTCTCTTCCTTTGTGTTTTCTTACCTTCACCAAAACTTCATTTCACTCTGTACAAGTCCTCTAACTAGGGTAGGGACGAAGGCAATCTCCCAGAACTGCTCGTCAATGCAGCATGCAGGGCTCCGAGCACACAGTTTCTTTTAAAGGTTCACATCTTTACCTTTGTGTGATCGTGGGTACACACATACACACATGCCCACAGTACATTCACTTTCTTTCCTGTTAATTTCCTATACATAAACTCTCCAATTAGTCCATAGGCAGTTGCATTTTTAATAGAATCCCAATTAAAGAAAATTAATCTGTAATGAATATTTAATCAGGACCTTTCCAGAAAGCACAATTGGGGGGAAATATATGAGCCTTTTTTTTTAAACAAACACACCCCTAAGTTGAGAAGGATGGAAAGAGGCAACAGAGGAGTTTCCTGTCTTTCCTGCCAGTTCCCTTAAAGCATTTCTGCTTTTCATTGCTTCTCCTTTTCTTCCATTTCTGCATCTATGGACTCTCCATAAACTCCAGCAGCAAGACACAGCCATGCTGCTATCTGGGAGCAGCCAGATCATGGGGAAAACACAGGCGGCCTATAAGCTCTTCCCATTCTCTAAAGCACCTGCCACAGCTTTGGGCAAAGAGGCTCGGGCACCTACTGGCCCAGGTCTCTTACACATGCCTTTTGAGTTTTTCCAGACAGAACTCTGGTTTGCGCCAGGAGTCAATTTTTTTTTTCTGTAAAGGACCAGAGAGTAAATATTTTAGCCTTTGTAGGCCACGTGATCTGTCACAGCTATTCATTACTGTTGCTGTATTACACAACAGCCCCAGAAAAGACATAATCAAGTGAGAGTGCTCGTGTCCCAATAAAACTTTATTTACAAAAACAGACAGCGGGCCAGATTTGGCCCATGGGACACTGTCTGCAATGCCTGGATTATACTGAGCCATCTCCACCACAAGACTGGCTCTGTAATCAACATGCTCATGAATAAGACACAGGTCATAAGGCTTTGACATATGTGCCATAAATTGTGTTAAATGATTTAGAATCCATACTTTCATTTTAAACAAACATATAACCTACCATGAATTTTTCTTGCCTTTTGTTTTTAATAATTTTTTGCCATTTTTATAATTTAAAAAGGAAAAGAAAAACATAATTCTTAATACCATTTACTAATTCTATAGCAAATCCATATTTATTTATGCATATTGATCCTCAATGAACATTCTTTATAACCATTCTATCCTTGTTGCAGTTGACAATGATTTTTTTTAATATGACTTTTTAATAACATCTACAGCCAGAAATTGGTGGTAGTGTTGGCAGGGGAAGAACAGCACACATTTTAAGGTCAGAAAGAACACCAGGAGTTAAAGCAGGAGGAGGTGATGGCGGCACCAAGGAGAGGAGGGAGATAAACGTCCAGCCTGGGAAATAAGAACAACAAATTTCATTCTGGCCAGGAGCTCCAGATGTCTCCTGTCCTCCTCCTAGCTCAGTGTGCTTCACCCCTCCCTATAGTCCTCCAATTAAAAAAGCAATATCGCAAACCAAAAAGAGAAAAAAGCGCCAAGCGTTAATTATGGACGTGAGGGCCAAGGTGAGGAACACGGTGGTCGTAGAACGTGAGCTGACTGGACGCCCAGCAGCAAAGCAACCCTGAAAAGCAGTGCTCACAGGAAACGCGGGCGACCAGTGATCCGAGAAAATGCCAAGTGCAGAATCCGTCACCCAACGGGACAACCTAATCACATCGATCAGCTTGCAGCGCTCACCTATTTCGCAGCTCCGGGTGGGGCTTTCACTGTCTCCTGGTCTTCACTTCCACCCCACCACCTGCCACATAGCCCTCCCAACCCCTCCCCCATCATGCCACTCGGACAGCATTTCCTCCACAAAAGTTTCCTTCCCGCTGGGTGACACTCCCGCAGGTCACAGCGGGCCCGGGGCACGTCTCCCAGCCTCACACCCCTGTCAACTGTACCGACACCACAACACACTATCCCCTATTTTATCATGTGTCCGAGGACCTAAAGCTCTGCATCTCGGTCACACGCAGGAACATCGTGAACGGGGTGGGGGGTGCAGGAGGGAGCGCTGCTGCATTAGATCTCTAAGCACAAAGGCCGACGGTAGGAATTGGATTTCAGGTAGTCAGTAGACGCAAAGCAGAAAGGCCCCACAGCAACATCCATCTGTCTGTCTCAACCTCTGGCCACACACCCCCAAGTGCATGATGGGGTCTCAGCCCCAACAATAGGGCACCTTATTACATTAATACCATAGTTACGATAGAAGTGGCAGTTATATTCTGAAACCCCACTATGGAGCCTCTTACAGCTCAAAAGACTCTATTGTGCATGTATTTTTAATTCCTATATGTAGTATATCTAAATTATACAATTCAGGCTTTCCGTTAGTCCAGGATGGCCTTCATGATCGGTTTCTATGAAGTAACCATTCCTCCTCATTCCGTAGCTGTTGATGAAACTTTTATCATACTAGTAAGGTGGCATGAGAAAATGACCTTCTTGCTTTAATAGAATGTTATTGTTACACTAGATACAAAATATGTTTCTATTATTAAATATGGGGATAAGCTTCTGGGAGGTTTACTAGTAGGGAAAGGATGGTCTTCTGTGACAAAACAATCCTAAGAAAGGAGAAAACCAAACAGTGTTGTCTTCTGTAAACAGAGTAGAAGTGTTCCTGGAGTACTTACATTAAGTCACTGCTAAGTTTTCCAGCAGGAAACTGTTCAACTCTGGAACAGAAGACAAGTTTCCCAATACATAACAGGATCTAAATCTCTCATATGCCGTATGTGAGGCTAACCTTAAGTATAAACTTACCTGCACACAGAATGTTTCTTCCTTCTACTCAAACTATGCCATCAAGAACGCACAGTAGTGGCGAAGGCATCCAGGATAAAGCTAGCTAGCATTAACAGAGGGCTTCCGCTGTGCCGGCCACCATGGGTTATTTCTGTTAATCCTAACCACACTATGATTTACACTACTCCCATTTTATAAACGAGGGAGCAAATTCTGAGTAACCAAAGCCAGCAGCTACAAAAGTGGCAAAACTACAATTGTAACCCTGGTTACAGGATTCTGGTCCACAGCCACACCTCTACACAATTATGTTTGCCAAAATATGGATCAGCAGTACCCTCGGGAGGCGGCAAGAAGGCAAGGCCGTCCCACATCACGAACAAATTAGACGGATCAAGGGAAAGCTCATAGCGTAATGCTACCACTGTCTACCCCTTAAAAAGTTTAAATTATTGGAAAATAAGGTCAGAAGGCAAATCACAAAATACAGTTGACCCTTTTACAGTGTGGGGGGTCAGGGGCATCGACCATATGCAACTTTTGACTCCCCCCAAACTGCTAGTAGCCAACCATTGACCAGAAGCCTTACCGATGGTCAGTATTTTGTTTGTTGTATTATATACTGTATTCCTATAATAAACCAGAAGTATAATTAAGAAAATCACAAGGAAGGGACGCCCGGGTGGCTCAGTCAGTTAAGTGTCTGCCTTTGGCTCAGGTCATGATCCCGGGGTCCTGGGATTGAGCCCCACATCGGGCTCCTGACTCAGTGGGGAACCTGCTTCTCCCTCTACCTGCTGCTCCCCCTGCTTGTGCTGACAAATAAAATCTTAAAAAAAGAAAATCACAATGAAGCAAAAATACACTTAGAGTACTATTTTTAAAAAATCCATGTGGAAGTAGATCCATACAGTTCAAACCCATGTTGGCCAAGGGTCAACTGTATAATAATTTTAGTGAGACAGGCAGAATGAGATAATGAAAAGAGTCCTGATTTAGAACCGTTGTGCTTGTGTCCTGGTCCATGCTAACAGAGACTCAAGCCCCTCGTGATAAAATTGTCATGATAAAAATACAGCTCACCCCTTTGTTGTCACTAGAATAGCGAGAATATGTGAGAATATGCCAGCACTGTGCCTGGCAGAAAACAGATACAATAGTTTCGTTTTTTATTTTCAAAACACAAGTAGGGGCACCTGGAGGGCTCAGTCGGTTGAGTGGCAGACTGTTGATTTCAGCTCAGGCTGTGATCTCAGGGTTGTGTGACTTGGGCAACCCGGCTCAGTGGGGAGTCCTCTCCTTCTCCCTCTGCCCCTCCCCCCACCTGCCCGCTCTAAAATAAAATGAATCTTGCAAACACACACACACACACACCCCTCCTGTCTATATACTGTACATCCTCTTCTACGCTCAATACACTCACCCACAGAGAACCTCCTTTTTAGGTCCATCTGTTTCCATGAGAAAATAACTCTCCTATCACTCATAATCTGCCCTCTATTAAAAGCACATAAAATTGTCAAGATAATAGTATTTTTGCCTTATTTGATGCTTTCAATATACAGAAATCACAAGGCACTATTTAAGCACATGAAAGCAGTTTAGGAAAAATGTTTAAACAAGATACCATTTTAAAAACAAAGTACTGAAATAAGCAAGCACTGCATCTTGATCAACTAAAGAGTAAATTTGACTCAAGCTTTCTCCAGCCTTCTCTCTCATACAACACAAACTGGTAATCTTAAAAAAAAAAAAAAAATCAGAGCACTGTATCAAACACTCATACGTGGTTTTTTTCATGAAGTACATTCTCAGATTGAAATCTGCCTGGTAGCCTTTAAAAATAAAATGGCCTGAGTAAAGCTGTTTCCACTCTGATTTTTTATTTAAAAAACTGATTTAAGAGTAAACTGTCTTTAGGGAAGAGTTCATAGTCGTGAGATATTTGCTTTGCCATTGGAAAGTGAAAGCTCCAACCCGAGAACCACCAATCTCTGAAGTCAGAAAACGTGAGGCATCTCTACCTCCCCCTATCCCTCCTCTCATTTCCTTACAGACTGTGGCTCTTAAACACAGATGCGCAACGGTCTCTGCATTCCTACCAAACCACCCAGGTCTGAAAAAGTGTGAAGCCTATGTCCCTTAGACACCTACAGGGAAGTTGCCAATAACATCCTTGAGACTCCTCAACCCTGCGAGGGCAAATCACAAACTTGTTCCCTAAACCAGAAAGCAGATGCTTCTGGTCCCCAGTGAAACTGAAGGCTCCTCCCACTCACAGAAGAAAGGCAACCAGGTTTCAGTCCTTTCGATTCATTTTGTAAAAGACGAATTTTTAAAAAGCAATTAACTGAGCACACGTGTTCTTCCCTCCGCCCTGACATATATTTACAATCCCTCCATTTTCTTCAAGTTAGAGAAGTCATAATAAGTACACTCGCTTGAAAGGCATTAGGAACTCATTTGGAGAACTGAGTTCTATTAGGCAGAGAGGGAGGTGAGCAAGGTTGAGTTTTCTTTTTCATTCCCGCACTACCAGTTAATTACGCATATGTGTTTTCAAACAAGCAAAGCGTTTGGAACGCACGACGATGCAAAGTAATGCGAGGCACAAGAAACCGGCACGATGCAGCTGGTGTGTTCCGTGTCACAAAGGCTGCTCGGGCACCACACCGCGAGTCTGAGGCTCCCAGCTGCCTCCCATCGCATCCGGTCCCAGGTCCCAAAACCAACGGGCTCCGGACCCGTGAGAGAGAAGCGAACAAGAGCCGGGCGCCCCTCTCGGGGGGGTGGGGGACGAGAAAGTGAGGGGAGACTGCGGGAGCGCGCGGAGGACGGGTGGCGGGTCCCGCGGAGCCAAAGGACAACGGAACGGGGGTGGAGGGGCGATGTGACAAAGGCGCAGGAGCGCCGGCTGCAGCGCAGGCCGAGGGAGGCGACCTGGGCACCAAGGCCAGGGATTAGTGACCGACGGGAGGGGGAGGCGGCTTCTTGGGCCCGCGGCAGATCGCGGCGCATGAGCCCGCCCGGAGGGGCGCGTGGCCCGGGCGCGGGAGCAGGGCGCGTCGGTCACCTGTATTGTTTGAAAAGCTGGTCCGACTCCCTGAAGCCGTTGTTGAGCAGCATGTTGATGCCAGCCAGGGCCAGCTCCGCGTCCTGCAGGGGCGCCGCCGCCGCCGCCGCGGCCGAGTCTCCGTCGTCCTGCCGCCGCGGCCGCTGCTGCTCCGAGCCCGCCATGGGCGCGCGAGGCTGTGCGCAGGGCCGAGGCGAGGTGGGGCGGCAGCTGCTTGCGGCCCCCGCGCGCCCGGAGCCCGGCTCTACCTGCCCGGAGCGCCGCGCAGCCGAGCGGGGCGGGGGAGGGGCGGCGCCGGGCTGGGCGGGCCGGGGCGGGCCGGGGGGGAGGAGCCGGGCCGGCTGCAGCGCGGCGGGGTACGTGAGCGCCCAGGCAGCCACCTCCCGCCGCCGCGGGGATTACTCAGCAGCCGGCCGCCCGCCTGCTCCTCCCGCTCCCTCCGAGACGCCCCCTCGGGCGGGCACCCAAGTGGAATCCGTTTCCGGGTGTCTCTTACCCCGCCGAGCCGGGGCCCGAGCGGCCGCCGCCCCTGCTTCCTGCAGCCCCCGCGCGCCTCCCGGGTCCCTCCCGGCCCGGGTCCCCACCCTGCACCCCTCGCCCCGCCGCCCTGGGCCAGCGCGCCGAGCCTGCTCGGACACTCGCAAGGCACCGAGGCCCGGACTTTGACTCTTTCCTCCAAAAAAAGCCGGACCCGGGGGTCGCGGGGAAGCAAGCGAGTTTGAGAGGGGGACAGGGAACTCCGCCTGGGGCGCAGCGAGGGCGCGCGGCTGGAGACCACCTGGCCGCACGGGCGCACGCTAACGTGGCCAGTAGCGCCAGAAACTAGGTACCGGCGGCGCCCGCGACCCCCAACTTTATCGTGACCTTGGGGCCGGCCCCCTAGCCCAAGGTAGCCAATCCCCGAGGAGGTGGGAGGAGGGGGCGGGGCCCGAGGGCACCTGCGGGCCAGCTGAGGGAGTCCAGCGCTGAGGAGCTGGAGCCGAGAGGATCCTGGATCCTGGTACGCACCCTCTCCGGCCGCCACCAACATTTTTGCCCGATGGGGCAAGAGGACAAATGGAGGCCAATGTGGCATATACCTAAATATTTAAAGTTTCTAAATTAAGCTCTTCAAGTGTTTTCTATTATTACCCTGACAATTACACTTTCATACCAGTGAAACAGAAAAAGAAGTATAAAGCTATGGTTTATTATATGACCGAATATCAGTAAAATGTCAAAGATGACAGAACTCAGTCATTATTGCATATGCCTGACTGTTCTTATGATGGGCTGGTAATATCTGCGTGGGTAATATTAGGGAGACAATTCACAAGTAACGTGTATGTGTTCCCATAAATTTGTATTTTTCACCTTTATTTTAGCAAAAATCACTAAATATATTATGACAATCAAGATTATGTTCTTAATGTCAAATCAGACCACCTTTCTTAAGTCACTGTGGTTCTTATAGTGTGGTTTATTAGTTTCAGTTTGGAGAAATTGCTCTGCTGAAGCAATTACAGCTGAAAGTTTTCAAAAATTAAAGTGATATTCGGGTTTAGAGATAACCCATTCAGATCCAGCATTATAATGAGGTCAATAGGATAAATTAGCACAGAAAATATTTCAAAAATAATTTTATTTCATCATACAAGTTGCTATCACTTATTCTGTGATTTGTGCCATCCCTTACAAGAATATCTAAACCCATATGGTATTTCCAACATTCATATATATACCAATTTAAGACTACTGTGAATTGCTGTCATTCTTTAGCTGTCATTTGTTAGAACACCATGCTAATCCTTGCGTACATCTGGACCCACAAAGAGGAACATCAAAAGAAGCAAGAAAATGGATGATTCTCCCCTCGGGGAAACAATACTTTATAATACAGGGATCACTGCATTCATGTGATCTGAGAGGACTTCATAGCTTTGCCAGGTTTTTTATCCAAGTACTCTTGGACGTAAAATAGTGTTAGATTCAAACATAATAATAATAATAAAAAAAGATTCCAATATCCTCAGTGCCACGGATCTACATGACATTCATAGGCTGTAACCTTTGGTTTTAGGACATTGAGGAAGAGATAAGTTGTATTGCCTTGGGGTCTGAAAAATGTTAAGTGTGCGAATGGGTGTTAAGGGTTCTAAGTTCTGTGAAGCCAGCACCAACACCGATGACAGAGGTGTCCCTATGTTCTTTAATACATTTATGTGTGTGTCTGCATCTTTTCCCGGGCCATCTAACGCACATCTGAGGTACTGTACTAGCCCATGGGGCTCTTGCCAGAGAGTGTTCCCTGGTCATACATTGCCAGTGGTGACCAGAGCTGACAACATGCCCAGTGCTTGTAAGCTGCCTGAACTTTGGATCTGTGGAAACATCTACCCCCTAATCCTGAAACAATGTAGTCAACAAGGGAGAGAAGCTAAGAGGGCAATACCAAACCTAGCAGCCTGTACTCCCCCGCCTGGAGAAGGCAGCCAAGCCCAGTTCTCCATGTCCATCAAGGAACTGATGGCCCCGTGGGCATTAACAAGTTGGATCTGGGGCCCTGAAGCTCAGAATGGGGGTGGGGGAGGAGTGAGCGAAATCAAAGCAATCTGTCTCAGAAACCTAGTACAAATGGTTACACAGACTTAATGAAATTTAGCTGTTGAGCAATTGGGGCAAGATCCAGCACAACTGCCCAGCACCCCATAATAGGTGATATGGATAGAGGATAGCTCTGCCATGTAATTCACACCAGACATGGGCCAAATTGGATCTAACCAAATGCCACAATTAGATTACCAGCAGCATCTTCAATGGACATGTTCAAATATTTGCTCTGCAACGAGGGATACAAAGAGGATTCAAAACGGGGCTCATAACCCAGAAGCAAGGCAATATGTGACCCAGTAATTAGACGTGCGACAGCTGTAGTTGGCACTGACACCTGCCCAAGGTTTACCTGGCAGGCAGGGAATGAAGGCTGCTCGTGTTTTCTTCACTAGATAACAACGGCAGATAATGATGGGTGTTTAAGAGGTCATCGTGTATATTACCTACAAAAGGAAGGAAAATCTAGATTACCAACACGTTAGGACGCCATGCACTCGAAATGGTAAGATTCTCAGCACCGTTTCGCAGCACTAAGGCAGTCTTCGGTGGTGCCCTTGGCTGCAACCTGATAGGATTTACCTAGTGTTCCCTTTGGCAAGAGGAAGGAGCAAAGAAGAGGGCGGGAGAGGGGGAGGAAAAGAAAAGCTCTCAGATGGAGGGAAAAAACGATTTCCTTTCTACATACCTCTTGTGGGTATTACCAGTATTTTGCGGTTCTTCGTGAGATTTCATTGTGAAAATGAAACTCCAAGTCTAAATGATTTGTGAAAAGTTTTAGATGTGTCTTTCTACATGGTAGATTTTTTAGTAAGTTAAGATGTCTTGGTTGCAAGTAACAGAAAAATCTGACCCAAATGGCTCAGAAAACAAATTTATTGGTTCATGAAAGGGATTTCCCACAGAGAGGCTGGGCCAGGGCTGCAGACCTGTGACTTGGACCCAGTTTCTCCACCTTTCTACCCTGCGGCTCTGCCACTTTGGTGCTTGGTGGGGCTATTTTCAGGCGCTTCCATCTTGGTACCCAAACAGCTGGAAGTTTCCCGGGGCTACCTGCTTGCTTTTTCACATCCACTAGGAAGGCATTACGTTTTCAATGCTTAACCCAAAATCCCCTAATTGAATCTCAGTGTCTTTCAGGTTCTCATTCTTTTTTTTTTTTTTTTAAAGAGTTATTTATTTGAGAGAGAGCGAGCAGGGGGCGGGGCGGAGGGAGAGAGGCAGACTCCAGCTGAGCACCGAGCCCGAGCCCGATAAGGGACTCCTTTCCAGAACCGTGAGATCATGACCTAAGCTGAAATCAAGGGTCCAATGCTCTACGGACTGAGCCACCCAGGCCCCCCCAGGTGCTCTTTCTTGAACCAATGAATGTGATTAGAAGGAGGTGGTTCATTATGACTGGATTAAGCCAATCAGAGCCTGCTCCAGGATCTGGGAGGTGGAACCAATTCCACCCAAACTCCAAGGCTGGGAAATTCCAGGTCTACTAAGAAAAGGAAGGTGGAAACTGGATGTCAGAGGGAGAACTAACAATATTCCTCACTCTTGTCTTCCTAAACATGTTTTGAGTTTTTGGAGTTACATTTTAATGCATTTAGAGAATATACTACCTTAAGAAATCTTGTTGTCTGTGCCTTAGGTCATATTAACATTTTTTGGTAATGCTAGTAACTATGCCTTGATACATCTTTCTGTAAGCCCGCACCATCAGTTGAAATAAATATAGGTTCCCAGAATGTCTGGAATTCTGAAATGGGGGAGAGCGGGAAATTAATGTCACTGCATTTTCACGTTATGCTAACTTCGCAAACTCAGCCTGTCACTTGACTGAAG
Source organism: Ursus arctos (assembly GCF_023065955.2). NCBI lineage: Eukaryota > Metazoa > Chordata > Mammalia > Carnivora > Ursidae > Ursus > Ursus arctos. Next base: position 45,350,273 of record NW_026622841.1, read on the forward strand.
GTGAGGGAAGATTGAGTTAACTGCTTTTAATTAGAAAGCACATCAGGCCAAGGGTTGACATGTAAAACTGTAAAGCAGGTTCCTTCCTTTTCTACTCACAGGTGGGCCACTGGCTGCCCTCTAAGGAGAGGAGCACGTGGTGGACCCAAGGGGATCCACCTGGCTGTTTCTCCGGCAGGCTGGATGCCTGCAACAGGACACTCCCGCTGCCCTGCAGACCACAGTGGTGACCACGAGGCAGGAAACTATCCCCTTCAGACTGGATGCCTTTTCATCTGCTTTTTCCCAAACTAAATCCCCAGTGGACATAGTACAGGTTTAAGCACGTGTTTACTAGAGGTGCGATCATTGCTCTGCTGCTGGGTAAATTCGGGCGCACGACTGGGGAAGGCGTCCTCTCCTTCCTCCAGTTTACCTCCCCCGGGAAGCTCAAGCAGTGAGGCCTCCTGCCCAAGTCCTGGACTGTGATGTGCTTGAGTGGGAGTAAAGCTCTTCTCTTGGTCTTCACAGAGATTCTCTCTCTCTTTCCCTCTCTTTCTCCCTTCCCGTTCCTTTCCGTTTCCTTCTGTATCCCTTGCCTTTAACCTGCCTCCTGGCCTTTCAGGGACAGTTGCTGCACCCTAGATCTCCCGCCCTCCCTGCTCCTTACAGAAATAACCCAGCCTCCCTCTCCCTTAGTGCCTTCTCAGGAGTCGCAGATTCTGCAGCCTCTGGTGAGTGCCCATGACTTCTCTGTCCACTGACTGCTGCCCTGTGAAGGAAGAGGTTGTCTCTGGTTTCAAGGTCTGGGTCTGCTGAGTCCCTGGGGTGGGAAGCAGATGGGCTCTGGGCCTATGGATGAGGGCAGGGAAAGACATCAAAAGGAGGTTTCATTTGGTGGATTTTCTCCTGGTGTACCTAAAACCAAACTTATCAGGGCACCTGGGTGGCTCGGTGGGTTAAGCATCTGCCTTTGGTTCAGGTCAAGATCTCAGGGTCCTGGGATCGAGCCCCGAGTCGGGCTCCCTGGTTAGCAGGGAGCCTGCTTCTCCCTCTCCCTCTGCCCCTCCCCCTGTTCACACGTACTCTCTCTCAAATAAACAGATAGAATCTTTAAAAAAAAATCAAACTTATCTTGCCACTATGATTAATTTTGATCTGGAATTTCCATTTTTATCTAAAAAAATTATTTTCCTTCTATCCATGTAACTTTACCTTATTTCTTGCTAACAATCCTAGCCTTATTATGCTAAGATGTTATTAAACCTTTCCTACATTAACTGATAACAAATGTCATATCCCAATTCTTCTAACCATCAGGCTTCCCCCCAACTGAAGGAGAAAGGAAGAGACACCTTTCTGTTCACCTAACCACATATGTGAATCTATTTTGGGTGGAAGCTGCAGCCTTGACATTTGCTTCTCAGAGTAGATTTATTTCCAAATCTTAAAGTGTAGTCAGATTCCCTAGGACTGTCTAGAGCACGTAATAGGCGCTCAACACCTGTTTGTAAGTTGTATGGTGAGGACGAGCTACCGAAGGGGTGAGTTGGAAGTACAGGGGGAAGGAGATTGTGCCCGGAATCTAAATCAGAGAATACGATTCTGCAGTGCATTAAATTTGTGACCTAGGGTAATTCTACTTAACCTCTTTTAGGCTTAGTTCCCCCATTTGTAATATGAAGACAATTGGTACCTTCAAGGCAAGTAAATAAAATAGTGGACATATGTTTCGTGAGCTGTAATGGCAAGATATTATCTGAACCCAAACAATTAGTATTCTAATATAAAGTAAAGCCAATTGATCCTTCTGTTCATATATCTACTTGTCAACGGTATTATCTTGAAATATCCAGCTACAAAAAAGCCTGTGCGATTAAAAAGCCAGATGCATCATATGGAGATGATTAATTTAAACCATTTCTACTGTAAACAATACATTTTTGCTGTTATTAATGCAGCCTGAGGAGGAAGTGCAGATTTTCTTCTAAATGTATAAAATGTAGAAAGTAAAAATATCCAGGTTCCAGACTTCTTTGTTTGGATCTGAATGATCTCCGCTTCAATAATCCATTAATATGTTTTTGACACGACCTGAAGGGTTGGACAAGGAAATCAGTGAATATTTGGCATGAAGATTTTAAAAATGCATCTTCTGTGTCCTGTGTATATAACATGTTTTGCAGTCAGCTCTTATCTTTGCAAGGAAGGATGCATTGCTAATATACGATAATGCCTTATTTAAAGTCACTTGCGTTTTGCTCTGGGGTTCAGTTAGCAAACCAGGTGTTCCAACCCATAACTCAGCACCATTGCATTCCCCACGGTAACTTTAGGAACTAGTTGAAGAAAAAGTTTTCTAGCAGCTCAGGTAATCCATACAAGTATTATCTGTGCAAATATTTGGACATCCTGGAGCTGAGTGTCCTGAATCTCTGTTTTTTTTTTTCACAGGGAACTCACTGAGTTTTCCCACTGTGTTGGAACAGGGGTGAGTGCCTGCAATATTTAGATTTATGTACAAGCCCTCTCATTACTTCAGATGAGACGGGTAGCCAGATACACATTGAGAGCACAACATGTAAGTACCATAGTAGACCTTGGTACAAAGTTTGTAAGAATCTGTTTAATTCGGGGATTTACTCCTTACATGAGCACAAAAAATCTATACTTCATAAACTGATAGATGCTGATTTTTCTAATGATTTGTTGACTCTTTACACCTTTAGAATTAGCATGTGGACCACACCAGAATAGCCGTCTCACTAATTTATAGCCAGTTCTTGATTTTTGAGTCCCAAATCGTATTAGCCAGTTTGAGAGTCCCCATTAGTCATCAAGGGAAGCTAATCATCATTTTTTACCCCTTTCACATCTATTTTCAAAAGGAGATCCATCACAATTGCAGATATCTTAAACAATGGGAATAAAATTTTGAAGACCATTCCAGAAGGAATTCAAAAGATGAAAAGAATAATATCTTTAAAAAGAAAGTATTTGCCATCTCCCAATGTAGGTAAAGGAAGCTATGTCTGCTGCAGTGTAAAATATTTTATATTTCCTTTAAAAGATTCTATTAAAAGAGCTGCTTTCCTAACACACACACACACACGCACACGCACAAAACTCATCTTGAAAATGTTCTAAAATTATATAGTGGTGATGATTGCACAACTTTGTAAATATACTAAAAACCATTGGGTTGTACACTGTAAATGGTGAATTTTTCAGTATGTAAATCATAAGTCAATAAAGAAGTTAATATAAAATTTTTTAAAATCATTCTAAACCACAGGGCGCAAGACAGAGAAGAAGGGGGTTCATGGTTTGCTTCTTTGATTTCACATATCGGGGCAGAAAAACATAGTTTATTATGAAAAATAAACCCTCATCTTGAAAAGTACCCATAAATCAGAAATGGCCGTTGGCTGCCGTCACTACATGTCTGCTGTTAGATTAAGACTTTACATATGTTCTATTCTAATTCTCAAAGTTACCCTGTCAGGTGGGCTTTATCCCAGGTTTACAGATGTGAAAATAAATACAAAGAAGTTGGATAATTTTCCTCACACCACGCAGCCAGTGAGGGTTGAAGTGAGGTTCAGCTATAGGTCTCATTGCACATAGCGGGGAGGTCCTACCTGTTAAACTAAAAACCTAGTATTTTCTGGAGGCCTGACTGAGGGAGTATACACACATACACCCTTAGGAGTTTGATGTGACCATCATCATCTCTTCCTGAAAGTGAGAAAGAGTATCCCTTCCAGTGAGAAGGTATTTCGAAGACAGGTAGACATATGAGCTCACACATGCTCAGAGTGATCAAAACTGAGGTGGGTCCAGGCTCTGCGTCTTACTGGAACCCCAGGCGGGTCTAATGTCAGCAGACCTCACACAGCCCCATGAAAAGAGTGGTCCAGATGGAAACTCCTAGAAAGCCGAGCACGTATTGGTTATGTTTGTGTACATGGCCTGATTTCTTAGCCTCAGTGTAAGTTGCAGAAATATTTCATGAATAAATGAGTTGAAAGCATGACCTAGTATGGGATTTTGATGGTAAGTCATTTTTATATTGTTGGATATGAACAGTGGTATTATTAAACTGAGGATAAATGTGTATATTTAGACTTTAAAATAGAAGGCATTTTACATAACATTTTAAAAAACTGTATGCATTCCCCTGGCTAGTGATTTATGTATCTGGAGTTGAAAGCAACGCTATACAGAGGGTCAGGGTGACCAGTCGGAAGAAGACAGGCCCCCATTAAGGAGGGAAGAGGATGTGGACACTAAGACATCACTTAAAGCCTAACTCTTGACATTTATTTTTAAACGCGGTTGTAAAAGAAGACTCAGAACATTCAGCTGTGTCATGGCTAAAAATACACATTTCTTCACTTCTCTTCACCCTCTTCACCCTGCCATCTTCTCGGAGACAGAAACAGTGAAAACAAGGAGATCTGGGAGACTGCAAAGGGAAAATGAGAACCCAGATTATATCCCCAGATAGGGAACTGGATGCCCAGATGCCACAGGGACTGGTTTCGTCATTTCCAAAACCAGACCAAAAAACAACAGTTTTCTGGGCTCGGGAGCAACCTTACTTCCCTTACCTCTCTGAAAAGGCAACGGCCTCCAGTGGGCAGCCCCTCACTTCTGTTTACGAGCAATGGTACTGTTTCCAGACCCCCACCCCACCATACTTGCCTAGGAAGCTAACTCACCTTGCCTTGTGTTTAAAAAAAAAAAAAAAAAAAAAAAAGCTTTCATTCCTCTACACTTAAGATAGCAGTTCTATTGGTTTCCTTTATTCAGTTAAGTGATTCAAGAAAATTTCAGAATTATTTGCCTGTATAGAACTCTTTTTCATACAAGTGTCATACTGAGACAGTAGGATAAGCAAAAAAGACTTAACTCCAATAAAGCCACTGGTCAGAGGCAGGGGTTAAAAGTTTCCATACACTTAGAGACAAATCCCTCCTTCTGGGAAAGCGATCAAATGCAAGATAACAGCCATTAGGGAGTCATGGTTGTCTGGGCAAAATTAGAAGTAACAATTTAAAGCCTGCTTGTACCAGTAGTTCTATTTTCCAGGAGCCCTAAAAGCATGTCAACCATGGAGAAAGGCATCCTGTGATTGTCTTGTGTCCACTGAAGAGTAAGGACCACAAGATAATGACCGTGGGACTGAAGGATGCTTGGCCATTCCCAGCCCCTCACCCTTTGGGAAAAGTGCCTTTATAAGCCTGGCACACTACCCCTTTGGAGAGTGACATTCCTCTTTCTTGCTGGCTCCTTTGTGCAGAAGCTATCTCTAATAAACTCCGCCTGCTTTCTTTCTTTCAAGTTCAGTGTGCATTTCTACGACATTGAGACTCAAGAAGCTGGTCTTGGGGATCTGGTAATAATACAAGTGGTCACAGGTACACTAGTGGTTCACTCCAAGAGTGACACGTTACATGAATTGCAGGTTAACCCAGTTGTTGTCCAGGATGACTTAGTTACTGGATATATCAGAAAGACTATCATATTTTACAAGGTCCAGTTCAGTTCAATGACATTTTTTTCAAGGACTACTATGTGCCAGCCGCTGTACGCTGGGTGCTATGGAAGACAAGACTGAAGAAAGTACAACTCCTGAATCTGAGAATCTTCTAGTCTAGTGGATGAGACAGACACACCAACAGATACTCTAATATTAAACGGTCAGAAGATTGAGGTATATGCTGTGTGCTATGGGAGCACAGAGAGGGGCAATAGTCCAGCTGGGGGTTCCTGGAAGGCTTCCTGGAAGGGTTATGGTAATAAGCTGAGTCTGGAAAAGAGAGGTAGGAAAGACATCCCCAGTTAAGGGACCAGCATGAGCAATGGCATGGACAACTGAAACAGCTGAAATCTGCAAACAGCACAGTTATGCTAGAGTGTAGGAGTGTCAAGGGCTGAGGCTGGGGAGGTGGGTCAGAGTCAGGGCACAAGACCTTTCCATGCCTTGCTAAGGAGTGCACAGGCAATGAGCAGCCGATGAGGAATTTAGGCATGGGAATGACACGATCACGTTTGTGGGTAGATGGAAGGTTCACCGGATTTAATACGAAGGGCTAATTTAATGTGAAGAAGACCGGGGACTTATGAGAGCGAACTGCAGAGAACCAGATCACTTGTTACTCCCTAGTATGTGAAATGGTAAGTTCTTTCTGTCAAACGAGCTTAAATGGAAAAGGTGCAGCCTGAGGTTGGATCTCTGGTTTTCTGCAGGGCTTGATACACGTGTTCGCTCAGAGACACCAGGACTCTACTCTTCACAGGTTGGCATTTTTCTCTCCTGCAGTGAGAGAGCAGGTAACAGGACAACTCCTCACTCTGCAGGACTTTCCTATACGTTGCAAGAGTCTAGCATTCCTCCTTTCCAATGCTAAAAGCATCTCCCAACATTGTAATGACCCCAAAATCCTCACACATTAAAAGAAGAAAGAAAAAGTCCCGACACTGCTACTATTCTCCTCTTTGAGCCATCACTCTAGGGTGTGAGCAATTCAAAGCCCTGGTTTGCCAGATTTCCATTTTCTCTAACACCCTCAACCCTTAGAACTCTGACTGCTGGTCAACTCGATTTCTGTGACTCTATGAACTAACAACCAACATGAAAGATCCTCTCAAGCAGTCGTCTCTGAATCTAGATCCCACTCCCCACTTCAAGGTTGTTTTCTTTGAGCATTGGTCTCCATGCTCGCTCACTCCCACAAGAAGAGGGACCATCCGTCTCTCTTCAGCTTCTATATACCCATTGCCAAGGATGATTCTGATTGGTGCTCCTTGAGTCACATGGCAATTCCTGACGCAATCACTATAAGATAGAACACTCTGATTGGCCAGCGTAGGTCCCATGGGGAAGCAGCAGCGGGGGTAGAGCACCCCTGTCTAACAGCCCCACCAGACCCACACAGAATGGGGAGAAAGTTCTTTGCAAAGAAAGGAATGTCGGCACAAGCTCATGTTTACCTCAGAGGATGGATAAACAACAACGAAATATAATTACAGGACACCTCACCCTAATGATGTTCCATTCTGTGGTAAAGAAAACTTTTTAAAAATCCAAACCTCCTTCTACCTCTTCCCAAAATTTTTGTGGGTTTGGAAAATGATCTGTTTGCTTGGAATCCAAGAGTAAATTAAGTGCAACTTTATTCATTGTTTCTTTAGGACATTGGTTATATAACTGACTTGAAAATCTCCAGGGTATGTTGGTGATGCTGGGGACAGAGCTGTGAAGAATGGATTGACTATTAGAAAACTATAGTAGAACAGGGCTGTGGGAAAAGGTAGGAACATCAGAGGAGTGTCAAGGGACCAAGTTCATTAGTCTGCTGGAAGAGCACCAGTCAAGTAAGGACAGAGAGAGGACAGAGAGAAGATAGACCGGGAGAGATGATGAAACTCCGTGTACACAGATGAGAAGGGTTGCCTTGTCTCAGGAAAGCCGAGAGGCTGGATATCTAGAATCAAGGAAGAGGGTCATCAATTGAATCTTGAAGGTATTTCTCTAGGTCCTTGACCAAGGGCATGATCCAGTGGCCTGAGGTCAGCCGTTTCTGTCTGAACCCCAGCTGGGAGACCAGCAAGAACTCTGGTTCTTCAGAGATATGGTGTCTAATAGATAAACAAATAAAAGTAGGCTAGAGAGGACCAGCAGAAAAAGATGGTACTATCAGTTGAGGCTGGTAGAGGAACTTCTTAACTAGGAGGCCAGGGACATCGAGGGCCCGGGAGTAGGTACTGAGCCTGGCTCCACGTGTTCCGTGTTAGTCAAGATCGTGGAGGGAAGGTAGGACAACTGTGTCAAGGTTTGAGCTCCAAATTCCCTGTTTTTACATGAGTCCTAGAGTTGCGGAATCTCAGAATTGGATGGAACACAGAGGTCGGTGCATCAGAAAGCTCAGTCCCTGATCAAACTCGGGTAGTTCTGTCCACCTTGACTGAGCTGCTCGCCCTCTTTCAGCTTCAGTTTTTCCACCCAACAACGCAGACAATAAGAAAGTCCCTGTTTACCTGACAAGATTGTTCTGATAACCAGGTGATGGGATCACCTATAAAATTGTAGGGCCTGGTGCAAAATGAAAACACGGGGCTAGCCCCTCCTTAAAAACTATTAAGACTTTGAAGATGGCAACAGCAGACCATTAAACCAAGTGCCAGGTGCTTCTGAGAGCAGAGCCTGGCGTGACTGTACAGGTCTCCTGCCATGAGGGCAGCCCTGCCAGGTAGAATGATGGACATCAAAGTATTTAACAATCTGCAAAGAGTTCAACAGACTCCTGAGGGGTTTCTCTTCTCTTGGCACTCCGCCATTATGAGTTTGCTAGGGCTGCCATTAAAAAAACGAACCTCAAACTAGGTGGCTTCTACAACTGAAATTTCTTGTCTCATGGTTCTGGAAGCTAGAGTCCAGACTCAAGGTGCCAACAGGGCTGGTTCTTCCCGAGGGCGATGAGAGAAGAACCTGTTCCAGGCCTTTCTCCCTGGCTTGTAGATGGCCATCTTCTCCTTATAGCTCTTCACATTGCCTTCCCTCTATGCATGTCTCCAGGGCCAAATTTTTCCTTCTTACAAGGACATCAGTCACATTCAATTAGAGCCCACCCTAATGACCTCATTTTTTTTTAATGACCTCATTTTAACTTCATTAGCTCTGCAAAGACCCTGTCTCCAAATAAGATCACATTTTGAGGCACTGGGGGTTAAAACTTCAACATATGAATTTGGGAGGGAGGACACTATTCAAGTCATAACAAGCCTCAAGCCACTTCTATTATTTGGAGGCATGCCTGACGGTGCGTGGTCTCATGGGGAGGTAGTGATGTTAAGCTGTGGTAGAGGGAGGGTTCTGCCACCATGACAGGGGTGTGGGGTCACAGTTCCTGCTACGTAGTGCTCATTGCAGCTCTCACTGCTTGGTCTATAAGACCCACTCTTTAGCCCCTTAAAGCTCTTGCATGTACACCCAATAAATTCCTTTCTGGCTTAGGAAAACCAAAGTATGTTCCCATGGCTTGCAACTAAGAACACTGATACTCAAATATTACATTAGAATTGGAAAGGATTTTTGTATTGGACTGGAGTTCTCTGCCTCCCCAGACTGGCTTGGCACCATCTGCCTCCTGGGCTCTGGCAGCTTGTTCACGAGGAGCCCTAGCTTCCCACTGTGGCCTTATTTCAGCCACTCTCTGCAGACACAGCCTCCCCAGTGTGAGGGCCGAGGCCTACGGCACAGAAGCCATAGAAGCTTGGCAGCACGGGCCCTACTGAGGAGACCTGCAGGGGCACTGGCTCCTCCCAGCGCTCCCATGAAGCACCTTGCCACCTTGCTGGGGGCATAGACGATGGCTGCCACACCGCTGCTTGGAGGGGCCATGTGACAACCCAGAACAGAGGGGTGGCTGAGTCCCTGTGGGACCAGCTCTGAACAAACAAGGAGAGTCAGGAGATGGAGGGAACCGGCGGGTAAGCTCTTCTCCATTCCTCCCTGATGACTGATGATTCCAACCTGTGGTGGTCCCGTTTGGCCTCCCCACAGAGTCCTGCTGGCTCAGCCTTGGGTGTGGTTTTTGTGGCCTGTGGTCACTCATCACCCTGCATTTGCTCCCATTCTCTCCCTAACACCCTGCCCTTTCCCCTCACTCTTCTGCTCCGGATAGAGCCTTGTAAACAACCCAAGCTTCACCTCAGGCTCTGTTTTCTGTGGAGGCTGTTTTCCTCTCCAAAGGCAAGGAGCCTTGGAGGAAGCCTTGGGTGTAGAGCCCAGGAAGGGAAAAGAGGAAACCAGCTCATCACACCCATGGGTCCGTATGTCAACCTACCTGAGGCTCAGAGACTTAAGATGGCAGGCAACCAGGAATTAGGAACAATGAGACCAGGCATATTATGAAAGATCAGTTATGTCAACGCTGCTCAGAGAACTGAGGCAATTATTGAAGATGATTCAGAACCTCGGCTGGAGCACAAAAGAGCTTCCACCCGGAACAGCCTTGTAAAGGTGGCTGTGTAAATGGAGGACAGGACCCCAAGTGTGTATTTAAAGGGCATGGCTTGGGGCGTCTGGTGGCTCAGTTCATGATCCCAAGCTCCTGGGATCAAGCCCCACATAGGGCTCCCTGCTCAGTGCAGAGTCTGCTTCTCCCTCTGCCCCTTCCCTTGCTCATGCTCTCTCTAGCTCTCTCTCATGCGTGCTCTCTCTCCCAAATAAATGGATAAAATCTTAAAAAATAATAATTAAAAAAAGGGGGCATGGCTTCTCTGCCCTTTATTATAGGCTCCTGAGTAGCAGGATGGAAATAGTTGTTCACCCTGTGAGGTAGACGACTACTTCAGTGCTCCCAAGAGCTGCACTCTCTCTATTTAGAAGCAGCGTGACTGTACAGTTCCGGTCGCAGAACCACTCCAGAGAGTTAGAAAGACAGCTTCAGTGTGGCATCGATGCTGATTGCACACAGGGTGACCAGTTAGGCTAGTCTCTGCAAAGACCCTGTCTCCAAATTGAGCCCCATTGAAATGATTTTCTTAATAAATGGGCATCCACGGGGCGCCTGGGTGACTCAGTCAGTTAAGTGTCTGCCTTGGGCTCAGGTCACGACCTCAGGGTCCTGGGATCAAGCCCCATGTCAGGCTCCCTGCTCAGCAGGGAGTCTGCTTCTCCCTTTGCCCCCACCCCCATGCTCGCTCTCAAATAAATAAAATCTTTTAAAAAAAACAAATAGAAGAGCATCCACCCCTGCCCTGAAGATAAACTCCAGCAGTAGACAGTGAGGCCCCTAGTCTTCCTTGAGTCAACAGACCTCAAGTTTTTGAGAGCACAGGAAACACCTGCTGTGCGTATGCATACTTCTAGACCCCAGCCTCAAAACCTCTGATCCAGCAGTTCTGGGGTTAGGGACTTGGGAATGGCCATTTACACACATGTGCACACATACACACATGCATGTGCGCACACCCCATGACTGTGAGGTAGAAGGACTCTGGTCCACATTTCCAGAATTATCCTCTGGAGTTCTCAGACACTCTTCCAGCTCTGAGGTGAGTATATGCAAACAACCTGAGCTCCCAGAAAACACTTCCAGTTCCCTTGCCTTGGACTTCCGGCATGTTTAATTAGCCCGTCCTGCCCACACAGACCTATTTTAATGTTAGCACTGGTGCAACAGCGTAAGTTTAGTGTATACCTACACAGAGAGGTTATCACAAGGCAGAGCTTCCCGAACTTAGCTGCGTATGAGTAGCGTCTGGGGAACCTTTGACATTTATTTATTTTGTAGAGAAAGAGAGAGCACGTGCGTGTGAGCAGCGGGGAGGGGCAAAGGGAGAGGGAGAAGCAGAAGCAGAGTCCTTGCTGAGCGCGGAGCCCAAGCACTCAGGACTCCATGCCACAACCTTAAGATCGTGACCTGAGCTGAAATCAAGAGTTGGACGCTTAACCAACTGAGCCACCCAGGCGCCCCTGGGGAAACTTTTCAATGCCACCTCGCTTATGCCCAAATCCAATTAGAAAATGAGCAAAAGACATCACGAGACATTTCACCGAGGAGGATATGCAGATGGTAAACAAGCACATGAAAAGATACTCGACATCACTAGCCAGGAAAGGAATGAAAATTAAACCACAATGAGATATCACCATACACCCATCAGAAGGACTAAAATAAAACATAGTGATAATCCCAAACGCTGACACGAATGCAGAGGAACTGGGTCTCTTACACGCTACTGGTGGGAAGGTGAACGGGTATGGCTACTTTGGAAAACAGTTTGGTAATTTCTTAAAAAAACTAAACATACACTTAACATATGACCTAGCAATTACCCTCCTAACATGAATCCCAGAGAAATGAAAACTTATGTTCACACAAAAACATTTTATACAAAGGTTCATGGTAGCTTTAGTTTTGAGTATAGTTGACACAGCGTTAGTTTCAGATGAACGACATAGTGATTCGACGAGTTTATACACTATGCTGCGCTCACCACAAATGCAGCTGCCACCTGTCACCATACATCCCTATCACAGTGTCATCGACTATATTCTTTATGCTGTGCCTTTTCTTCCCCTGAATCTCCCACTCCCCTTCAGCCATTTTGCCCATCCTCCTCCCCTCCTCCCCTCTGACAACCACCAGTTTGTTCTCTGTGTTTATAGGTCTGATTCTGCTTTTTGTCTTTTTATTCAGTTTTGTTTTTTTTTTAGTTTCCACATATGAGTGAAATCGTATCGTATTTGTCTTTCTCAGTCTGACTTGTTTCGCTTAGCATAATATCCTCCAGGTCCATCCACGTTTTCACAAGTGGCATGATCTCATCCTTTTTTGTAGCCGAATAATATTTTATACACACCACGTCTTCCTTATCCATTCATCTATTGATGGACACAGGTTGCTTCCATATTTTGGCGATTATAAATAATGTTGCAATAAACATTGGGTGCCTAAATCTTTCCAAAGAAGTATTTTCATTTTCTGTGCATAAATACCCAGTAGAGGAATTATTGGGTCATATGGTAGTTCTATTTCTAATATTTTGAGGAACCTCCATACTGTTTTCCATAGTGGCTGCACCAGTTTACATTCCCACCAACAGCACACAAGGGTTCCATTTTCTCTACATCTTTGTCAGCACTTGTTATTTCTTTTTTTTAAGTATAGTTTTTTAAGTATAGTTTTTAAATTTTATTTATTCAATTGGGAGAGAGCAAGAGAGTTCACAGAGGGAGACAGAGAGGGAGAAGGAGAAGCAAACTCACCGCTGAGTGGAGAGCCCAATGTGGGGCTCGATCCCAGGACCCTGAGATCATGACCTGAGCTGAAGGCAGATGCTTAACCTGCTGAGCCACCCAGGCGCCCCAGCACATGTTATTTCTTATCTTTTCTTATTTTAGCCATCCTGACAGGTGTGAGGTCTATCTCACTGTGGCTTTGATTTGTATTTCCTTGATGGTGAGAGATGCTGAGCACCATTAGTGTGTCAGTTGGCCATCTGGATGTCTTCTCTGGGAAAATGTCTATTCAGGTCCTCTCCTCATTTTTTAATCAGTTTGGTTGTTTGGTGTTGGGTTGATAATTCTTTATATATTTTGGATGTTAACCCTTCATTGGATATGTCATTTGCAAATATTTTCTCCCATTCAGTAGGTTGCCTTTTTGTTTTGTTGATGGTTTCCTTAGCTGTGCAGAAGCTTTTTATTTTGACATAGTTCCGATAGTTTATTTTTGCTTTTGTTTTCCTTTCCTGACAGCTTTATTTGTAATAGCCCCAAACTGTAAACAATCAAAATGTCCCATAATAGGTACAATAAACAAACTGTGGTACACCCACACCGTGCAATACTACTTAGCAATAAACAGGAAGGAACTACTGAAACACACAATGACTTGGATGGATCACAAGAACATTATACTGAGTGAAAAAGCCAATCTCAAAAGGCTACATATTGTATAATTCCATTAATATAACCTTCCTGAAATGAAAAAATTAGAGAGATGGAGAACAGAATAGTGTTTGTTGGAATGATAGGGGGAAGGGGACTGATGATAGTATAAAGGTGTGAGTACAGGGATGATCTTCTTGGTGATGAAACATTCTGTATCTTAACTCCAGTGGTGGTTGCAGGGATCTACATGTGTGAGAAAATGGCACAGAATATGCACACACATTGTACCAATGCCAATTTCCCAGATTTAATATTGTAACTACATTTATGTACAATGTAGTTATTAGGGAAAACTTTGCAACCTCCAGTGAATCTATAATTATGTAAAAAGAAAAAGAAAGAATAAGTCCTGATTCCCAGGCTGCCCTCCCGCCTCCAGACTAATGAAATCAGACTGTTGGGGTGGGGAGCAGTCCAGGGATCGGCATGTTTCAAAGCTGTCAGGTGATGGCTAAGTGTAGCCGAAGTAGAGGTCTACTGTAATTGACATTTCATAGCTTCTGCGGCCACTAGATTTTCTGCCGAGCATCATACTCGGTAGAAACAGCCATCCAACACATGGTAAGGCTATGCGTGCCAACTGCTTGCATAGTGATGAGGCTTTTTTAAAGCTTTGACCCTGGGCTGGCTGATAATATTTTCCCTGAGGAATCAGTGTGTGGGGATGAGCTCCAGACATGGAGAGGGTCAGGATGGGGGCCCACAGTGTTAACCTAGGCTAAAGAAGACCCTGGGTTTCATTTCTCTTTGTTTCTCCAGATTTCTGGACAAATGCAAAGTGCTCTCTTGGATTTCCGTTTGAAGTTATAACAGATTCCCTAAGTGCTTGTAACACACCTGCTGACCACACTGGTGGGCTCCGAGATACAGACTGGTTTCCTCCGGTGACTACAATCGATTTCACCTCCATAATTGTCTTCTCTATCATCTTATTGTAAACAAACGAAAGCCATCACACCAAATAAAGTGATCGTTCTTGAGGGAAGGCATATTTATACATTTTTCTCTTTTGTGTCTTTGGTTGAAGTATCGAAGGGCTGATCATAAAAGTAATGGAACACCTTCTGCACTGATTGTTTACCCTGTTTTTAGCTTTCACTTATTTCTTGCTATTTTCTTGCTATAGTTTCGTGTTGTTTCAGAGCCTCCTGTGCCTGGTACTTCTGAATGCTTTCCAAGATGAATTTCTCCAGCTGCATCTCAGATATGAAAGCTTTGTTAATTGTAACAGTTCATTTATGATTAATATGAAGCTTTCTGGTTGATTGTTGGTGATGTCCTATGAACTCCCCAAACCTCTAATGCCAAATGGTATCCTTTCCCAGTGTATTTCTTGATATAATTAAACTGCTGTATCGTTTTTAAAAGATGGGTATTTGGTTTATAATATGTGTAGTGTCTTTGAATAATTACCAAGAATGGTATTGCTAACTGTGACATTATTGAAATATTAATGAAAAGAGAACTTTGATCTGCTATTTCACTCACAGTAGCTCAAAGATGGTGGAAGATGAGAGTCCAAACCTCACGGCTGGAGGGCTACATTTTGCTCTTTATACAAGCTTCAGCTGATATTCCGAGTGACTTTTTTGGTCGTTTTTACATGTTCTCAACCAAAAAAAAGTGTAAGAACTATAAGTGGGGGTCTACTAAATTCTTTGATGTCACAAAGGGGCCGCTAACTTTATAATAGTCGTTACAAAGGGCGTTTACTGATCTAGTACACGTCTCACACGTGGAGACACGATCGTAGACCTTTTCGCTAACCTGACATTAACACACGTCTTTTCACCTAACCCCCTGTGGGAGACCATGGAAATGCTTTAACATCTGGTATTTGTTCACATATTAGCAGAGGTTTTTAAGAATGGCACTTGAGAAAGGCTTGTCACACTATATGAAGTCCATTCGGGAAGCATTTTTGTTTTCAACCGTACTTCTTGTCTGTTTCATAGTGAAAGGCCTTTTATTGCGTCCTCAAATGAGGCACTGTTGTAACATCAAAGCTCAGCTTAAGCAGTGCAATGAGATGCATGATCAAAACATACGATGATATAAGTCATTCTTCTTACCTCTCATGCGATCTCATCAGGCCACTTACCACAAAAGAAACTTGGGATTTCTTAGGGGCAAGACAGGAGCCTCTCTGAGCTAATGGTGGGGTTGTTCTTCCCAGTGACACTGAATGTAGCTACAGAGGAACTAGGTGTTCGGGAGGGACAAGAAAGGAACCCGAAAATAAATTCCAAATTCTGCCACTCTTGGAACAAAACTCTCTTTTCTTCCTCAGCGTTGCTCAGAACCCACCTAGGTAACTGTGGCTCACCTGGATGTGTAGATGTATAGGTGGCATTGAAAAGACGAATGCAGCCCGGGCAGTCTTTTCTGCCCCGAGCACCCAGGAGCGCAGCCTGTCTGCTGGAAGCAGTCAGCCGCTGGTGGTCTCCGAGTGCCGCGCGGGGGCTGGCCCGCCTGTGCATTACTCAGCGGTTACGTGGAGGGAGAAGCAGGGCATGCTTGTCAAACAGGTTGCTGCACTCGGAGCACGGAAATGTCAGGTGCACATAATTACTGCTAATTTGAAAACACATCAAAAGCACAATTAAAGGGGCAGTGGAGCGATGTCTTTGGTGTTTCTGGAGAGAACTAAAATTACAGCTGGGCCGTATTGGAAGCTTTCTTTGCCACCTAGTAGACACACCTCTTTTTTGTTTATTACAATGCGTGATGACATATTTATTTTTTGATCTACCCTCTCCCCATAGCCTTCACGAAGGCAGAGACCATATGTCTGTTTTGTCCGCCATTAGTCCACACCCAAGACAGTGTAAGAACTCAGTGACTGTCTGTTTCATGAACAGATGACCATAGGACTTCATTTGTGGGCAAGAACTCCCAAATACATTCCCCCGCATTCATCCCCACAGCCCCTTGTTCAAGCATGTTAACTGGATACTCTATATAACCTCTACGTTGTTTATGAATTATTGGGCCACACGTGGGGGATTGCCGTAGTGGCCCATTGATGTTTTATGTAAAGCGTGATGGCTGTGAAAACTTACACATAGAAAGGACAAGGAGGTTCGTTAGCTGATAATGTTTCCCATTTCTTTGTCTCTTGAAAGATCTGCATGTCTCTCATGCTGTGTAGCCATATTCTGTACCCAAATGATAAAGACTTCTTAGGAAGATTTCATTGCCTCCTGTAATTTATTCTAATGCTTAACAGTCTTAAAGATGACACCACACTGTTGGCACATAACGGATGTTAAATAAATATTATTGTTTTTGTGAATTGAACTCAGCAGTAAAAATGAAAATCTCAGCGACTCAATATTTGGATGGTGTGAGCTACAGCAGTTCTGTTTAATCTCTGGTTTTCGTTCAGCTACGTCTGCATGCGTTAAATTGCCTTCCTTCTAATACCCAGTCTACAGGTGGCTTTTCCACCAGAGGCATGCACTTACCTGCCATTTTGATTTTGCCCTGCTCAGCATTTCAAGGTAGGTGGCTCCAGGCATACGTCCGATCCCGAGTCCCTGGAAGCATCGTTGTTCTCAGGACTCCTTGCAGGGTAGGGTTTATTAAGTTGTTCCTTGGTTTTCTTCTGTGTATTTGAAAGAAATACATGCTCTTGCCACGTGCAGTGCTTCAGAGATATCACCTCTTAAATATAACTTGTTGGAAAATCACATTTTCACAGTTCTTTGGTTAGTAAATTTTTAGACCCATATAACTATAGGCACGAAGTATTATTGTTACACACACTTCCTATAAGCCAGGGGCTAGAACTACAGCGATTATTATGATTAAAGCATTTGTTCGCCCCTTGGCTTACCTCCAGAAGTGAAGGTGATGTCGCTTCCTCTGCAGAGAATTATACAGGCGACGTCATCTTGACCAAGGTCAAGGGCTAAAAGGTAGGAACATTATTTGTGTTTAATTTTTAGCTTAATCTTTTTTTTAAATCTTGATTTAGATATAACTGACATATAACATACTGCACATTAAACATGTACTATCTGATAAGTTTTGACGTATGTACAAACCAGTGAAACCATCACCATCAAACCAGATAGTGAGCATATCCATAGCCCCCAAAAGTTTGCTCCTTTGTCATCCCTGCCCCCAACCCCTCCGGGCCCCAACCTATCCTTAGGCAACTACTTATCTGTTTTCTGCCATTATAAATTAGTTTGCATGTTCTAGAATTCCATGTAGATGGGATCTTACAGTATGTACTTCTTGGCTTCTTTCACTCAGTAGAATCACGTTCAGATTCACCCAAGTCGGAGCATATGTAAATACTTCATTCCTTTTTGTTGCTCAGTAGCATTCCGTTGCACAAAGATAGCACCGTTAATTGATTTGTGGGTAGAAATGTGGGTTCTCTCTAGTTTCTCACTCACAAATAAAGTCGCCATGAGCATTCATACACATGGATTTGTTCATAGACATATATTTCCTTTCCTCTTGATTAAAGAGGAAGAAGCGAATGGCTGGATCATAGGATAGGTATATGCTTAAGTTTTAGAGAGTTTGTCAGTTGTCTCCTAAAGTGTCCGCATCATTTTCCATTCCCAGCAGCCGTCTAGGAGAGCTCTGGGTCTCTCACATCCTCACCTACACTCACCATGGTTAAGTTTCTAATTGTAGTCATTCTAATGGGTTTGCAGTGGTTTCTCACTGTGGTTTGAATTTGTATTTCCCTAATGGATAATGATGTTGAGCATCTTTTCATGTGCTTGTTAGCAGTCTATCTTCTTTGGTCAAGTGTCTGTTCAAATCTTTTGCCCAAAGTTTCTGTTGCATTGTCCGTTTTCTTATAATATAGTTTCAAGAGTTCTTTATATATTCTGGATACAATTCATTTATCAGATACATGATTTGCAAATATTTTCGCCCAGGCTGTGGTCTTTTTTTTTTTTTTTTTTGCAAGAGCAGAAGTTTTTCATTTTGATGAAATCTAACTTATCAATTTATTATTCGGGGGGGCTGTACTGTTAGTGTTGTATCTATGAAATCTTTGTGTAACCCAAGGTCAAAAGGCTTTTTTCTTATAGAAGTTGTATAATTTTAACTTTCACATTTAGATCTATAATCCATTTTGAGTAAATTTTTGTGTATTACGTACAGCTATGAATCAAAGTCCTTTTTTTTTTTTTTTTTTTTTTGCGTATGGATATCTAATCATTCTAGCACCATTTGTTCAAGAGACTATCCTTTCTCCACTGCATGCCTTTGTGCTTTTGCAAAAAGCTGTGGCCCAGGTTTGTAGGTCTAATTCTGGACTATTTCCTTCCATTTCACCATTTGTCTGTCTTTACACCCATCCCACCTCTTTTGACCAGTGTAGCTTTATAATTAGTCTTGAAATCGGGTCACATTAGTCCTACAACTCTGCACTTTTTTTTTCAAGATTATTTAGACTATCCCCTTGCATTTTGGAAACAGCTTGTCAATTTCTACAAAAACCCAGCCCTCTGGTATTTCAACTGACAGTGAGTTGAATCTACAGATCAACTTGGGGAGAATGAAATCTTAATAATGCTGATTTTGGTGACCCATGAAGATGCTCTCTCTCTTCATTTATTTGTTATATATATGGTATATATTATATGTATATGATATATACGATATATATTATTATAATTCCTGTCAACAATGTTTTGTAGTTTTCAATGTTAAAGATTTTCATATCTTGTGTCAGATATATCTCTAAGCATTTCATATATTTGATGTACTGTAAATGGTATTGTTTTTTAAAATTTCAATTTCCAATTGTTCACTGCTAATAGAAATACAGTTGAATTTTGTGTATTTATCTTATATCCCATGACATTGGTAAACTCATTTATTAGTTTTAGTGTCTTTGTAGATTCCCTCACATTGACTACATAAACAATCATATTGTCTGAATAAATGGAGCCAACTTTATAAGCAATATTGATCTGTAGTTTTCTTGTAATTTCTACCTTAGGTTTTGGAATCAGGTAATGCTTGACACATCAAGCGATCTTTCAGTACACTGAGAGATATTGTTGCATTGTCTTCTCACTTGCATTGTTTCCAGCAAAAAAAATGTGCTATCATCCTTACGTTTGTTCCTCCATATGTGTATTTTCCCCCATTTGGCTACTTTTAGGATTTCTCTTTCTCTATTATCAAACTTTAAAATTTTTTTATTATCAAACCTTTTTTAAAAAAGATTTATTTATTTGAGAATGTGACAGCAGGGGGAAGGGCAGAGAGAGAGGGAGACAAGCAGACTCCCCGTGGAGCATGGAGCCCAACTTGGGGCTTAATCTCAGAACTGTGAGATCATGACCTGAGCAGAAACCAAGAGTTGGATGTTTAACTGACTGAGCCACCCAGGTGCCCCCCCCTGAGCAATTTAATTATGAGGTGACTTGATGTTGCCTTATTTATGTTTCTTGCATTTGGAGTTCACTGATCTTATTGGATTTGTGGGTTTATAGTTCTACCCAGTTTGGAAATTTTCAGCCATTATTTCTTCAGACTTTTTTTCTATACTTCTGTCTTTGTCCTCTTTCAGGGACTGCAAATATATATATATATATATATATTTTTATATTTATATATATATATATATATATATTTTTATATTTATATATATGTATGTATATTCGCCCTGTTGAAATTGTCTCACAGCACACAGATACTCTGTTTGTTACAAAAATTCTCTCTTCTTTGTTTCATTTTGGAAAACTTCTATTTCTATGTCTTCGATCTTCAAGGTCACTAATTTTTCCATCTGCAATATCTCATTTGCCATTGGAAAGTGGAGGAGGGACAGTTAAGTATCCTCCAGACTGACAAGGCACTTTGAGACCAAAAAATGACACTGGATACCATTTATACTGAGTTTTATCCAGGTTAACTTACTGACGGGGCAATCTCGTGGACAACAACTCAGTGTTATGCAGCTCTTCTCCACGAAGTCCAGACCTCGCCCACAGATTTTATAGGGTAAGGGCGGTTATTTAAAGTGGAGGCATCTATAGCCGACGGACAATCAGAACAAGGCTTCCCGCACAGACAGGAACAAGATGAAGGGCTAAAGATAGAGTCAGTTTTGTCAGCACTCCTACAGCCATTAATAATATTAACTGTCCTTAACATCTCACACATTATAGTTTTCATGTCCAGATGTTTGACATGGATTTTTTTTAAAAGATTTATTTATTTATTTATTTATTTATTTATTCATTTATTCATTTATTTATTTATTTTTAGAGAGAGAGAGCTTGGGGTGGGGAGGGGCAGAGGGTGAGGGAGAGAGAATCTCACGCAGACTCTGTGCTGAGCATGGAGCCTAATGCGGGGCTTGATCTCATGACCATGAGACCACGACCTGAGCCCAAACTAGGAGTCAGTCGCTCAAAGTACTGAGCTATCTGAACGCCCCAGATTTGGATCTTTGAAATTTTCCATGCATCTACTTTAATTTTTTGAACATATAGAATAGTGTTATAACGGGGCGCCAGGGTGGCACAGCGGTTAAGCGTCTGCCTTCGGCTCAGTGTGTGATCCCGGCGTTATGGGATCGAGCCCCACATCAGGCTCTTCCGCTATGAGCCTGCTTCCTCCTCTCCCACTCCCCCTGCTTGTGTTCCCTCTCTCGCTGGCTGTCTCTATCTCTGTCGAATAAATAAATAAAATCTTTAAAAAAAAAAAGAATAGTGTTATAACAATTTTTTTAAGTTTTTCAAATTTGGTTTTCTTAGTAATCTCTATACCTGACATGGGGCTCGAACTCACAACCCTGAGATTTAGAGTCACATGCTCTTCTGACTGAGCCAGCCAGGCACCCCATGTTATAACCATTGTAATATCATTGTCTGCTAACTCTAACATTGGTGTCAGTTCTGACTTAGTTCAATGGATTGATTTTCTCCTTATCATGAGTCTCCTTATCATAACATTTTCCTGCTTTTTTGCCTGCTTTGTTTTTTTTTTTTTTTTTGGATTCCAGACATTGTGGATTTTATCTTCTTGGGTGCTGGATATTTTTGTATTTCTATAAATATTGTTCTGGAATGCAAAGAAGGTACTTAAAAATAAATTGATCTTTTTAGGTCTTGCTTTTAAGATTTGTTAGGTGGGCCTGGAGGAGTGCTCAGTCCAAGGTTAATAATTATTCCTCACTATTCAGCCAAAGACTTTTGTACTTTACCAATGGCCTGAGAATCATGAGGTTTTCTGTCTGGCTGATGGCAACAGAGGCTATTCCTGGACCTTTCTGAGCGCTGAGCACTGTTACTTCTCATCCTTTAAAGAGGAGGTTTTTCCCTGGCCTCGGCTACTTATCTCACTTGCAAGCACTAGGCAGTATTTAGCTGAATACTTGAGGGGACTCCTCTTCGGATCATTGGTGTTTTTCCTCACTGGACAGGCATCTCCTCTTCTGGACTCTGTCCTATGAACTCTTGGCACATTGATCTCTCCTGACTCAGCTTCACCTCTTCAACTCACAGACTCTGTCGATGTCTACCTGGATTTCCTGTCCTGTGCTGTGGCCTGGAAACACGCTCAAGGCAATCCTAGCTCACCTCATTTTTTTCCTGTCCCTCCAAGACCATAATTCTTTGTTGCCTGATGTCGAATTGCTTCCCATTTTGTTTCACAAATTCTGTTTGTCTCAGGGACAGTAAATCCAGTCCTTGTGGCTCCACTGTGGTCAGAAACAAGTCTTAAAATTTTCTGAGTCTCTGAACTTTAAGCCTAAATGGCTAGTTTTGTCCTGGCCTTGAAAATGCCGTTGTCCTAAACTTACCATGTGACATGGTATTTGGACTTTTTGCTTGACTGTATCTTTTTAGAGAAGTTCAGATTGCTGTGACGGTGTTTATTATGAATGTTGTTCCAAGCAGAATTAGGCAAGAGTCATGTTAATGGGTAAAACAGCTATTTCAGATACTAGCAAAATGTTAACATTGTTATTAAATAGTTATCCTTTTTGTAATACAGTATTCCTTGAGCCCCCACTATAAGCTGGGCATTCTGCCAGACTGAAGATACAGGAATGAATAAACATCATCCCCACCTGCAAGGAGCTGCTGCTCTAATGAGGGAGCAGATGGGGAAGCTGGCAGAATGGTCCATAAGTGCAAGGGCCGCGTGCCGAGAGAAGCATAGCACATTTGGAAAAGAGCGACTGGTCTTTCCTCGTTTACACTTTGGGAGAGAAAGATACTCTCGTAAAACAACATCTCCAAGTGGTGTGAGCCCTGTGCTGGTAGGATTTGCTGATGATCATCACAACAGCTCGTGTTTATTGAGTTGTCATATACGTCAGTCACTACCTCATGAGTGTTCTCATGTAATCATCGGAACAACTCCATGAGGGGTAAGGGTTGTCATCATCCCCTTTTTATAGATGAGGAAACTGAGACAGAGCAGTTAAGGCATAAGGCCAGGGCCACACTCATTGCTCTGGTGAAAGGGCAAACTCATTTAAACTCATACTTTGACCACACATCCGGTAGCCATATTTCTTTTTATGGTAGTTGGTAGCATAATCAGCAGCAGGCCGTTCCTTTTGAAGAGTCGGCCACATAATACGTAGGGTACAAACCAAATAATCTGTACCTGAAGACATAGTCCACACTCTTTTCCTTCCTAGAACATCTTCTGGAAAAACAAATTCTCAGATGTTTCTATTTTTATTCCAGTTTCCTTTTGTCCGTGTTAAGGCAAAGGTTATCCTTTCCTTTCACTGACTGGTTAGTCCTCTGATTTTCTCGAGCTATGTTACTGGAACAATCACTGGCTTCTCTTCCCCCTCAGAATTTTCCTTTGTACCTTGTACCTGCTCTGGAAAAGGGCCAAGTTTTAGAGAATGGGGGATTTTGTGAACCTCCAGAATTTTATTAAGTGTCTGAGTTTCACTTGGAGAGTGCACTTTGTTTCAAAAGACTTGTAATTTCGTCATTCATGTAACCATTTCTTATTGAGTACCTACTATGTGGCCGGTGCCAATGGAAAAGGGCACAAAATAAAAAATAAAGCATTTTCATATGGACCATACATTCATGTGTGTGCGTGCGGGAGGGCATACAGACCACAAATAATTAAAACATAGCAGGTAAAGTGAAAAGTACAAAAAACAAAGACCCAAACAGAATGCCTTCATACATGCCTATAGTTATTTTCATTGTAACCAACAGGCACAAATTAATGAGTACGTCTCCTGACCTCATATCTAGCTTAGGTGATTCAAACAAGAACATTTGAGAAATTTGCTTTTGATAATGTTCTATATTTGATTTACCTTCATATTTACCTTTATATTCTTATTTACCTTGAAATGTTTTGTTGTAAACATTTTTCAGACCCTTTTTTGCTAAGGTCCCACAATCAGTCTGAAACTCAGTATTTGCTTTACAAATATACAATTGAAAACAAATTGCCCATAGATCACTGTACTGCCAGGATACTTTTGCCTCTCTCCGACGGGTCACTTGAATAGTAATTTCCAAGGTGCAATTCAGTCGAGAGTGGCCAGATGTTTGCTTTGAGGACGTTCCCTTCTTGAAGATAAAGACCAAGACTCAGGGAAGGGTTATAAACATGAATGTGTTTAACCATCCACTTTGTCTACGCAAAGACTAAGCGTTCTTGGGTAAAGGAATCAGTCACTTGAGGTAGTCATCTGAAGAAATTTGGTACGAATTCCACTGATATTTGTACTATTTCAAAAAATGGCATAAAGAAACCAAAGCATTCACTACCGGGCTGAGGAAGGAACCCAGACATGAAGTTAGTGGTTGGTGGAATTTGTCTTTGGTATTCTCCTCGTCTGTCTCTCCGGCTATGCCCAGAGCCTGCCGTCTGCACCCGTGGCGTGAGTGGCATCTTGTTGTGACTGCAGGAGAGGGGAGGAGGTGTAACTCTGTCCCTTGACCATCTGTGACCGATGCCCAAGACGCCCATTTACTGAATCTCTGCGACGTAGCTACTAAGAATTCAAGCAATAACAAGAATGTGAATAGCTAATATTCACATGGTACCTGGTAGGTCCCAGCTGAAGTGCTTTACAAATGTTAACCCTTTTAATGATCGCTACACCCTAGGAGGTAGGTACCATTATCTCCATTTTACAGAAGAGGAAACTGAGGCACAGTTAGCGACTAAGTGACAGAATTTGGAGTTTTTTTTTTTAAGATTTTATTTATTTATTCGACAGAGAGAGAGACAGCCAGCGAGAGAGGGAACACAAGCAGGGGGAGTGGGAGAGGAAGAAGCAGGCTCATAGCAGAGGAGCCTGATGCGGGGCTCGATCCCGGAACGCCGGGATCACGCCCTGAGCCGAAGGCAGACGCTTAACCGCTGTGCCACCCAGGCGCCCCAGAATTTGGAGTTTTACTCAGGCAGTCTGGCTGCGGAGTCCTACCTCGGCTGGGCCATATTGCCTTTCAGACTGAAAGGTTAGTAAGACACCAGTGCTGGCTCGGAAGCGCGCTAGTCCCACAGGGAAGATTCGCACACTTGTTCATTGGTTCCTTCCTTTAGTCAATGTTCGCGGCACATCTGCTCTACGCTGAGAACTCTGCGAGCTTGCAGCTGGGCATATCCCTTGTCCCTATTGAACGCACCAGTACACAACCTACTATAATATGTGGCACATGCAAGATGGAGAAATTACAAGTGTTATGGGAGCCCCAACCGGAAGCCATGGACACGGTCCCTGGGGGGTAGGGAGAGCTGGCAAGAAGGTGATATTTGAGCTTCATTTCTAAGGATGGATTTTACATCTCCCATTTAAAATATAACTCCCAGGAGACCTAATGTCTTAAATTGGATCATTTTACAACTGCTTGGATGAATTCTTCTTTCCTAATGCACAGAGGGTGAAGAGGGCAAGCGAGCGGTGGGGAGAAAGGAATATTACTGGCGTTGGCAGCGGGGGCCGGGGAGAGGGGTCTCACTGGATGGAGGAGGAGACGCAGAAACTTCTGAAAGGGACTCCTCTTGCGTCTCAGTTTCCCATTTCGAACTCCTTCTCCTGCCTGTCCTCCAGGGCTCTGACGCTCACCTGGCCGGAGAATGACTGGAGATTCAGAGTCACCGCATGCCTTGCTCTTTATTCTTGGTCAAAGTCTCGCTTCCTGATGGAGAAACCCACTCGTTTAAAGCTGTATGTGTTTAAAAGTAGTCTGTTCTGCAGTACCGATCATCCCTTTGGAATCAGAGTTCTTTTTCAGAGTTCTAACTATAAGGAGGGAGAAGTTACTCAAGACACCATTTGTATTTAACTCCAAACTGTCCATGCGTTGAGGACTTAAGCTGCCAGGAACATTCTTACTTTCTAAGGAGGGGGACACAGACGTGGGGAGTCATCTGCCTGCATAACGCGCGTGGTCTCTCTCTTACGGGAAAGCATGGGAAACACGGTTCTTTCCCCGTGCAAAGAGCATGCGGGTTGTTACACAGAGCTTCTATTCTTTATATTCCAGAGTGGCTACAAGTAGACCTTTATAGCACAGGAATATTTGATATAAAATTAGGCAGTTAATAAGCAGAAGGAAAGTAAAGCATCTTACTAAATATTATAATAAATAATACCCTTACGAATAAAGGGTAAGGGACAGCAGATAGACAGGGTGCAATTTTGGGTGGTGTAGACAGGAGAGTACTTTCTGAGGGGGGGACACTGAAGCAGAGCCCTGCATGAGGGTAAGAGAGCACAGCCATCGCCAAGGTGGGAGAGGGGAGGGATGGGTCGGGCCAGGCGGGAAGTGGAGCCGCAGCTGGCGTGGGGCCAGGATCAGAGTAAGGCTGGTCTGTGTCGCTTTGCCTGAGGACAGAAACTGCCTTCTCTGAGAGGGGTACCATCTTAGCCTGATGCCACCACTTCTGTTTCTGTCCATCACCACTCTGAGGTCGGCAGGCAGACATCAGGGCCTGGAGGCCAGATCCTGGGACGCAGGACAGGCTGATCTGGAGAAGGAGGAAAGGTTATAAGGGGAGCCCAACCTGACCCACATAAGGTTGCCACGGTTATGGACCCTGGACGGGTTCCAGAACACAATAGAGAGAATGAAGAGAAGCTGCACATATTTCAAAGTTTTTTCCAGATTCAGGAGTAGAGCCTCCTCCCTGCTTTCCTCCTCCCTCCCTCTGTCCACCTCTCCTTCCCTGTCTTTCCCTTCCGGACACAAGATTACGTAAATCCTAACTCTTACTCATAACACGGCCTCATCACTGGTCTATGCAGTGTCTTGGCGCAGAGCATTTGAAAGCCTGGGGATTTCCCTGCTTCTCGCCTTGCTCTTGAATCCAATCAGGGGGAGGCCTGCAGTTACCGGAGGCTTGACAGCAGGCTTGGAAGCTCGCTGCCTGCATCGGCGCCTGGTGACCCTGGATGGGGGCTGCGGAGACGGGCTATTTCTATGCGTACTTACTTGTCGTTTTCCATGCAGACCCTACGTCTCCCTTAGACAACCTTCGGTTGTAGAGCCCACGCTTTCCACAGCCGCGCTGTAATGAGCGGGGAGAGGGAGGGATGGGTGCTGCAGCGAGGGAGGCTGGGCCACGTCGAGGGCTCCCCCCCGGGGAAATCCACCCGTCACTAACGCAGAGCAGCTGTCGGCCAGAGCGCGCCCCGCCAACAGCTGCCCCGCCACCGCCTGCCTGCGGAATCAAGTGCAAGAGTCCCGGGTCACAGAGGCATGAGAGTGAGGCCAGCTTGCTGCTGCCCGGCCTGCTATTTATAGACCTCCCTCCGGTACAGCAGATAGATGGACACAAGAGGATTTCTGAGCTGGAACCAGGTTTCCTGTCACTTACGGCTTCCGATAGCCCTTTGCTAGCAATCCTTCCGGAGAGTATGGCCTGCCCTTTTTTGGACTTTAGAAGGACAACGAGTAGTTATTAGAAAAGAAACATCAAGGGGCTAGGGGCTCAGGTGCACAGCTCTTGCTGCTCACCAGCAGCTCCACCACGGTCTCTCCGAATCCACGCTGCCTGATGAATTACTGCACAGCCCCCTCGTCGGGGTTAGAATACCTTTAAAGAGGCACCAACATCCTCTTGAGGATTTGAAAATGGAAGGTAGGTGAATAATTGGACAATTGTGTATTGCATAGACATAGTAGGACCTGCAAAGCTCCCTGTAGGGAAATTTTGATGATAGTGGGGTTTTTTGGGTGTTTTTGAGTGAGAGAGAGAGAGAGAGAGAGAGAGAGCACGTGCACGTGCACAAGTGGGGGGAGGGGTGGGAGGAGGGGCAGAGGGAAAGAGAGAGAATCTTAAGCAGGCTCCATGTCCAACGTGGAGCCTGATGTGGGGCTGCATCCCACGACCCTGAGATCATGACCTGAGCCAAAATCAAGAGTCAGATGCTTAACCAACTGAGCCACATGGGCGCTCTGATAGTGTTTTTTATAATACAGATGATATTATAGATGTGACATAGGTAATATTATTTCCTTACCAGTATCAGTTTAATACATGTAGTGATACTAACACTGATTAGTATTAGTAATACTAATAAAGGTAGTAATGATAGGTAATAATATAGGTAATATTTTTTCCTTAACAGTATCAAGTCCATCATCAGATAATACAGACTAATACATTTTCCAAAGATCTTAGGTCATTAAAATAACTGAGCCCCATGTCATCTTAATAAAGTTTAAGGTATTAAATTCCTTCCAAATAGCATAAATCATGACTACATTTAGAAATAATCAATAAAATATACAACTAAAAAATGATCACCATAATCTAAAATTACCAGAAGCCAAGACCATGATTCTTCTCCCTTCCTTTTCATTTCTAGAAGCTGCTGTCATCCCTTGGCTTGTGGCCCTTTCCCCCATCTTCAAAGCTGGCAACATCACATCTCCCTGAATCCTTTTTCTGTCACCAAGGCTCATTCTGAGCACAGCTGGGAAAAACTCTCTGCTTTTAAGGACCCATGAGATTAGACTGGGTCCGTCAGGATTACCCCAGATACTCTCCTCATCTCCAGGTCCTTCACTCAATGCCATCTGCAAAATCTCTTTTGCCAGAAAAGGCAACATTCACAGGCTCTGGGGTTCAAGGATGGACATCTTTTGGGGACACTATGCTGCCTCAAATAGGGGGCAATTGGAACTAGGCATGGGGTGGGGGGGGGAGGGCTTTTCCCTGGTACTCTGAGGAGCACGCAGAAGGCCAGAACTGTCCACCTAAAGCAGAGGCTGGAGAATTTATCCACCAGCTCCCATGCCCCATCGGGGGAGGATTCTCCTGGAGGTAACTTGCTGCCCCTCCAGCTGGGTGGGACAAATGGGCTCTGGCGTGTTGGGGTGCAGAGGTCCTTCACCCTATCAGCACAAAGGAAGAGAGCTGGCAAGGAAAGGTCTCCCACAGCTGCTCTGAAAACAGAGGTGGCCGAGAGGATGTGCACCGGGCAGTGGGCAACTGCTACCTCAAGGGAATGATGGCACTTGGTGGCCTAAGACTCACTTAGGTCTGGAAGTTGGATCCTGGAGCTCAAACCAAGCCTGCATCACTCACTGTGAAGGCTTCATGGGTGTGAATCCTTCCCTAAGCCTTAGTTCTTCCCATCTGTCAGATGGAAGACCATTAAGGACCACATGGAGCTGTAATGAGTATTAAATGCACTAACATATGCAAAACAGCTGATGTGTAGTGATCGGTCATACACACGGTAGCAGGAATTTTTACTTATCTACCCAAAGAAACATACATTGGTTGCCAGGCACTGGGGATGTGTTGTGAACGAGACTGGCAAGGTCCCTGCTCTCATGCAGCTTCCCTTCCGGTGGGGGACATAGGCAATACGTAGGTCAATAAATATTCAAGGCCTTCCGGATCACAGTTGCCGCAGTAAAGGACATGAAGACGGTGACCGTATAGAAAGTAAAGAGGCGGGGCTGCGGCCGAAACTGCCCAGTGTCACTCCACTCCCCACCCCCACCTTTTTGTTCTGGCAGAACCTAGTGCATTCGGAGGGCAGGTGGGGGTTTCTTGATTGTGAGAGCAGAGCCCCTACCCCAGCCCCAGGGGTGAATCACGGCTGGTCTAGATCAGTGAGGATCACCCCATTCCCCTTGGCCAGCGACAGGCATAAAAGCAGACACGAGACTCAGTGACATTCAAGGGGCTGCGGAGGGTAAGCGGGGGCTCTGTTCCTGCCCAGGGAGGAGAGAGCCTTTTGCCTTCCCCCCATTTCTGCCGCCTCAAACAAAATGAGTGAGCCATCTGGACTGGCAACAGCTTCTTCAGATCATGAAACAGCAAGCATGAGATGAAATCCCGACAGAGCGGCGAAGGGCTGAGTCCTTGATGAAGCTGAGGGGATGCGGAGCTGAGCCGCTGACTACGTCTCAAGACGGCTCACGGGGGAAAAAGAAACTCTCCTTCTTTCTCTCTCTCTCAATGCTCTAGCTAGTCTGGTTTTCTGTGGCTTGTAGCTGAGCACGCTCTTAACCAACACAAGTATTCCAGAAGTGATTTTAATTGGAGGCAGGAAGGATCCCTTATGGAAAGAACCAGGGAAGGGCGTTGAGGCATTGGGGTCTGTGATGAAGTCGGAGGATGGTGGGTGGCCAGAGGGGCACCGGGGGAGGAGGGAGAGAGGACTCATGAGGTGACCAGAGGGCACCCTTCCAGGGCCTTGACTTCAGGAAGAGGAGGAGTTTCCAAAGCAAAGTGAAGCTACACAATGGTTCTAAGCAGGAGAGGGACAGGTGGTCACAGGGACTTGTCAATTCCACATTCTTTAACGTAGAACTGGAAAACGGTGAGACCTATAATGTTGATAGGGCTGTAAAAATACAGTTATTAAAGGTGAATCTGATATCGGAAACTTGCAGGCCTCTAATAATCGGTTGTTAGCAAAGAAGCTTGGGAAGGTAAGAGTCTGATGACTCCGTTGCTTTGAGAAGACGAGGCCCAGAGCTATAAAGCCTTTTACAACTAATTAATTGCTAGGAGAAAGGCTAACAATATTAGTAGGATATTTGACTTGGAAATCTTTGGAATATAATCCTAACCCACGTTAGGGTAAAGGCCCCGTTGTGTCAGATTGACTTGTTTTGTATTTGGTTATTATGAACATGTCTTGGCCAGCCTATAAGAATTATTTGAGAGACATCAGGACTTTAAAAGTGTAATATACCATCTCCTTTAGAATGAAACCATCAATCCTAAAGCAACATATTAATTGATAATTGCACTCGGCCCACTGTTTATAATTCCTTAGGGACATGAATTCTTTTTATCTTGGTTTTTTTTTTTTTTTTTTTTGGTAAGAAAGTATCAAGGCTTCAGATTTCTCCCTTCAGGCCTGATTGAAATAAATGACTAACACATTCATTGTAATAAGGAGCTCTAACCTTTCTTTCTTAACAGAGAATTCTCTTGATGGCTGTATCTGTCTGGTGTGTTACCAAAATCACTCTGGCCGCGGTGGGAAGAATGACTTATAAGGAGCTAGAGCTGATACAGGGTGTCCGGTGAGGAGGCTACCACAGTAGCCGGGGAGAAAGACTGACAGCCCGATTTGGGGGCACAGTGAAGACGCAAACATGTGGACGGATCTGAGGTGCGTGTAGGAGGAGAAACCAAAACGGCAGGCTGAAGGGACCAACGATGAGTCATAGGGTTTTGGCTTGAGCCCCGAGATAGACAGTGATACTATTTACTGAAATTGGGACATTCGGGAGATGAATCGTCTGGGGTGAATAAGCAGTATTTAGATTCAGGCATATTTCAGCTCAAGGTGCCTAGCTGGTATCCAAGTGCAGCTACAGAGTTGGACGTATGTAAGTCTGGGGTTCCACCCAGAAGTAAGCGTGTGCCCAGAGAAGGGATCTCAGGTGGGGCTCTGGGGCCAGGCCAGGATTTACAAAAGTAACACCACCCCCTTGTACAGATAGGGAGTAATCTGTTACCAGGAAGAATAATGCCAACCAATTTCTCTGGCCCGCTACGCTCTAGCCTGTTTTGGAAGCCCCGCAGATGCGAGATTTGGTGTAGGCCTCTCCTGCGGTCGAATGTGCCGCTCCATCCTTCCCAGAAGACCCTCCACCAATCACGCAGGTACACATAATGGAAGCTCAGTGAGTCCCCAGTGTCCACCGAGGACAGCAAATCCCTGTTAACGTTGTGACTCAGAGGGCGGAAAGCTAGCTCTATCTTGGGTGACTAAGACTCCTTTGAAAAGCATGCCTTTGAAAGCAGATGTGGCGTTTGGGTGATGTTTTAGTGCTCGGGTGTTGGAGTGCTCTGTGGATTTTCTATTCACGTGCAGAAGTCACTTGGAGCCAGAGAGGGGGAGCGGGGCAAGGGCTGTACTGAGGCCCTCGAGCTCACCCGTGCGCTCACTGCTTTTCCTAAATGTGGGGTTGGGCTGAGATGAGCTCCAGGAAGTGGACCGTCCTGTGTGTGTCAGCCCAGAACAGTGAGGCGGGAAACAGGCTAAATAAAGTTATCTTGGTGATTAATCACTATTTTCAACTGAAGCCTTTGGCTTAATGATCTGTTCTAAGTATGCTAATTTGGCCAGCTGTCCCTAGGTAGCTAACTGCACCCTTAAGTTAAAAGCCTCCATCTAGCAGGGAAGAACACTTTCTGGAGGAAGAATGCCCACCCACCAGAGGGGAAGGAGGACTTTGTTTTAGTCTCACGTTCTCAGCCTTTTCTAACCCACTCTTGTTGGATGTGCAAATCAAGGCCCCCCAGATATTCTGACACTTTCCTTCCCTGTCACCGCAATGCCACTGAAACTCAGCGGGAAAGGAAAGCCTGCTGTGGGGGTCGAGGAGGGCTAATGGGTTGGACTAGTGGTCCTTCATGTCCTTGGAATATAGTCCTGAAGGCCTTAGTTTGTCTTTGAACACACCAATCCTACAAATCAATAAGACGGGATGTTTCCCTCTTGTGTCTCAGCTTTCAGGACTCAGGTTAGTGCAGGGGTGCCCCTAGGTGTGTGTATTAAAATGTAGGTCTTATTATTTTTCAGGTATGGTGAGAACAGATCAGGAGATAATTGCCATTGAAAACATAGCTTGTGATACTCATGGATCCCAATAGGAGGGGGCACACCATGCCGTGGGGGGCGGGGGAGCCCAGGAGGAGGCATCAGGGCCAGAGGGGGGACAGGAGCAAAGGGTACAGTGGGGGCAAGAGCCTTTCTTGTGGTTTCTGTGGAAGAAACGTGTAAGGCAGGGTAAGGAGGGTTGGGAGTGTCTGATGTGAATAATTTCAATGGACTTGGGGGCCATAGGGCTTCTCCCTGGCTATCTGGCACCCGATCCAGGGGAATAATGGCCCTGGGTGTGAGAGCCACAGAGGAGGTGGTGGGGCATGGGCTCTGGATTGCAGGGGGGCATATGCAGGGCCCTTCCCCATCTCTGCGAATTAGCTAACCCTGGGAGACGCAGTCCCTCCAGATCAGCAAGCCTGCCCTCCCCCCAGCTTGGAGCATCAGACGCACAGGGTTAATACAGTGTGAATCGTAGTCCTGTGAGGACCGAGCTGCCTCTGATCTTTACCGGGACAAGCTGGGGCTGCAGAGCCTTGGGGTAACCTTGGGGCTTACTCCCTGAGTCTCAGTTTCCTCCTGTGCTAAACGGAGGAAAAATACCTGCTCCTAAGGTAGTTGAGATTAAATGAGATTGTGGAGCCAAGAGGTTAGCACCGTGCCTGGTACCTGCCGTGTGCTCAGTGAAAGGCACGTGTGTTTCTGTTCTGTTCGACTTAGCAGCCGGATTCTGAGCTCTCGTTGCAGAAGCCGGAGTTGTTTCGGTTGAGAAGCTCTTGGGTTGCAGCGCTCCTGCAGCCTCTGATTCTCCTTGTTAGAAAACAGCTCCTCTCGGGATCCAGGGCTTTCTTTTCTCTTTTCAATTCTTTTAAATGCAGGGAGTTGCTTTGCATGTAGGTGATGGTGCCACTTTGATGAATCCATAGGTGGAACTGAATCCACTCACCTGGGGAAACCTTGGACCCGGGAGAGGAAGTGGTTCCCTTCGTTCTCACCAAATAGTTGAAGAGCCAAGCCATTTCTGAAAGCCTTCCACTGATTGATGAACGGATCAATTTCCCGTTAACCTTTAGTAATAGAATACATGATGCTATTGAGAGCGGGGTTTGGGAATCTTTACATTTTAGTTCATCTCCCACTTGTGCAATTTCTTTCTTTCCTTCCTTCAATGAATATTTATTATGCCTGAGACACAGGGAGGAAGCAATTTACATAAAAGAATTTAATGGGAGGAAGCAGGGCATAGGAAGCTCAGAGTGCCGCACATTTTCTTGCTAGGTAACCAGGTTTGCTTTTATTTTAGATTTCTCTCCATTTTTGTGAGTGTGTAAATGAAATTACTAAAAGAAGAAAATGAAGTCTGAGGCCAGTGAATGCCTTCCCTGGACAGTAATTAGTTGCCTCTGCTTTAAATTTCCCTTTCCTTTGACGTGAGGGCTTTATTCACCTTGTAATTATTCTGCCGTGTCTTTAGACCAAATGATGTTAGCTCTTGGATTTGTGGAACAACTGACAATGCAGAACCACGTGGATAATAGCACTTGGAAGATCACCCATCGGCGGACCGACACAGCCATCATCTTCTGCTGCAGCCCCAGCTCGTCTCGGTCAAAGATCAGAAGTAGGTCAGGACCAGATGCAGAGAGATGTTCTTTACCAAAGGCCACAGTCTCTCCAAACCTAGTCCCTACTGCCTTTCCTTATGTCCCCTGCAGCTTGGTCTTTCCAGTTTGTGTCGTCTTCTGGGCCCAGTGCCAGCACGGAGCAGGGAGATAGACACCTGTGCTCCGAATCGGAGCACCCGGCATTGAGTCTCTGCAAATGGCTTTAGCTTGCAGAGCCGGAGCTTCTTGGTTGGTAAGATGCGGCCAGTGGCACCCAGAGTCAGATGGGTTTCTGGAAAAGATCACAGTGCTGTCCCTGAGTCTTGCGGAGCCTCCTCTGGGGCTGTGCGGCTTCCCTTGGTGTGTAGAGCACAAAAGACTTAGCAGGCAAAGGCACCCTCTTCCGTACCAGGCAGAGCTTTGACTTAAATCCCCTAAAGTAGGCTGGGTCCCATGTGAATCACTTTTTTTTTTTTAAGGTTTTATTTATTTGGCAGAGAGAGAGAGAGAGAGAGAGAAAGAGAGAGAGCACAAGCCGGTGGATGGGCAGGCATAGGGGGAGGGAGAAGCAGGCTCCCCGAGGAGCAAGGAGCCCCATGTGGGGCTTGATGGGAGGACTCTGGGATCATAACCCAAGCCAAAGGCAGACACTTAACCGACTGAGCCACCCGGGTGCCCCCCATGTGAGTCTTAAGGAGTCTTTTGCCCTTTTTATCTTAGGGCTGGGGGGAGGGCAGCTGATTTTTCTTTTTCCTTTTTTTTTTTTCTTTTTGCTGGGTTTGAAAACCTGCCCAAGATTATAGCACCAAGCTGCATCAGAGGTGGGTCTCCAGCCCATCGGCTGAGACCAAAACCCACACTCTTTCCTCTACATTTCCATTTTATACCGACGGCATGAAATCCCAAGGGACCCACTGTAGTGGCTGAGAGATGAGTGAGAGTTCAACAACAAAACAAACATAAACAGCAACAACAACAAAACAAACACGCTCTGGCTGACCCTGGAGAAAGTGCTTCCATGGCCTTCAGAGTAGGTCATCACGGCAGCTGGCGCCCCCCACCCCCCACCCCCCACAGGCTTCCTGAGCTCCCTGGATCCTCAGTTGTTACGGAACCCCCCCGTAACTCTGCTCTCTGGCCCCTCACTGAAGGCTGACCTCCTGTGGCCAAGAGTGACAGGTGGGGTCAGACAGGGCAGCATGCCACGTGCAGCTTGCTTGCTGTGTGACTGGGTGAGATCGGGATGGAGCCAGGGGAGACATGGCTTAATGACACCAGTGGAGTGCCTCCTGTCATCACGTGTGGGGCTCCAGACTCAGCCATGAGAAACCTGGCAAGTCCGCTTGTAAAGCCTCCCGCTCCCCACTGTCTCCGTCCCGTGTCCAGCACCAATCGTTCCAGCTCCCGGGGGGGGGGGGGGGGAGAGGTGCCATGGTGGCAGCTCCTATGAGCTCTCTGCATCCCTGAGGAAAAAGCGGACCTTTTAATGTGCTACTTTACAAAAAACGCCTACAGCAGGCAGCAAATCATTGTCAAGATCAGAGGAAGACAAGGGTCAGCTTCCCCTTCCCTGACTCACAGCAAGGGTCAGCCTGTGAAGAGACTCAGAGGGGAGAAGAGACATGACAGGGGGTTGTAAAGGGTACCACAATAGAGAGAGCTTAGGAGCTGTTATCCCGGAAGCTTCAACCATACCTGGGCCAGGCGCCATTGGTGGACGTGGCAGACACACGGTCCCCAGCAGCTGATTTTATTCAGAGGGCTGTGGAGTTCCTGGACTGCGTCCCTGGTCTGAGGCAAGGGGACGATTTGGTGGTCCTCCACATCCCACTACTGATACATCACTGCAGAGGGCGCATTGGGCACACTCGCCATTGGTGAGACCTGTCACACACCGCCTGTTTCCGTTTCCCCACCACCTTCTCTGGAACACCCACTCTTTGTTGCCGGTTGGGGACTCTGAGAGGGAGAGACAGAGATAGAGGGAGAGAGTGTGCAGGCGTGCGTGCGTGTGCGTGCGAGCGTGAGTGAGCGTAGTCTTTA
This sequence comes from Ursus arctos, assembly GCF_023065955.2. NCBI lineage: Eukaryota > Metazoa > Chordata > Mammalia > Carnivora > Ursidae > Ursus > Ursus arctos. The sequence goes on from NW_026622841.1 coordinate 45,386,391, forward strand.
GGACCCACTACCAACTATATGGGAGCCAGGAACATCTGTCTTGTTCCTGGTGCCTTTTCCTACTTTCTTTCCAGAAGGGGTCTTGCTAGCACAATGAGCGGCACCCACATTTCAGTCAGGTGGAAGTACCTTCCACCCCACAAGGGATGCTCTCTTCCTGAGAGAGACTCGTGACTGTACCGGTCAGGTGTAGTCGTCTGGATCCAGGTATCGATGTATCACTGTGATCTACGTGCCCATCCACCCCTCCCCGTCTACCTAAAACAATATTTAAAGGAGTTCTTCAACCTCAAGACTTGGTAGAAATTCAAAAGGTTTTGCTGGAAAGGACACTATAAAATGAAAGCTATATGAAGCTATAATGAAATGAAAGCTACAGTTAAGGAAACATGTAAAACAAAGTTCAAAAGAGTTTCAGGGGCCCCCTCTTCTAAAATTCCGGTTGTTGCTCACCCAGCAACTGGAAAGGACTCTTCCCTGAACATGGCTGACATCGGGGGATCTGGGTCCCAGCTGTACATTAGAATCACTCGAGCTGCTTTAAAAATGACTTAATGTTTTGCCTCACGCAAGATCAGATCTCTGGGGATGTCTGGGGTACAGACATCGGTCTTGAAAAGAACTGCCCACATGCTTCTGCTGCACAGGGCAGAGCAGGAACCACTGGACGAAATAAGCCAACCAGGCTGGGAACGGAAGAGAGCAAAGAACTCAACTCTTGGCATCCAGAAAATGGAAAATAAAAATTGAAGGGGAAAAAAGGATCTGAAAGGTTTTCTTTTTTTAAATTTCTCTACCCATCTAAGTATTAATTATATGAGTCAGTGCCACCAAAACCTACCTAAAAGCATATCCCACGAGAAGCCCTAAGCTCTCCTCAGTCACCCTCGTGCAGGTACCCGGCAGGCTGACCCTCAGCACACCCACGACACTCCTTGACATTTTGTCTCTTGTCCTCAAGCCTCCCCCAGACCACCTTATCTACTAATTCTCTGGGAAAATAGAAGCTCCCTAAGTTCCCCATGCGCATACGGCACCCCCTTCTACCCACCCTCACCTCCTCTCCTCTAGACTCAAGGGAGGAGCACTCCCTCCTTTTATCAAGGCCACTCCCTCCAAGGGAGGGGATGAATGAATGAAAAAGCATTCCCTGCCCCCCAGCTCTGGAGCAGCAGCAAATACCCTCCCTCTGCCCTTCACCTTTAACTTCTCCTTATAAATTGACTCTTTGCCAGCACATAAAACACTCTATTCTGCCTTCTTAAATCAAAACAAAGCAATCCACCTCAATCATATGTCCCCCCCCCCCCCAAGTTCTTTCTCCCTTTCATCGCAATCAAGCTACCTGAAAGAATAATTTCCATGAACTGCTGGTACTTCCTCGCCTCCCGTTCTCCCTCTTGGGTCTCCCAGACTCTGACTTCTAGCCTTGTCACTCCACTGAAATGCCCCTCGCCCACTACCTCTTTCTTGCATAGTCCTGTGCCTCACAGATGCTAGCAGGGGTCACCATACCCCAGGACTTGGCTCCACCCCACCCCCAACACCCTCTCCTGACCTGCACCTGCCTCCTTGTGGTCACGCTCTGCCCACACAAGCTACCCGGGGTTCTATCAATTCCCCTAAGCCATGCTCACTCTCTTCTCTCATGCTCTTCCCTCTGCCTGTAGTGTTTGTGCCTACATTTTTTATTTCTGAATTACACACAACGTAGCTTAGATGGCTCCCATTCTCTTTTGACAGGAAGAGTTATTTCCTAGTTGAGAGGAGAGAAAAAAAAATGGCTTCCACCAATGGGCAGCACTGTGGGCTGACACTTCCTGTGAGACACTGATAGAAGTCCCCCAGCTGTGGTAGCTCAGAAGGTTAATTTTCATCATTCTACTATAAAACTACACTAGAACCTTCTTTAAATGCAGATACTTGATTTGAAGGATAACTGGTTTGGATGCCAGTAATAGGATTATTTTCTAGGCAAACCTACCTATTTGTAGAATCATAATGGAGTGAAATATGGGGTCCTATTTAATGCAAGTACTTGTTCCATAATTCTGTATTTCCCCCATTTGCTTGATTATGAGAATCCCCTGCTATATTTATTAAAAATCCAATTTTTGGGCCCCACTCCTACCTTGGGAATCAGAATCTCCAGGGCAGGGGCTATATTACTCATGAGTCTTTAAACATTCATTATCTCCTAGGATGTAGGATTGTGACTAATGGATAGCAAGGCCAATTACCTGCTCATTACCTACTGAAAAAGCAAGAAAGACCTTGCTGGCTGAACTGGAGAAACTGGGACATTTGAGCAACATCTGAGATCAAGGCAAAACTAAATGTTCCTTAAGCTTCCTCCTCATGCATGGGTTCTTGACTGGTACCCCTCACTCCTGCCAGGATTGGGCTTCTCCAAATGCATTATCATTTCATACAAAGCATGTAGGGGAGTAGGGAGGTGAATCTCTGTGGGTCCCAGTCATCTTTTTCTGTCTCAGTGCTGTCTTGGCATTGTAATGACTGTGGTTCGAGTTTTAGGGCATCTGTTCTGCGGGCTCTTTGCACTCACAGAGAGCACAGCCAGAAAACACATAGAGTATGGTCAAAACTTAGGACAACATCTATGTGGCAGCTGGGTGGCTCAGTCAGTTAAGCATCTGCCTTTGGCTCAGGTCATGATCCCAGGGTCCTGGGATCAAGCCCCACGTCAGGCTCCCTGCTCAGCGGGGAGCCTGCTTCTCCCTCTCCCTCTCCCTCTGCTGCTCCCCCTGCTTGTGCTTTCTCATGCTCTGTCAAATAAATAAATAAATAAAATCTTAAGAAAAGAAAACTTAGGACCAGATCTACTCTTTAGAGGATGTCTAAAGTTTGGGGCCCCTTGAAGCCGAGCCTGAGCAAGGATTTGAGTACAGGTAGTTTATTTGGGAGGTGACAGAAACACCAGTAACGAGGGAGGAAAGGGAACGAGGAAGACACAGAAGGGAAGGCAGCCATGAAGTGAGCTCTCCAAGCCAGTTTCCACTGTGGGCAACTGGAAAGGAATCCTGCTGGAGAAACTTGGGGAACCAGTATAGAACACATGCTTCCAACAGGGGTGGGGAAAAGACGCCAAGTCCCAAGAGCCATGGGTAAGGGACATTAATCCCTGCTCAGCTGGCTGCACGAGGGGACAGAGCTGACTTCGGCAATCAAAGGAAGGCCTCACAGAAATGGGGGTGCTGGCGTTTGGAAATCAGGGCGGCCAGCCCTGCAGGGGTGAGAGTGAAGGGACAGGAGCAGGCTGCGTCTACTACAAAGGTTTTTTCTTCCTCTGAAATATATCTGGCTTGTGTATACAGCAGTGCTATAAACACAGGGGCATGCCGACTTCCTCCACTCTCTCCTGGAAGGGCAAATCAGGAAAAGTGATAAACACAAGCCACAAGTAGAACAGGAAACTTCTCATTAGGGTTCTGGCCTCCGCACGTTTGGACGTTTGAATTCCTTTCCTAGAAAAAACTAAAAGCATAAGGAACATCCAACTTCTGATACGTCTGTTCCCCGTTTTACATTGTTAATAGGGGCTAACACCCACAATGACTCGCTTAAACAGTTTATATTCATCATCTCATTGAACTGAGAAGCCTTGTGAAGTGAGGGATATAATTTTTTGTCCTTCAAACTTCCAGAATATTCTAAACCACCTGACAGAAAGCTTGCATGCCTCAAACTCCATTGAAATTGTAGGCCCAAGAGAGCAAAGAGTGGCTCAGATTCAATGACTTCCAAGAGGAAAGGTTTTTCCTGAAGGGGGGGGGGGTGGTTTTCCCGAGGGGCTTCCCTCTAATGGTGAGGAAGTGGGAAGAGATGGATTATGGGGAACAGTAGAGCAGGAGACAAACCCCACCGGGATCTGGACTTGTCAGGAGCTGTCTCCGCAGCAGCTGGACATTTTGGTGCAGGAAGCAACTCAGAAGTCCCACGGCACCTGAGCCCGCGAGAGAGGCCTCCCCCTCACCGAGGACATTGCAAAAACATGACGTTAAGGATCGTATTCTCTGTTGACGGCACTGTAGTTGAATGCTAGGGACGCTCACTTATTTTTCAGAGCACAGACTACTTCTGAGGACGCTTATTTCCTATAGTAGAAAGTACCTACTGAGATTTGTCTTTCGAATGGACAACATGCCAGCCACGTCACCGGATACCCAGCTGCGTTAGATCTGTCCGGGAACGCACGCGCCCTGGGTGTGAAATGATTAAAATTACTGATGAATTAGCAAAAGCCTTTTGAGCAGGGGACGGTTTAATCGGTAAGTGTATGCTTGCTATCTGTGCGCGTTCGTGGGGACCGAAGTGCTGCAGAAAGTGCCAGGCCTCCACCCTCTGAAATTCTCAATTCTCCTTTTATCAAGGACTCAGTATAGAGTCAAAGAAACCACACATTCAAAATTTATGGGGAATAAAACCTTCTGGCAGTGGAAAGGTACTCTTCACATTCTGAGGTCATAGAAGTCCTTATGAACAAAGGAGAAAAAACCATTTTCAGTAAATAATATTCATCATCTCGGGACCCTGCCCTCTGGGAGAATAATTGTTCCTCACTCCGAGGATGATGAACAGAGATATTCCAATTTTGTCTCTGCCCTCCACACTCAGGCCTGCAGACATTAAGCTAGCATTTCAACGCTGAGGAATTAAGTTATATTGTTTGGAAAATTAGGGAACTGGAAATATGACACATCTGTCACCTACCACGGGTGCTATTACTGTGCTATTATTACCATTATCACTCATGTTAAGAAAAAAGAGTTTCTGTTTGGATTTCTCCGTTGTGGGGGAAGAGGCGGGTGAGGAGAGGGATGGGGGTTCGAGCTTCTACCCATTCAAACCCTAGACATTTTGCCTCAGCGAATCCTCATTTAAGTTTCAATCACAAAGAAAGCAACTTACAAGACGGAGGAGGAAGTGGCCGCTGGCTGGACCTGTGGCTGAGGTTTGGCGGCTGCCCAGAGAGCCCGGTACATTCTTCAGATCCCCGGGTGAGTGCCTTGCTGCTTTCTGGAAGCAGGTCCCAGGCCTGGCGCTGGTTTGGCGTTCTCTGAGAGTCACACGTTCCGCAGACCTGGCCCTCTGTGGCTCAGCACTAGTTCTTAGGGGCAAATGATAGAACTACCCGAGTTTTAAGGCTTAGGCGTGGTGCCGAATGACCCATCAGAGCCCATCAGCTGACCGTGCATTTCCAGGTGCTGGCATTTGGGCTCCGATGAGCCTGGAGCGCCCCAGCTGCTGCTGCCTGTCTTGAAGACCAGGGGCAGATGCTGGTGAGTTTGTATTTCGTGGCATTGGGCCCTAAGGCCCGTTAAAAAAGATTTGAATGTAAGCGGATATATAACGTTGAGGAAACGATATGGCCATGGTTAGCCACCAACATAAAAATGTTCCTACCCTTTGACCCGGTAGTTTTACTTCTAAGAATAAGAAAACAAACGAGTTTATCTTCCATGACATAGTCATGCGAGTGTTGCTTATAATCACAAAAAGTTGAAACAACCCAGTTGTCAAGTGGTTGGCGGTTGGTTAAGTACAATTCTGATAAATTCATTCGATGGCATGTTCTACAGTCAAGGACCTGGGAAAACTCACCATGTAGTTTTTTAAATCGTATGAAAATATATATACGGTATTGCAATTTTGTAAGGAAATACATGTGCATTTAAAAAGAATACAGACATAGTACTAAAGACCTACAGATTTCTGAGTGATGAACTACGGGTGATATGCTTTTCTGCATATTCTGATTTTTCTATAGTGAACATAGATACCAGTCGTATTCAATTACGATCATGCTAGTTAGAAATGGTTCTACTCCTCCGCCGGCTTTATGCCGTCGTTCCTAAGAAAGAATCTGGCCTCTCTGCGCTGGCACGACCCGCCCGAGGTCGGAGACGAGGCAGCTGGGAGAGAGGCAGGAGTCAATGTGGTTGGGAGGGCAGAAGCTGGGCCTGGGGATTTTGCAGGGCGGCATCGCCGGGGAGCGGGCAGAACGGAACTGTGTCAAAGTTCTCTGTGGGGAAGTGAGACCACTTCCCAAGTGGGAGGAAGGAAATGTCAGCATGTCCTGCCTAAGGCCATTGTCCCCTGCCAGGGGGTGATCGCGAGGGTGACAAAAGTTCGACCCCCCTTGCACTGAGAAATGAGGTCAGGAGGTGCCCCGGGAGGCGCTAAAGGAAGCAGCCCATGAAGGCACATGACTGCTTCACAGTCACTTGATGGCCCTGCAGTGACTGTCGTCCAGATTGTTGTGTTGGGCTGTTGGTTTTCTCACAGTCCGGTTTTCTCACCCTCCCCCACCCTCCTGGACCAGAATGAACCCAACTGTGGACCTGTCACGAACTGGTCACAGCCAACCACCGGCGAGCCTGCTGTCCCCCCTGAGCCTCCCAGCCCAAGGGCGGCCCAATCCGTGAGGGACTTGGAGCCAGGAAAAGACACCAGTGATAATATTTGTAAGGCACTCTACAGTTGACAAATAATTTCCACGATGGTTCAGTTGAGGAGCAGTAAACATTCCTTTCAGAGAACGGGCACGTCCAGTGTGAGAAGAGGCGCGAGGGCTGTTTTCTTAACCGTAATTCCGTCTGTGACACTCTCAGCTGCCTCCTGGTGGCTGGGATGGTGGCTAAGGAAGAGCGACCGCTGTCCTTCAAGCTACTACCAGACGGAAGGAAAGCGGTGGTGTCGGGGAATTCGTGGTCCCTTTGTAATGGCTCTAGGAAGTGCTAAGGAATATTCGGCACTAATAAATCCCTTTCAGTTAGACGAACACCAGGAAGCCAGAAGAGAGAAGCGCCCATTTAGTGTCGCTGGTGCCAAGACAGGTAAAATGGAGGCTCTTCATGCAGGCTCAGTGCGTGAGTGGTAATGGCCTGATGAAGCTTTCACCGGCAGATCAAATGTTTGCAGAAAACACCTAACTTAAGGTCGTGCAATTCAATGTCTGAGTCAGCATAGCATCCCTAATGCCCACCGGCCCGCCTCTGTTGAATGCCCTCTGTGATGGGGAACTTGCCCCTCCTTACCTCTCCAGAATATTCCATGGTCGCATAGATACAGTTGTTAGAAAGCATGCCCACAGGCCTGCAGGGTGAGGGTCATAAAAGCGCACTGGGTTGAAGGCAGTGTGGCTCCATCTCAGAGGGGGAGGCCAGGGAGCAATGAGGATACCATGTAGGATTACTATGTCCAAATTTCGGGATTATTTGTTATTTTTCTTCCGAGGGACAAATACCATGTAGAAGACAAAAGTACATAGTCTTCTTCGTGAGGAAGGGTGGTGCCGGGTAATAACACTGGTCTAGTACATGGCTCATTATTTTGTAGATAAAACCAGAAGCAATTCCTCCTTCCTGTCAACTTCTGTTAGCTTGCCACGCAAAGCTTTAATTATAGGATCTATACCCACCTCAGCTCCCCTCCTAGACGATCTTTGCCCTCAAGGAATCGATAATCACAATCAAGACTTGGTTGGTAGCAGACTCTACGTGGGAAACCAAAGGGAAATATAGGTTCATTAATTCGGTTAGTTATTTACTATTATGAATATTGTGTGTCTCCCCAGTTGGACTGCATATTCCTTCAGGGCAGGAATTTTCTTATGCCTGATTGCATGTCCAACATCGCGCACACGCAGGACCTCGCCGGTATATGCTTAATGATTATCTGCAGAAAACTGCGTTGTCGGTGCGCTCCGACCACGTGCTGAAGAATTAGTACGATTAACAATGCCCATCGAGCCGCTGGTGTAACGCTAATAAAACATCATCATTTAAAGAGTACACTGCCTTTATTTAACTGCGTACGTTATCACCCCTTAACACGTGTACAACTTTTGTGTTTTTAAAGTGCTTTAAAAGATATTTATTTTTTAACAGGTGGAAAATAATGTTCTTTAAAAGATTTCATTTTTAGTGGAAAAGGAGACTACCAAAAGCGTGTAACAATTTGTTCATCTTCAAGAAATGGGATTTTTATATAAAATACACACGTAGCGCTGAGTGCCAAAATGATGAGTCTGTGTGGTCAGAATTCAAAATGAGATTGCTATTAACCCCAGCTAGATGGTGTCTTCAGTCAAGAATGACCTTGCGGGGAGAGAGGGAGATGTGTTGGGTCACCGTGCTTTTGGAGGGGGCTTCCCTTGTCGTGTGTTGGGTCTGAGTTAGTGGTCAGGACAGCCATTCAGACTGACAGTGCCCTGGATGTCCGCGGCTTCAGTGACAGGGATAGGATCGTGGTTGACTTGAATGTCCTTCAGACAGCCAAAAAATGATTCCCACACAGGGAGCCTCAGCATCTTCAAACCGGCTTCGAGAGAAAAGGAGAGGCATTCAGTGGGTAATTCATACTGTCAGGTGAATGTACCCAATTTAAAAAACAGTCTTCTTAGACCTCAAGCGACCGAGGGTCTCGGGCCACCCAATGGCCGCCTCCTTTGAGCTGGCACCCAACACCCCTGCCTGCCGTGATGAATCAGTAACAAGGCTACTCTTCAAGTTCTTCGAAGAAGCCGATTCCACAGCCCAAATCAATAGATATTAACTCCAAACTCGAGTCCTTTTTATGGGTCATGGAAGAGCCATAAGATTAACAAACTATTTGGAGGAACATAAAACAAGGAAGAATGACAAGGCTCCTTCCAGGCAAAATTCCAGAACCTGCTTGATCCTCCCATTCTGGCCCCCCAAAGCTTAATAACTCACCAGTGAAGCTAAACGCCTGGAGAGGAGAGACCCGTTTCTCAGCCCCTTTCCTGATTCCTTGTTGCTATCGGGCTTGTAGGGTAATGCAGCCCCATAAGAGGGGCTTACACACGATAGGCTTGGGACAGAAGCAGCAGCAGTAATGTGGCCTGGGCTATACAATGTGCCCGTTGCTAGCAGTTGGGTTTTCCCATGTGTTGGAGCAAAGGGCCTCACTGTCTCCACCATCCAGCCAACCGCAGCCCAGCTAATAACCCACGGAGCCAAGACGAGAGTTACCTGGGGTACCTCCAATGTGTAGTGGCTCGTGAGTGCTGGCCGGTGGGAAGGGGAGCTGTCCAGCTGTGTAGCTATTCTCGGCGTCCAGTTCCAGGTGCAGGATGTGTTGTTTCATGGTGACTGGGGGCAAAGGAAGCTGGTCAGGTCAATCACCCAAGGAGAGCCCTGCCCGATGTTTAATGTCCATGTGACCATGCCACCATGGGCTTCTGGTCAGCTCATTCCCGTGGGAGCGCGGTTGGTAGGAATTCAGCCAACCTACACTCAAATTCAGCTAATTTCTCAACGCCAAGTGGTATTTAGGCATTCCACATACATCACAGGATTTAATCCTTAAAATGAATCTGTGAGGAAGATATGATCACTCTTCCTCCCCAGAGAAGAGACCCTGACTCTGAAGCATTGAGGAGCCTGACAATACGGCTTGGTTATAAGTTGAACGAGTTGGGATTCCGACCCCCGTCTCTAGAGGCCATGTTTATTTCATGAGATCTTAGCTTCTTTCCAGGGAGACACTGACTTCTGAAAACTGAGTCACTTTTGACCCTCCAAATAAAATTCCTCCAATGTTAACAATCATAACTAATTACCATAGCGTTAGCATTCCAATTAGACAGGAAGAGACTAGCTTTTTCACAAAAGGTATTTTAGCCAATATGGGTAATGGATTTCCAAAGTACTGCACACAGGTTATTCATAAAACAGCAGACTCGGTTTGGGGAGGCTGTGCCTGTTCTCCACCCAGCGGTGTGTCTACACCGATCGCCGTGGTACTAAACGGTGGCTGAAAAAAACAGCCCAATAATGAACTTGAACAACAGAAAGAGCAAATACTTACTGGGCACTTACTACATAGTGGACCCTGTTGTGCAATTTATATACATTATCCCATTTGACTTTCACCCTGGGAGGGGGACCTACTTTTCCCTGCATTGTGCAGAGGAGGAAACGTAAGATAAAGAGCAATTAAGTGGCTTGCCCAAGGTCAGTTAGGTAGGGGCTGGAACTGAGATTTGATCTTTGTTCTTTTTGATTTCAGAGCCAAAATTTAAATCATACTGTTATACTGCCTTGAAAACAAACAGAGCTTATCAGTTTTCTGAGCTAAAAGGAAGAAAGAAAGAAAGAAAGAAAGAAAGAAAGAAAGAAAAAGAAAGAAAAAAAAGGAAAAGAAATTCTCTGTAGGCGATGGAGGACATCAATGCAGCTGGGGTTGACGATGGGCGCGTTCTCACCATTGTTACCCTGGGGGTGGGGCGCTGAGCCTGGTCAGGCACTATTGGATTGAGGAGCTGAGGCTGCCTTTGGGACATTCAAGTCCAGATGGAAAGGGAGACCGTTTCAGCGTGTGAACAATAGGCCGCCAAACATCATACCTGTCACTGAGTGCCACCGTCCATCACACAGAGACCGCTTTGGTGTGACCGATGTCAAGATCCCCCCCGCCTCACTGTCCACAGAGGCCGTGACCTGGAACACACATGCATTTTCCTATTGCCTTCAGAAGGGATGGGCTGGTGATGGGTAGTAAGGAGGGCACATATTGCATGGTGCACTGGGTGTTACACGCAAGTAATGAATCATCGACCTTTACATCAGAAGCCGGGGATGTACTGTACGGTGACTAACATAATATAATACAAAAAATTATTATAAAAAAAAAAAAAAAGAAGGGCTGGGGGAGCCCACTTCCCTGGCTTCTTCCCTTCGCAGCCCCTGCCGCCTGCCAGCCCCAAAGCCCTGTAGACGTAAGCCCCTCCCACACCAGGTGATGACACAGGGGCAGCGCTTTGCAAGAATCTCTCCGCTGCCTCCCTCCCAGGCAGGCAAGCCAGCTGCAAACCCAGGGCCCTCCCAACCCAAACCCCTCCTCTGTCCGGCTCTACTCGAAGGGCACTGATGAGCACCGAACAGCCTCCTCAGCTATTAAAATGTGACAGTGGCTCTGTTTAGAAGGATGTGAAATCTGGAAGGCGTACCCCCTGCTGCAAGGCCCGGACAATTATAATAAGTCCATGGATGCACGCCTTACACACGGCTCTTGCTCAGGGAATTCAGCACGCTCACTGACTGCATTTGTACTGGGCTCGCGTCAGGGGTCAGGCACTCGTGCTAGCGTGTAGAGTCCCGCGTTCCCACTCTCTGGGCCAGGGCCAAGGGCTGAAGCAAGGTGAATGAATGCGAGGACGAAAATAAGCGAGTTGGTAACTAATTTGCATTTAATTTGCATGTAGCTAGACAGTGCGGCGGATTCTCAGGCCATTTTCCAGCTAAACAGTGTCACTGCCGTTATGAAGGTCATCAGGTCCCGATTTGTGTGTGTGTGATTATTTCCTCTCCAGAAGCCCTCCTGGAGCTCCTCCCCCTCCCCTGAAAAGCCAGCCTTCTCTCAGGGCCAGCAAGGGCTTGTGCCCCTGGCCTATCTGAAGCCTTGCTCAGACTTCAAGGCTGCATCTCAGATACAAAGTGTTTTAGGAATTTGGGCTATTTTACCTTCTTCTGGGAGTTTTCCCCTCACAGTTAATAAGCTGTGGAAGGGTAGAGGTGAAGGAAAACGGCATATTATGGCTAAACAGAAAAACACAGGCCCAAAATGGAGCCACTTAAGCCAAGTCACCAAACCAGTGCCGAATACCTAACCTAAGTGACATTTCAGCCTCCCCCAGAAACGTCATCATAGTAATAATCAGTGAGGAATTTTCTGAACAGCACCCACGACGTTGTAATCTGTCACATGGGCCTTCTCTATCCCCACCCCCTCGCCATCCCTCCCTGAAAGTTAGGTGAGGTAATCCACCTACTAAGACCCCTTGCCCTTCCCCTAATGGAAGGTGACCTTGCCTGGAAGAATCCTTTCTTGTCCTTTGCTAATGACTTCCTTGCCCCACCCTCGTTCCTATAAAAACCCTCCATTTTGTATAACTCCTCAGAGCTCTTCTCTACTTGCTAGACGGGATGCTGCCTGATTCATGACTCAATTAATAACCTCAGCGAGATCTTCAAATTCACTCGGTTGAATTTTTGCTCTTTAACATTATCATGATTGGCTCTTTGCCTTGAGGCCTTCCTGGAAGGATTTGGTTTTCAGAAGAGTTCTTGAAAGGAAAGAGACAGAACCTGGTGGTGAGCATAGGGTATTGACCAGGCCCATGAGGGATGGGCAGGATGCAGCAGCAGAAGCCTACACTGAAAGACGCTTCCATGGCAAGCCAGAGGAAGCCTGGGGGGCAGACTGGGGGGCCAGCCTGGCTGAAGGGGCCGGAGACGCTGGTGGGTGGTCTAGGGACCATAAGGGAAACCTGAAAGTGACTCAGTGGACACCAGGCCATGGCCCTGGGCACAACATGGTGTAGACAGCTGTTGAGAACATCTGTGCCATGACTCTTGGTGCTGCCCTTATGAATAAAAGTACAGATGTGATGAGGGTGAAGGGGAGGAGAGAAAAATGAACATTTGTTGAGGATATGACAGTTTCTATTCTCTTGACAAAAGCCCTAAGATATAAGCATTATTATCCACATTTTAAAGATAAAGAACGTGAGTGTGAAGTAAGTTAAGTAGCTTCCCTAGGGCCATATAACTAAGTGGTACAGGTGGAATTCAGCCCAGCTTGTTTGAATTTTCCCAATTTTAAATATGACGAACAGGAAACACGATGACCAACTGACTTGCTAAAGGGAAACACTAAGTTAGCCCTGAAATCAGGTCTCTTAAAACAAGATGGGATCCCACTCCCTCACAACGCCTCCTACTGTGGTCTCCGGAAATGCGGATGGCTCTAACGGAAACCCACAGGTCCTGTCATCAAACCGTACGCACCTTTCCGGCCTCCATGTAAACACTTAAATGTCTCCCCGGCTGGCTCCCGATGTGTATTAGGACGCCAGTGAGGCTTCTTGGGCGAATGCTGAAGACCAGCTTAAATTCGGGCCCCAACAGCACAGAGTTAGCTTTCAAAAGAAAAAAAAAATAGTTAAGAGATCATAATTCAAGAAAAATGATGGGGTTCTTCAGACTCAAAGACATAAACTCTTCCAAACTGCCCCTTACCTAGGATGACATGACCTCCTTCCTGGGAGAAATAAATGCCTTTCTCCAAAGAGCCACCCAAGCAGGGGGACACACCAACGCTCACAGAAGGGGTGTCCAGGGGTTTCCGATCCAACTGAAAGTTCCTCAGGCATCCCACGAAGCTGTTTTGGGGGAGGCTCTGCAACCAAGCAGAAGAGAAAGCAAGCTTCCTTAAGCCACACCTCCCAGACACACAGGGGCAGCCAAGGTCGAGGGCAGGGCAATTGTCTGCAGAAGGGGGCAGGTGGGGAGCTTTATCATCCTGCCTGAGTCAGGTGCGCCTGACGGTTGCATTTGGCTCCCTGCCCACACTGCCAAGAAAAACCTGTATACCAGATGTCTGGTGGGTGGCTGAGGTTGGAGGGGGCCACCAAACCAAGTGGTGTGTGTGCAGGGGGCAGGGGCAGTGGGGGCTGCTGGCCAGTGCTGGTCAGTGACCCGACCCTGGTCCACACAGACGGGGCTGCAACAGGGGAAATTTCCACCTTACGGTGTACCCATCTCACCGTCTCTTTGCAGGTACACACCACTTCTAAGGTTTCATGAGCCGATGTGATTGCTTAATGCAGGGCAGCTGACTGAAAAAGAGGCCAAAACACTCCAAAAATAATAAAGTGTAAAAAAGCTTCCTACATTGTTGGGCTCAGTGCAGCAAAAACACATCACGAACGCTGTGGAGTTAAAATAAGACAAGATGCACAGCCCCGGGGGCATGCGTAGAGCCCCTAAAGGGGGCCTGGCATAAGGGCTCCTCACTTGGGGCCCAAGGAAGCACCTCTGGGGATTCTGAGATCCCTTAAATTATATACCGGATGTTCTCTGTATGTGCATTTTTCTGGGGAGAAAGACTGTAACTTTTAAGAAATTTTCGTTAAGAAAAAAGGAAGAATCACTGAATAAAATCCTTAAACTCCCTTCCAGGATAAATGCTCTTAGGACCCTGGAACCCTACACAACAGATGCAGCATGGGATCATTTCAAGACGTGGTGATATTAGGCACGCATCTGGTGTCAGTATCAACGATAATCTTCCAACTGGACCTGTGACGACATTTTTAGTTTCTTAAGATTTACCGTCTAACACAATAAGGAGCCTGTATCTGAAACCAGGCTCAGACTCTCCAGGGAAGGTCATCCCCTAACACGGGATCCCTAACGGCCGACTGCAGATTTCGGAATTCAGAGGCGGACGTGGATTGGATGTTGCCTGCCTTCTGAAAGGATCTGGAGGAGAGTAGCCCGTGGTCTGCACCCTCAAGTGGGAGGAATGCTGCAGAAAGAAACTTGGTCTGCTAAGGGTGAGATGGAGTATCTGCGGGTTGTCCTGTATACTAGGATGCCGAGTGTGACTTATCCAGGTCAAAAGAATTCCCATATTGTGCTCTTGAATAGCTACCCCATCCTGTGATTTCTCTGAGAGGGAAATACGTACAGAGGTTACAGAAAAACAGACACTAACATTGAGGATTCTCCTTGGCAATTAATGTTATCTATTATATATCTATTACACAATATTATATAATATTCATTACGTATAATACATAGATATTATTGTGTGCAGTATTAGTATATACTGATGATATATAACGATAGTATATATTATAAATATATATGTATATTATATGTATAATATAAAATAAAGCAAAACAATACTATATGACTTGCTGGGGCTTTGGCCCAAACCCCAGTGCAAAACTCAAGTGGGCCAGGCTGAGCCTATGCCTAGGCTGAGACACGGTGGCCGAGGCTAGGTCAGCCTGACCGCCTAGAATCCAAGTTGGCTGAAATTTCCTCTTCTAATTATGTCCATTTCCAGGCCCAGATTTGAGTCTTGGCCCTTCCTCCCACACTGCAAGCAAACATCACAGCAGAATGGGCCAGCAGCCCCGAGGAAAGCAGCAAGAGTGGCTGAGCGTGGGGCAGCACATTCAGGTGACTGTCAACAAGCCCATCTTACTTCACTGTGTGGGAGCAAAAGGCAGATCAGGGAGAAGAGAGACAGCTGTGTTGGTGCCCCAAGTAGTGCAGGTGTGATGGGGGCTCTGCTGGCGTCGGAGGAGAGAGGAGGGACAGGGCCCTCTCGGAGCTCAGCCTCGGAGCCATGGCCATACCAAAACCTTTGCACTTGACAAACGCAGCACACATCCCTGCCTTTTGGGGACAGATGGACTTGTCACTTTCCCTTAGCCCAAAGTTTTCCTAAGTTTGGTTCTTGAGACAATTTTATTTCAGACACCAAATAACATCGAAACACATATTCACTTAGTAAAGTTAGTCCTTTCTCACTTCCCTAACTTTCTGATTAAGACAAGGAACACATTGTAGTTTTGGTTAATATTTCTTAAATGCCACTTATAATTATGTAAGATACATCGATCACTTGTCAAACTCTTTTTTCTCCTAATGAAGGGAGGAAAGCCACACTATCTGCCCAGACTTTAATAACACTATTTTGTTTCCATACATTTATATTTCTGGTTACCTACTCTTTATGGTAAAAAATACTGGGTTTCCATGTATGGGGAGACAAACACATCTTTTAAAAATAAACTTAGATTTGGGGCTCCTGGACGGCTCAGTTGATTAAGTGTCCCACTCTTAATTTTGGCTCAGGTCATGATCTCAGGTTTGTGAGATCGAGCCCTGCCTCTGGCTCTGTGCTGAGTGTGGGGCCAGCCGAAGATCCTCTCTCTGCCCCTCCCCTCACAACTGCATGCAGAAAAACAAACCAAATCAAAACAGAAAACCTTAAGCAGTGAGTTGACCAAGAGCAAGCTATTAAGTAATTTTTTTACCTGCGTTTGGGAAAGATGCTGAAGGGAACACAAGTTGCTAAAGTTTGGAAAATATTATCTTAATCAAAAATCTCCAGGGCGCCTGGGTGGCACAGCGGTTAAGCGTCTGCCTTCGGCTCAGGGCGTGATCCCAGCGTTGTGGGATCGAGCCCCACATCAGGCTCCTCTGCTATGAGCCTGCTTCTTCCTCTCCCACTCCCCCTGCTTGTGTTCCCTCTCTCGCTGGCTGTCTCTATATAAAAAAAAAAAAAAAAAAAAAAATCTCCATCTACAACCTAAAACCTACGTCCCTGCATTCCCTGGAAGAGAATCCAACAGATTCATGTCTATAAAGCCATGGAGAAGCCCTAGACTCACTCCTTCAGGCCTGCGTGTCAAGCTGAACCTTAAAAGTGAAGGGTTGGGAATGGGGAATATTTTCTTTGGGCTTCAGGACTTTAATTAGGTATTTAAAAAATTATTTATTTTGAGATTCTTGAATATCTTATATCTTATATAATTATATATAAGGATTATATATTAAAATGTTTTTGATTGAGATATAATTGAAATATAACATTTTCAGATGTACAGCATAGTGATTCTCTCTCTCTCTCTATATATATATGACATATATATGTATATAGTGGTATGATTACCACAACAAGTCTAGTTAACATCCATCAGTACACATAGTTACAAACCTTTTTCTCCTTGTGATGAGAACTTTTATGATTTACTTTCTTAGCAACTTTCAAATATATAATACAGTATTATTAACTATGGTCACCATGTTATCCCCAGGACTTAATTATTTTATAACTGGAAGTTTGTACCTGTTGACCACCTTCGTTATTATATTATAAGGTGAATTATTTTTACATACGGTTCTAAAGCGTAACTATTTTTTTTTTTTTAAAGATTTTATTTATTTATTCGACAGAGATAGAGACAGCCAGCGAGAGAAGGAACACAAGCAGGGGGAGTGGGAGAGGAAGAAGCAGGCTCCCAGCAGAAGAGCCCGATGTGGGGCTCGATCCCAGAACACCAGGATCACGCCCTGAGCCGAAGGCAGACGCTTAACCGCTGTGCCACCCAGGCGCCCCTAAAGCGTAACTATTTTTTTTGCACCAAATGCTCACCATGCCAAGTGTAGTTACCATCCATCACCCTACCAAGTTGTTACAATATTATTGACCATGTACCTGATGCTGTACTTTTCATCCCCATAACTTATTTATTTTACAACTGGAAGTTTGTATCTTTTAATCCCTTTACCCTGTTTGACCCATCCCCCACCTCCCCTTCTGCCAACCACCACTTTGTTCTCTGCATTTATGAGTCAATTTCTTTTTTGCTTGTTTGTTCATATGTTTTGCTTTTTAGATTCTACATGGAAGTGAAATCATATTTGTCTGACTTATTTCATTTGACAAAATATCCTCTAGGTCGAGCTCTGTTGTCATGAATGGCAAGATTTCATTCTTTTGTATGGCTGAGTAATATTCCTCTGTGTGTGTGTGTGTGTGTGTGTGTGTGTGTGTGTGTGTGTGTATCATATCTTCTTTATCCATTCATCTATCAGTGGACACTTGGGTTGCTTCCATATCTTGGCTATTGTGAATAGTTCTACAATAAACATAGGGGTGTATATATCTTCTGAAATTAGTGTCTTTCCTCACTTTCTTTGGGTAAATACTCAGCAGTGGAATTACCGGATTGTATGGAATTCTTACTCTTATTTTTTCTGAGGAACCTCCATACTGTTTTCCAAAGTAGCTGCACCAATTTACATTCCCACCAGCAGGGCACAAAATGGTTCCCTTTTCCCCACATCTTCGCCAACACTCGTTATTTCCTGTCCTTTTGATAACAGCCATTCTGACAGGGGTAAGGTGATATCTCATTGCGCTTTTGATTTGCATTTCCCTCATGATTAGTGATGCGGAACATCTTTTCGTGTGTTGGTGAAGCGTAACTATTTACCTTTGGCTTCCCTGAGGGAGACGATCCCAGGTAAACTGGTGCTCTGAGGTTGATGGTAGAATTTCCAGGCAAACTTCCCTCCCGGACCCTCAGACCATCCACAATCAAGTGTCCCTTCTCTCCATCTTGCCCAAACACCACCTTAAGAGTAAAGAAAATATGTTAACCATTTTTTACCTTTGATAATTGGTGATGCATTTTATTACTGGTCATAGGACATTTTTAAAAACATTTTTAAAATGTTTTTCTGTTTCTTCAAGGAGCTTTAGAAAAATCAGAAATTTCTCTCCCTAGTATTGTCATCATCATCACCATTTTGAGAGATTATGTTAGATATTGAGTAGAGTAAGCTAGAAAAGTGAGCTTTGAAAGAAGGATTCCTTGGTGCGCCTGGGTGCCTCCGTTGGCTGAGTGCTGGACTCTGGGTTTCAGCTCAGGTCATGATCTCAGGGTCCTGGGATTGAGCCCCACTTTAGGCTCCCCCTCTCCCTGCCCCTCTTCTTCTCACCCCCCTCACGTTCTCTCTCATATAAATGGATACAATATTAAAAAAATAAAAATAAAAGTCCTTCGGCAGGGCTCCTGGAGCAAGTGGCCAGTGGCTACTTCTTTCCTAACAAGGGAGCACACATTTTCAACTCTTTGCTAAAAGTCAAGATCCCTGGGCTCTTGGGTGAACTCGGCCATCTCACGGCTATGAGACTGTTCACTAATGACTCCCCAACTTGTACTCCCAGCTGCGACCTCTGGCCTTTACTATCTAGAATGGTGGGCTTGAATGTCTGAGAGGCAACTCAACCCTAGGATGCTCACAGTAGAACCCTGACTCTTTGCTGGCTCTAAACTGCCCCTTCCTTGGCCACACACCCCTCCTCCCCATTTTCTGCATCTCAGTAGCAGCCCCTCTATCCTCCCAATTGCTGGCCCCAAATCACAGGACTTGATATGGACTTCTCTTTCTCTCATGCTCTCCATGCGATCCCTCAGCAAGCCCTCTCGGTCTGGGGAGCACATGTCTGACAGTGTACTTCTGTCCATGCTCCCCGAGTCTTCTTGAAGCAAAGGCGGTGGTGTCCATCTGGCCACTCTTTCCCCATTTCATCTCTTCAACTACAGACAGCTTTGAAAATATCCATCTGTTCGCGCAATGCTCCTTATTTAGTTGAAGATTCTTCAGAAGCATCAGAGACACTCAGAATAAAATCCGAGTCCTCACCTTGGCCTTCAACGCTTGTATGATCTGGGCCCTGCCTCTCCTTTGAATCCCAGCTCTTATCCTTTCTTATCCTGTCATCTCTTGAAATCTGGGATGCCCTCAGGGAAGATCTGGAAAGCGAGGGGTGTGGATCCTTAAGCTTGTGTTAGGCAGAAGGCATTCTGGGCTCAGAGAGGGGCCCTCCCCGCGGAGACCTGGACATCGTCTTGACAGAGAGAAATGGTCCAGGAAGCAGGGGTGGGAGGGGAGGGGACAGAGCTCAGGGAGGCATGGCGGGGACTGAAGAAGCCGTGACTAGAGCCCAGCTTGGCACTGAGGCAGGGACGCACGACATCCTTGCACAGTGTGCGTAGCAGTCTCCACTGCCCAGGTGCTAGGGTGCTCGGGGCCTCTGAGCACACAGGCTCTGTCAGTGCTGAGCTCAGGGGCTGGCAGGACGCCGAGACGCCTCTCTAGGCTACTCGGCAGGGAATTCTGCGGCCGTGGGAGCTTCCCGCAGCCCGGCTCTTACCGTGTGCCACTGCCCATCACTGTACTTCTCCTTGCTTTTGAGTTTCAGCTTCTTCCCATCTGCCCCCAGGGTGAAGACCAGCCGTCCCTTTGAGACATAAAGAGCCATATAGGAGTTCTTCGTGCCCGTGTAGAACACAAGCCCTCTGGAGGAAGCCATCTGCATGTCCGCAGCAAACCGTAACCTGTCAGGAAAAAGCAACAGGCCAAGAAGGAAAATAGAGGGTTTTAGTGTTTTTAGTGTTTGTCTGAGTCCCTGAAGCCGGAAGAGAGGGTGAGGTGCAAACACTCAACCCCCATTATTCAGATGAATCAGCTAAGGCATGTGCTGATTAAATGACCTATCTCTTTGGGAATTTTTAAAAGCTGTTAGAGTCCAGCTATTAAAAGTTTTGCATATGATTTTCTTTTTTTTTTTTTTTTTAAGATTTTATTTATTTATTTGACAGAGACAGCCAGCGAGAGAGGAAACACAAGCAGGGGAGTGGGAGAGGAAGAAGCAGGCTCCCAGCAGAGGAGCCTGATGTGGGACTCGATCCCGGAATGCCGGGATCACGCCCTGAGCCGAAGGCAGACGCTTTAACGACTGTGCTACCCAGGCGCCCCTGCATATGATTTTCTTACACTACTGGGGGGATAATGAGGAAGCTCTGTCAGGCCTAGCTGCTGCTGTAAGTCGCAGCACACGGCACGAAAGCAGGTGCCTCACTGTTTTAGAAGGATCTACATTTTAAAAAAATCATGGCAAAGTATATACAAAACATAAAATTTGCCATTTCAACCTTCTTCAAGTGTACAGTGGGGTTAAGTACACTCACATTGCTGGGCATCCAGTCTCCAGAACTCTGCACCTTGCAAAATGGAAACTCCGTACGCATCGAACACCATCTCTGCATTCCCTGTGCCCCGAGCCCCTGGGGACCGCCATTCTCCTTCCTGTCTCTCTGAATTCGATTACTCTAGGTCCCTCATATAAATGGAATTAAATAGTACTCACCTGTCTGTGACTCCTGGCTCATTTCACCTAGGGGCCTGTGCCTTTTTAACCCAGTGAAGAAGCATTCGATTTTGTGGTACGTGCAAGGAGAGGAGAGTTGTAAGGGGAAGTGTGTGTGTGTGTGTGTGCGTGTGTGTGTGTGTATGGGGGGGGCAACTGGAATAACAAGGATTTGATTTACACATCAGATAAGCATCTTTTTCTGTAAGACATATTTAACCCAGAGGCAGAAAAGTACAGATCCACCCTCTCCCACCCACTTTTATGTTTCTGGGACCGTTAGACCCCACCTACGATGGCACAGGAATTAAGCAAGCATCACACAGCAAAAGAAGAAAATAGAAGTTAATACTCCTTTGCATGGTGGTTACATATCGTATGCACATCTGGCTAAGCCAGATTTACTTTGCCCGAGAACTTACATTCACTCATTGACCCGCCCACCATGCATCCAACAAATATTTAATGAGTGTGTAGCATGTGTAAGGCACTGCGGTGAGCCCTGGGAATGCAGCGATGGACGTTTCACGCTTGAGCTGTGTCCAGCGCACAGGCGCACTGACGGGTGCCTGAAAGGGCAGCGCGCAAAGCTGATGGGGAATCCAGGTTTCAGTAGGCTGTCATCCCCACTCCTTGGGTGACGGAAGGCAGAACCTAGGTCTCTCCTGCTTAAAGCTGTAGCCCCAGTGGGTGCCTCACACACAGCAGGCACTCGACAAATAGTCGAGTTGAATGAAACAGTTAATTGAATAGTTGAATTAAATGGTAAATGAAAAACTTGGAGGCGGAGTCAGGAAGCGGAAGAGAAAATGACACCGTTACTTCTCCTTGCTTTTTAATACCGTGAGCCTGAGCAAACGCTGAGGTACTTGAATTTTTTAGATTAGGGAGTTTCCTTGAGGGTGATGTTCTTCAAAACGAAAGGCAAATCTATATTTGTTGAATTAAACCAACCAGATGGTGACACCGCTCAATATTTCCCTTGGTGTAGCTGTGTGCGGAGGTTTGCAGAATGAGGGTTAGCCAATTTAAGGAGGATATTCGAACTTGCTACAGAATTAAAGTACTTTACATATGTGGGCTTGGTTATCAGGCTTGACATTTGCTTTCCAGAGTTACTTCTTACAGCAGCTTTCTTTCATAAAAGGCTAACTGACTAACACCCAAAAAAGACACCAGTAGGTTCAAATCCCAGCATATGATACCGCAGCTCTGACTCTTCATTGCTGGTGGAGAGGGCACTAAGGCAGAGAACGAAGTGGCATTTTTATACATTCATCAAGAGGATAAAATAGTGGTGCAGCATTTTAAAGGAGAGGCAACGAATTGCTAGAATAGAAATTAGAATGAGACTTCAGAGGGGAGGGGGGTGGGGGAATGGGATAGACCGGTGATGGGTAGTAAGGAGGGCACGTATTGCATGGTGCACTGGGTGTTATACACAACTAATGAATCATCGAGCCTTACATCGGAAACCGGGGATGTACTGTATGGTGACTAACATAATATAATAAAAAATCATTAAAAAAAAAAAAAGAAATTAGAATGAGAACAATGGAATAGCCCATATTCTGGACTTGCGTTATCCTGAAAATACACTCCGATGGCTACAATATTTGAGACTTCAAAAATTTAAAAATTATATCTACTAATGACTACGTTTTACCACTTCCCCGTTAAAATGTTCCTTTTCCCATTTATTACATATACTTCCGGTTGCAAGGGAAGGTGCTGGGGTTTAATCATCAGAAGAAGCCAGAGAACTCGCCACACTGAGTGTGCTCTGAGACAAGATGCGAGACAGGAAGGGGCTTTGCGGGGAGGGGGAGGGCAGGAGGGCGGGGAGGCGGGGCAGCCTCTACACAGACACTGCTGTCCCTAAGGTCAGCTTGACCAAGAGCACAGTGATGGGGAGTGGACCTTCCTCTCGAGAGGTAGCCCCGGGAAGGGTTAATAACGGAGTGGGACCTCACTTCTCAGTCTCAGTTGGCAAATCAGGGATCCCCAGCCTTTCCGTGGTGCAAACGGAGATGGGGAGCTGCTGCCCTAGGGTTCTCCTTCCGAACTCCACCCTTCCCTTTTCCAGCCTTCACATCTGCCTGTGAATCATGCACTTGGCTTATTGAGTGGGCCTCCAAGGGCCAGCTCCTTGCAAGCTACTACATCCCCTTCCTGCAAGGAAAGCATTCTCAGCTCCATTTCACTGATGAGAAAACTGAGGTTCAAAGAGATGTAGCAACTTGTGAAAACACTGATGATGCCAAGTTCATGGAGAAAAGGTGAGGTTTAGAAAAGTTGAGCAACAGCCTATAGTGTCCATTGACTTGCTCCTCCAAACCCCCTTGGAATGAACTGGCTGCAGGGGCACCGTGGGTGGCAGCCCCCAGCCCCCATGCCCTCAGATCTGTGGCGGCAAATGGGTGACCCCCACCCAAGGACTGAGCTCAACAGCAAAACTAGAGGCAGGCCATTTATGCCCGACACCAGACTCTTCGAAGGGGTGACCTTTGCTGGCTGCGGCGCCATCGTTCACAGGTGTTGGGTCCCTGTCTCAGCAGAAGGCTCCTCCCACCAGCCCCTGCTCCCTCCACCTTTATCTCCCACAGGAACAATACATCTCTTGCAACATCTAATGCCATCTTGACATCTGCATCCCAGAAGACCCAACTGGCAAATGGCCTGAGGTCACACAGCCAGCAAGTGGCAGAGTGGGGACTGAAAGCTCGGTCTTAAAGCCAGACCATTTTGACCCCTGGGAAATTCTGCTTCTGTACATAAATCATAAAGGCATTTTGGCACCTTGTTATTTATGTCTCCAAATCATATGAAAATGACAAGCCTTGTTTTCCTACTTTTTTTCCTGACATAATTAATATCTCTGTTCACTCCTCCTCCCCAGAAGAGATGCAACTTGTTAGCACAAGAAGTCCAAAAGCGCTCTCTAAAAATGATCTATCTGGCACTGAGTCTACTTACAAGAATTATTTTTCTCTGACTATAGAATGTAGAGAAGAAAGGTGATTTATCGTAGAAATAAATAGCAGCTTTGAAAGGAAATATCAGTCGTATTTTTAGAACACCGTCAATTCTACCCCAGAGCCAAGCAGATTGTTCCAGCCCCTGAGCGGCCTTCCAGCTGCGGGATGGAGCACGCTTGGGCTGTCAGGTGCTGTGTCCTGTGCAGGCCAGCACCTCCTTCCACAGAAGTACTGCTGCCCCTTCATTAGTGACAGGCGCGTGGTGTCCTGCCAGCTGGCCGGCTCTGGGGTACAACTGCAGAGTCGGGTTCTGAGTTGGTGTGGAGGCAGGAATAGTCAAAATACCTGGGTTTCACCAGCTCCTGGGGAATCGTGAATAGCAGGTAGCTGGTGGGCCTGTCCCCAAACCTGAGGGCTCCGTGACTGGCCTGGGCCCGGGGAGGTGGTAGGCAGGACTGGGCCTCTCGCCACATCTCCATGCTCCGTGGGGAGGCCACTGGTGTGTCCTGCAATGGCTGGAAGGCAGAGAAGCAAAAACTTAGGACGGCTCATTATCAGGGGAAAGAGTAAAGAATACTTATCTTGCTAAGCGCCTTGCTCCGTTTTTACTTTGATCCTAGGAAATTACTTCAGTAGAGATGAATTCATCCTTGGGGAGGATGCACTTTCTTCCCATCCTCGACACAAGTCTGCTCTCTTTCCCGACAGCTGCCACACCTGGGGCCAGTGGGTACCCAGAGCCCCTCCCCACCGTGGAGCTGTGGAATAATCGTAGTGTCCCTCGAGAGAGCCAGCGTTGGGCCAGCAGCACGAGGCCTGCACAGCCGGTCAGCGGGACGCAGAGTTGCCAGGCTGGCTGCCAGGCCGCCCCTCTGCTGGAGCCATTCACTTGGGTTTCTGCAGCGGGGCATTGCAAAAACAGAGACCAGGAACCGGAAGGTGTGTGTATGGCAGGGCGGGTGTGTGTGTGTTTGCGGGGGACTACGGCCTGTCTCCACTTTAATCAGAATTGATCCATACACAGACATTGAGCTTTTGAACAGAACAAAATTTTAATGCTGAAAAACAACGGTAATAAATGTCAAGCGGGACTAGAAAAATTGGTAGAAACCGAGACTCTCCAGCCGTTCCTCCCTTTTGCTCGCCTAGGCAGAACCCAGATTTTGCTCCTGTGTCCCCGACTCGTGCAAGACTCAGAGCTCTGCTGGGATTTCTATTTGTCGAAGGGAAGGGCAAGGATTCGCTGTGCCGGGGATTGGTTGAGGGATGAACATGTGACCTCGCTCTTGGCCAATGAGTCTGGGGGGATATAGGGGGCGGGGCCTCTGAGGCATATTTCTTTACTAATAAAGCCGAGCTGGTCTGTGGATCTGGTGCTGGGCATTATCCCGTGAGTATGTGAAGCCCCGAACCACGCAGGGTGGAGCCGAGCTGAGCTGAGACGGGCCAGGCCTTAAGCCTACCTGTCCCCGAACTGTCCATTATGTGACTTTATAGATCCTCTTATTGTTTAAGCCTTTTTACACTTGGAGCTAATAGCTAAGGGCTTCCCAACAAATTTAAATTCCTTCAAGATCAGGTTTTCCTGCCCGACCGATTCCTGGACAGAGTACTCAGAATGGAAACCTGATACCAGTTATTTAAAACGTTCTGTGCTTACACATTGCTGAGTGGAGAAGCGCAATCATGCCCGCCAGAAAGTTAAATGAATTGCTTAAAACCACTTCAAATCCAGCCAAACGTGGATCCTAGTGGAGCTTCTTGCCTGGGGTTCTCAGCAGTGGGGCCTCACTCCCTTCCAGAAAGATTCTTCTTTGTGTATCAAGAGCAGTAACATCAAGATAAACAGTTTTCATAAATACCTTTTGTCACCAGCTCTTCCTTCTCATAGAGGCCCCCACCTCTTCAAGGCATTCAGGCCCTACATCCTGGCCATCGTGGACACCCACTTCCCTCGCCTCTTCCCTGAGTTTAGCTTCCATGTCCTACTTCAGCTCTGTGACACAACTGCCACTCCTTCCTTTTCAGTCCTAGTCCCTCTGCCCTGCAAGTCGGGCTCCTGACTCTCTTGCCTGGACCGTTGCAGTACTTTGGCAGTCTGACTCCTTGTCTCTAGAACTCCCTCACCAAACCACGTCACAGGCTCCTGCCAGTTTATTTAAACATGGCTTAAAGCAGTGCTTGCAATTGTTTCTTGCTGACTATAGGAAAACGTCAAAACTACGTCAGGCCATCCTACGCCTGATGTGGCTCAAATGTGGAATACTTTTTTTTTTTTTTAAGATTTTATTTATTTATTTGACAGATAGAGAGGCAGGGAGAGAGGGAACATAAGCAGGGGGAGTGGGGCAGGGAGAAGCAGGCTTCCTGCTGAGCAGGGAGCCCGATCCCAGAATGCTGGGATCATGACCTGAGCCACCCAGGCGCCCCTAAAACTTGGAATTCTGAGCTTACCTCCGTCACTCTCCTTTCTCCACCCAATTTCCCCTGTTCACCAAGCTCTCCAAGCCTATAGAGGCTACAGGATGTGGTGTGAAGAGAATACTCTTTGAGATCTATAGCCCTAAGTTTGAACTCTGGGTCTACTATTTACTGCCCAGGTGCTCTTGGGCAAGTTGCTGTGTTTGTGTTTTTGTTTTTAACCTCTCTGAGACTCAGTTCCCTGACCTATAGAGTTGGTAGTTTATTCTGCTCTCAGAGGGGTGTGGTGAGAACTGAAAGAGACTAGCGAACATCAGAGAGAATGTATGGGAAGGGTCTTGTACCTGCGTCGTGCCCACAACCTGCCTCTGGGCTTCGGGCTTCTGCTCACGCAGCAGCGACATTCACTTATCTAAACCCAACCCATCCTCCAGACCCAGCTTGTGTGTCACCTCCTGATCTCTGGGGCAGGAAAATTCCTGCTACGCTAGGCCTGTTGCATGTTTTGTACCTTTCCCTTAGGTTATTAGTGTGTATAATGATCACAGCTGATGCTTACCGTGTGCCAGGCACTTTGCTACATGTTTTGTGTTTATTACCTCATTTGACTCTCACAACACCACTGTGAGATATTTCTTTATATATCCTCATTATGTTGCAGGGAATAGACCCACAGAGAGGTTATATAATCACTCAAGCTCACAAACCTAGTAAGTAATCAAGCCTGACGCAAACCCAGTAAGTCTGACCCCAAAGTCTAGTCCTTAACCACAGAGCATTGCTGTTTTCTTTTTGTCAGTGAGCTTTTGGGGGCAGAATTAATGTCTTACTCCACCTAATCTGGGGGCTTGCACAGAACAGGGGCACAATTAAATACAGTGTGTTCACTGGCGGCTCCCACATCGATAGCTCCAGCCCCCACCCCCACCATCGGCTAAGGCCCACTCAGAGACCCCTGGCGGTCCTCTGCCAGCTTTCTCCCTGTAGATGTCCTGCGGGCACCTGTCACTCAATAGAAAACACACTCCACTCAGTCTCTTCCTCCAAATACCCGTCCTTCTCCTAGCTCCATCAACGGCACCTCCGTCCATCCAATAACCTGGGCTGGATGCCTCGGAATTATATTAACTCCTGCCTCTCCCTTGCCACCCACATTCAGTTATTATCTGGGTCCTGTACGTTCTATCTTCTAAATAGCTTTGAATCCATTTCCTTCTCTCCATCTCTACCATCGCTGTGTTAATTTAGTCTCTCCATAACTTTCAGCCTTCCAGTGAAAAAAGTGAAGACGTGATTCCATTCCTGATGGAGCCGTCCTAAAGATATTCTTCTCATAACAGAAAAATGACTACCCTCCATGAACTATATTCCTTCTCAATAGCATGGGACGTTTCCGATCATGTGCTACCTCTTCAACTCCTCTGAATCACTGTGCTGCAGGGAAATACTGGCAGGCAAGTGGCATGGGGTTGACAGTGAGTGAAAAGTGTGTTGAACAGAAGGGCATTTCCTTAAAGGGGGCACAGGCTATGGGAGGGGGCTGTCTGGTTTTGAATTCCAACTCCACCTTCTCTGTGCGGGAGCTTGGGCAAATTGCTTACCTTTCTACACTGCAGCATCGCGTCCTGTAGCACGTGGCTAGTCATACACTCGCTTGGTACTATCACTCTAGTATGGTGATATGGAAGTGTAGAAGGATAATAATAAGACTTCCCACACAAGGTTACTTGCAGATTTAGGAAGAAAAGCCACTTAAAGAGCTTAGCGCGATGGCTGGCACAGATGAGGTGCTCAGTGTTATCCATTAATCCTTTTAATTGTAACCTCCAGACACGGGGAGGTCAGGCTGTTGACCTTGGGCACAGCAAGGAATTCTTTAAGTCCTAACCCTGTGTCCAATTCATTATGATGCTTCCGCTCCTCCAAATCAGAAATGGGACTTTCTTTCAGGCTTTCTTTTTTTTTTTTTTTTTTTTTCAGGCTTTCTTAATGCTGCACATTAGAATCCCCTGGAAGCTTTACAAACTCCTGCCGCTTGGACCCGCCTCAAGAGCATCTGACCTAATTGGGTGGGATGCAACCGGAGCATTAGGATTTTAAAAGCTCCCCAGCTGTTTCTAATGTGCGGTCAAGGTCAAACCACACTGGTCTTGGCAAGGCCTGGGTGCGCGCACACATATGTCATGAGAGGCAGGGTGGAGGGGTATCTGTGGGGAGGGGAAGGGGCCTGACTCCTGTATTCTAGAGAAACTCATCGTACCTGTTGGAGACACAACAGAAGTGTCAAAAGAGCAAGACATCATCTATGGGACTTGAGAAACCCAAGATTCAATTTGTTCTGTCTGCAAAAACTGCCGTATTTTCACCGAGATGCAAAGTAAACGAGAGGAACCCTTTTCCACATTTTGGTATGATTCAACTGTTGCTGACCCATCAATCCCACTTCCTGGAGGCGCCCACGACTGAAGGATCAGGTGATCTACACCCCTCCCTCCATTCCCACCCCTTGCCCAACATCTCACACGAGGTAGGATTCACTTCTGAGAATCCCCGGGGGAGAAGCAAAAGCCAGTGTTGGCTACACTTACCTGGTTGATATTGAAAGTGTAGGATTTGTTAAACTTCATAGAACCTCTAAGCAACAGGAGGAAAGGTGGTGGGTTTAGACTGCAGCCTCCCAGGGACACGTCTCTCTTGAAAGTTTTACTGGCCAAGTCCAGGACTGCAGGACTCTCTGATTGACTGGAATGAGAGCGGAAAAGAAAACCACTGTCCAGCTCTGAAATCTCAAGGAAGATGCACTGGCAGAGAGAGCTTGCTTCGAAACTACACATCGTTGCTGTCACGCTTTAGGTGAACTTTCATCTCCCACCAGCACATTATGTCTAGAGGAGACACGGGGCTCAGAGACGAGGGGGATGTGCTGTGACCCACTTCTGCATCCCCTAAAATACCCAGCACTGTGCCTTGCCGGCAGAAAGGCTTGAGAAATTTCATTGACTTGAATGGTTAGGGCTGG
This sequence comes from Ursus arctos, assembly GCF_023065955.2. Classification (NCBI taxonomy): domain Eukaryota; kingdom Metazoa; phylum Chordata; class Mammalia; order Carnivora; family Ursidae; genus Ursus; species Ursus arctos. Next base: position 45,415,380 of record NW_026622841.1, read on the forward strand.
GGCAAAGCCAGAGTAAGAGGGTGCTTTCTTCGGAACAGGTGTCATTTAGAAATGTGAAGATGAACTATGCAGAGAGGAGAGGAGTGGGCGCCGGCGACCTAGGATGATGGTGAACATCAGGAAACCTTAGGGGTGAGTTTGCAGAAGGGTTGATCTTGCTGCAAGAAATCAAACCGCACGACCTTGATTAAACTGATGTATAATTTCAGTATGGGAACCCTTCAGGGCCGTAATCGGAAAGTTCACTTTCACTAGACCTTTCCCAAGGTTATGTGCCACACCCGTTCCTACAAAGGGAGGCTGGGCCCAGGCGTGTGTGTGTGGGAGGTGGTTTGTTTCTAATGTGTGTATCTTGTCTAAGAAGGCATTTGGAGGTTAGAGGAATGACAGCCTCGTGCAGCAAGTGGTGACAAATCCAGCTCCACCACCAGAGCAAGGAGATGCCCTCCCCGGAGGCAGGCCACGCTCATCAGCCACACACCCAGAAAAGGGCACGCACCTCCGGATGAAAACGTTGCTGATACAACCCTCGAAGTGACTCCCGCCCAGATACAGGGGATGCTGGGAACCCGACAAGTCTTGTAGCCTTTGGTTAATTTTCAGAGTCTGGTCGTCAATGAGCAGCCGGAATCTGGAAGAGGAGGAAGGCAAAACAAGAGAATGGCAGGGAAGAAAAGTTTCTCACCATGTGGCCAACTTAGGCTCTTCAATTCAGACTCCTTATCTTTAACCTAAAGTAACTTGTTAAACTAGATTTATTTTTAAAGAGCATTTAAAAATTTTTCCCACGTATTTCTTTTTTATTATATTTTTATTAAAGTATCCTATATGTACAGAAAGTGCACATATCCTGTGTGCTCAGTGAATTTTTTGCAGTGTGAACACACCGACATCAGCACCCAGCCAAAGAAGGAGAACCGATCAGCACCCAGGAACCCTGCCTTGTGCTCCCTTCTCCCCGTCTGAGGATATAACCCCCGAATCCTGAACTCGGATAAAATAAATTAATTTTGCCTCTTTTTGAATTTTATATAAATGAAATCATGGAGATAAATTCTTTTATGTGTGACCTCTTTCACTCGGCAGGACGCTGCGAGGTTCATCCACGTCGTTCTATACAGTTGTAGGCCTTTAACGTAGACCTGTGCTCATTACTGTGGTCTCATTCCCACATTTTGAATAGACCACAGTTTGTTTACCCAACCTCCTTTAGGCTGATTGATTTTTTTTTTTTTTAACAAGGACATTGATACAGAACCAGGAAGAAGGCTAAGACTTACTAGTAAAATAGTGTTAGCATCAAGGACACCTACTTCTCCAAAAAGATACCAGAAAATTCCATTAAGCTAAATAAAAGTTTTAGAGCTCTGGCGAAAGTGCCATCACACTCACCCAGAGTTGTCACTTATTACAGATACATAATGCAGGGAACCATCCACGTACGTCTGCGTAGATCTAAAAATCGGGCTGTTGCTATCCCTGGTGTTCAGTTCAATGTGACCATCTTCCAGGGTGACCTGCAGGTTCCGTGTCTGCAACCATCACAGAACATACCCATCAATGTCATTAATTTCCACTGAAAGATTATGAAGGTATCAATGCTGAAGTTATGGTCAACACCAGGGATAAGACAGTCAGGATGTTTTGACCCGAATGTTTTGACACCACTATTTCAATCTAAAGATGATTTTTTAATATTCTGACTCTGTGTTTATGAATATAAAAGTCTTACACAAATTATTTCAACACTGATGAATCTGTCGAAAGCATCTTACGGACCTATTCCATAAACCAATTTTTTAAAAAAGATTTTATTTATTTGACAGAGAGAGAGAAAGCACAAGCAGGCAGAGCAGTGGGCAGAGGCAGAGGGAGAGCAGACTCCCCACTGAGCAGAGAGCCCAACACAGGGCTCAATCCCAGGGTCCTTAGATCGTGACCTGAGCCAAAGGCAGGCACTTAACCGACTGAGCCACCCAGGCGCCCCCTTCTTTTTTCTTTTTTCTTTTTTTCCATAAACCAATTTAACTTCTCCGTCAATTATACAAAACTGTTAAACCAGTCTGCTGAAGTTATTTTCATCAGGATCAATTCTTTTCTGAATCAATTGTGTAATGAAGACTTAATTCATCCCTTTTTAAAAATATATGATTATAGCAATGATATCTTCTCTTTAGTCATTATGAATTTTTTATTTTCTGGTCATAATTCCTAGGAAGTTCAATTTTCTAATGTCAAACTCTGCAGATGTAAATTTTGGCATGATGATTTGAGTCTGTCAATTCTTTTTTTTTTTTTTTAAAGATTTTATTTATTTATTCGACAGGATAGAGACAGCCAGCGAGAGAGGGAACACAAGCAGGGGGAGTGGGAGAGGAAGAAGCAGGCTCCTAGCGGAGGAGCCTGATGTGGGGCTCGATCCCAGAACGCTGTGATCACGCCCTGAGCCGAAGGCAGACGCTTAACGACTGCGCCACCCAGGCGCCCCTCGAGTCTGTCAATTCTTAATAAAAACAATATGTGTAGTTTTTGCAACTGTCATTTTAATTTTGTTGATTTTTTTCTACCAAGTACAATTTTTGCTATTTTCAACAAGATGTGATCATTCAGTGAACTTCTAGTCTAAAACAATTTTTATAGGGGCACCTGGGTGGCTCAGTCGGTTAAGAGGTTAACTCTTGATTTCAGCTCAGGTCATGATCTCAGGGTCTTGGGAGCGAGCCCCGCATCTCGTTCTGCACTCAGCAGGGAGTCTGCATGGGGATTCTCTCTCTCTTCTTCTCCCTCTGCAGACCCTCCCCTGCTCACGTTCCCTTTCTCTCAAATAATAAACCTTTTTAAAAATAAATAAAACAATTTTTACAGTAGTGTGGTTGTAGCCCCTGTCAGTTATTTTGATTTCTTTCAGTTGGCAATATTCATTATGAATTGGATAAAGGAATGCCAATTTATGTGTATGTCTTAGCTAAGCCATTATGAAGTTGACGACAGTGTTTCTGGGATATTTCTAGGATCCCTCCATTGTCTAGGAGTGATCCCCTCTTTTGCTAAGTCAACTCTTCTGCCAGCTTTTGACCATTTTATATGTTGTGTACTCCATGTCCCCACCCTTGGCAGGGGAAGCAAGCACTAGGTCAAAAGAGTCGAGTGGAAACATCCTACTTTGATTGAAAGGGTACTCTTGCAGTCAAAATGCTGGCACGTGCTTCTTCAGGGGGTAGTTTTGTTTGTTTGTTTGTTTGTTTTAAGATCTCTAAAGGCTGATGAGCAAATATATATCAAGAGAGACAGGGCCTTCTAATATGACATTGCCACGGAGTCGGCTACCATTCTTTCTCTCAACAAATACCAAATATCTGTTGGGCGGGCAATCCTGAAGAAACAAATCCAAGAATGTCAGTATCCTACTTCCACTTCTAGTTTAAAATCCCCCTCATTCCACAAGGGGATTTCTAAATATTAGTTGACCTCTACACCTACGTAACCACACAAGTGAAACCCTATGAAGCTACAGAGCGTACCTTCTTGTCACTCTGTTGTACCTGAACAAAGAGCCAAGGACTTTATTTTCTCTCATTCCGAGAATAAAAATTGTCCAACCAGCTACTGCTGCAAAAAAGGAATCTGAAGAGCTATCTTTTGTGGAATCAAAAAGGAATAGTGGGGATACATGTGGATTTTTTTTTTCTTAGATCTAAAACTTTAGGCTGCAGTTATGATTTACCTTGACTCCTGAAATAAACCCAAGAAGAATGAAAGCGAGTCCATGAATACATATGAATTCAACTTTGTAAACTCTTTTAGGACTTGCCCCAGGATAAAGAATAACCTCCATGGTTGAAATAGACAATGCCATTTACCGTGTGATGATGGAGAAAATGCCTGACTGGTTTACCTTCAAAATCTCTCTATTGTTTTTGACATCAAACTTTGAGTCAGGTTTAAGTCTCGTTCAGTATTCATGCAAGATTTCATACCTGTGCCTGGAGATTAAATAATATGCCACTGGGTTGAAAGGTCTGAAACCCCAAGGAGGCCTGGAATTCGTTGGGCAAAGGGAGGTCCAAATTGGTGAACCTCAATTGTCCACCCCTGGAGAATGAGGCAGAGCGCACGAGCTGAAATGCAAACATGGAATAAATTACTGGCACTGGAATGATGTGATGGCTGGAATCCAGGATCTTATCCGGTATCACTTCACCTGAGCTGACGAATGTGGTTTCTGTGGCCTCAGGAAGAAACACAGTTTGCTTTTCTGCATGATAATTTACCAGTCAGCTAAGTTTTTCTGTGTTGAGTCGGTACTCCTTTTTTTCCTACAAATGTAATATGCAAACCCGAAAGGGTTCTGTGCCTTGCAAATTTGTGGGAAGTAGAAATGAACCAGTTCCCCATAACACTGTGCGCTACCAGAAACACTCTTGGCTGGGGAGTAGCACTTGCTGCAAGGTTTTGAATTCTTACCTTCCAGTCTTCTGAGCATTTTTTTGTGACTCCCACAGTGTCATTCAATCTAACAACACCGCTGGTTTTCTTCAGATTTTTCATGCAGCCTCGGAAAGCAGGTGTAGAAATGTTAAACCTGATTTGGGGTACAAAAAAGGAAGAGATGTACCAGACCAGGCTTGTCTGAGAGCTGGAGCTGAAACTCTCTGCACCGTCAGCTGCTTCTCACCCATAAACGAGTGTGTATTTTATGGGTATCTGCTCTCATGGGATTTCTATAACACTACTTATTTTGTGAAGCTGAGAAAATTGACTTCCTTTCTCCGTGATTCAGCATTCTCAGCTTTAGAAATGAACATAATAGTGTTGACAGAAGAATGGCCAGTGTCCTCAAAACGTACAGGGACAGACAATGTACGATATCTAGAGTTGCTCCCCACCTTCCTTCCACGGTAATAGTTGGGGAATAGGAAGTGTATTAACAAATTAATATACCATAAATATTATATAAATACATATTAATAAGTACATTATTTATTAGAGCCAAGAATGGTCTAGAAAACGGTTTTTTTTCCTGTCCACTTTTAAGTTAGTTACTGTTAGCTCAGTAGAAACAACGATTACATTTTGGTTCTGGTCAGTGAGGAAGAGTGTGGCTCGGCCCTTTGTCAGGGCCAGGCCGAACAGTGGAAAGCACGGTGAGGATTCAACGAGTTAACGCACAGGAATTACATGGTACCCTGTGCGGCCTGCAGTTGTGACCGCTCAGGAGCTGTTTCTGCGAGGTGAGACAGAGCTGTCCTAGGGCTGGGGGTTCTGCCCCCACACTGCCTGGGTTCAAGCCCCATCCCTGCTGCTTGAGCAGACGACGTAACTATTCTGTGACTCTGTTTCCTCATTTCTACAACGGGATGTGCTAATCCGTTTCATGGGGTTGTCATGAATTTAAATGAGCACCTATGTGTGACATACTCCAACGGTGTCTGGTACAGAGTAAGGACTCCCTGTGAGATGGTGGGGTTAGGAACTCTCCCATTATGAGGACAGTCCTTCTAATGAGAGCAGTTTCTACAGCAGCTCTGTGGCTGCTTGGCATTCTGCCCCTCACTTTTTTTTTTTTTTTTTTTTTTTTTTTGGCGTTGCCCCTTTGATTTGACTTTTGGATCTGTCTGGAGCTGACTTCACATAAAACATTAACACAGGTGAACTGACCAGAGTCCAGGCAAATATTTGTGTTTCTTAAACAAGTGAAGGCAGGAAAACGCAAAGCTGATTTCCTCATAAATCCCTAAGGCGGCTCACCTTTCCAAATGGAAAGTATCTGCGTTCATTTTTATTCAAATCATTGTAAATAGTCGAGCTACAGGTAATGCGCAAAAATTAAATTTCATCAGAAGGAAAAGGAAGAAGTGAATCCTCACTGGCATTGCGGCTTGAGCTTAATTATTTTATAAAGACGGCTTTTTGCCTCAGAGAAGAAGGAAAGTTCGTATTAATTCCTGGCACTTGTCTCTTTACACGTATTTCAAAATCCATTCTCTCTTGGGTTTCCGTGTGGTTCGGACCCATCGCCATCCCCTGATGTCCTTGTTTCCATGCAGTACAGGTCAAAGAAAGAAGAAAAGGGGGGGTGGGAGGCAGCTGGCAGATACGGCGCCCCTATTCTGTGTAAGGCACTGTTAGGCTAGCCTCACCGTGACCTTTCGAGGGAGGCATTTTCCTCTGGAATGTTCACCGAGCTCTGACCGCGTGCCTGGCGCTGTGCTAACTCCTTGACTCACTCTGAATCCTCACACCACCCTGAGAGATGGGCAGCTACTCTGACCATATTCCAGAGGCCACATGGGGAGGCGTGGGGAGGTTAAACAACTTGTCCAACTAAGGTCATGTGGCGAGGAAGTGGCAGCTCTGGGATCTGACTGGTCAGTGTGTCCCATGAACTGGTGTGACTCGAAGTCCCTGCTCTTGACACTTACCCAGTCTGTGTACCCATAGCACCCGGAAGAATGAGGACTTTCCCCTACAGATCAGTTATCTCCAGCAGACATGTTAAGACGGAAGATTTCTTTCTACTCTTCTTTGGGGTGTTCTTGTTACTCTGGCCCATCGGAGAGCCTAGACTTCCACGTTTGCTCCAGGATGCGAGGGCTGAACACACTTGCTAGAGGCATGTGACCGTGTAGGGGTGCAGGCTGCTTACGGAAGGGTTAGCACACTGGGGTATGTCTGCGCACGGGGGGCCAGGCCATTCACAAAGGCCTAACCGGCCCAAGCCTGCGGTAGGCAGATCTCAGAGCCGTAGGAGCCAAATGTCATCCTAAACTGAGCCAATGTCCAAAAGATCCTTGACTGATTTTTACTTTTCGAATGATTTTCATTTCAATGGTTTGTTGTTACACTGACACGATGGTGTACGTCCTCAGGAAAGAGTTCCTGTTGGCTTGAGAGCCTCTGGCATTTTCAGGGGTGACTGTCTCTTCTCATGGGAAGCAGATAGGATTAACAGATGGTGATTTCTGACTGGAATCCCGAAAAAGTCATTCCCAGATCTGGGCCCCCCGTTCCCAGAAGACACAGGATAGCGGAAGGGGAGAAAACAGGGCATCCACAAAATCTCTTGGTCAGAGCTGCTTTAGAGATGATTACTGGCTTGCTCTTGCTCCAGACTAGGCTTAAATGTTACTGTCTGGAAGGGCCTTCCACTCATGCCGGGCTCAGAACACCTGCTTGCCCCTCAGAGCTTGGTTATGATTGGTCAGTAGGACTCCTCTCTGCCCACCCACCCCCTGGTGACCCACATCAGAGGGAGTTTCAGAACTCTCTGGACGATCAAAGATGTCACCAGAGGGGTGAAGCTGGGCCAGAGACAGCCAGTGTTGCTTGCATTTTATTCGCAAGGGACTAAAAGCCAGTGAAATCTTCTGACTGGCTTCTACCTCCTACATTTTCCATGTTCTTGTGATTTTAACAAACAAACAAACAAAAAAATCAAGGTATAAACTTCCCCAGAAAAAGGAGTAATGCCTTGTTTGGAAGACTCTGGGACAGATTACTGGGAAAATTCTGTACGTACATCTACCTGTATATGCATAACTAGTCCCATGTATTTCTTAAATGGATAGCGATGATAACGGAAAGAAAGGCTGAGTGCTGACTTAACTCAAGTTCACATCACTCCTTGGTGGTTGAGCCAAAACTAGAATGACTCTTCTGGTTCTCACCCGTGACCCTTTGCTAGGAAACCCTGGCTGACGGGCCCCTGCATGTCTAGCTGGGGGTCTTGTGCTCACACTGCGCAAGTGCAAACCGCCGGCCAGTGGCTTCCTTGTTGCCTCCGGGAATTCCTCAGCGGTCTGAGTGAGCCCACCTGCCCTAGAGCCTTGACAAGCACCTGTACCTGAGTTGCATTCACCCTTTCTCCAGCCCAGGCTTCTCTGCAGAGGGCCAGGCCTTTCGTCTCCCCGCTTTCCCGCATCTCCACCTGCTATCTCTCGGGTTCCGGGAATCAGCCTGTCTCGGCCTGAACCCGTCCGCCTGCCCCTCTGCTGGTCCTGTCCACCTGCCCAAGCGTGGGAGCAAACCCCAGGTGTTATCCTTGAGCACTTTGTCCTTTCCTCCCCAAACCCAAGGAATCACTCAGTAGTACCCAACCACTGTCCTAAATATACTGAGAATCCGCTCCCTTGGCCTTTCTTGCAAAGTCCTTTCCCCGCGGCTGCCTTCACCTCTTGCCTCTGTGAAGACACTCATCTTCCCACCACTCTACCTGCCTCTGCCTTTTCTCTCTCGAATCCAATCTCTGTCCTGCACCAGTTGAATCTGATAATGTCCCTTCTCTGCTGGTGTCCCCCCAGTGACGCCTTACTGTGACTTTCAAGGGCCCCCGCTTCCCACGCCAGCCCCATGTGGCAGCCCCGGCCAGCTTCACCGGTGTCCTGCAGTTTCTTGGAAGGTCACACTTTCTCCAGCTCTTGGTGCTTCCCAGATGTTGATTGCTCCTGTCTTCCAGGTCCGAGCCAGAGGCCACCTTCCCGATGTCCCAGCTGGATTAAATTCCCTCCCTGGGCCCCACAGGACCCTGAGCTTCCCCTCTTGTGGCACCTGCCACACTCTATGGTCTCCCTCCTGCTGTGCTTGAGGTTCTGGCCTGTTCGTCATCACCTTCCCCACTCCTGCCACGCTGCCTGATGTCACTAGACGCTCAGTGAGTATTTGCGTACTAAGTAAATCAACAGGAACCTCAGATGGGCACAGTAGTGCTGACTTCCTGAAGTTAATCTATTTCATCACATTTAATTGAATGAAATCAAGACTCTTGCTCATTCGTAACAGCAATTCATGGTTGAATTGATATGATGTTGTTGGTACTAAATATGAATAGCACCTCTTTGGTTCTCAATTTCTGTATCTATCAGATTCGGAGGTTACATCCCATGCAAGGTCCTTTCCAGCTCAAAGAATCTAAGGAATTCACTCCCAAACTCTATTGAAGTGCTGCGCTTTCTCACCTGTATTTTTGTCTTTGAGGGCAACCTTAAGAACTTTAGAACAAGTATTAGTTCGTCTTTGCTATAGATGGACAGATGCCCAAATATATAAGGATTCTTGAAGACAGACTACCTTTGCATAACACCTTATAAATCACATCTAGTACTCCTTCCAACTGATTTATAAATTAGGAAAAAAGTTAACTAGCCTCAGATGTCATGTAAGAATAATCACAATCAAACAACGTGGGTGTGCTCTTCACTCACTCATGAGTCTACACTAACCCTTCCAGGAAATCTTTCCACACACCACCAACAGCCGTTTAAAAGCCTTTTTGGAGGATACAAACACATTTAAATGTAAAAGTTATTTTTAAGTGCATTCTCGAAGTGGTGGTGCGTTTTTTTCCTCATTCAGATTAAGCTTCACTTCCTTTCTAATTAACTTAATTCATCCACGTATTCATTATCCAAGAAGCAGTTATGCACCTGTTCTGTACTTGATAACACATAGGGGGCAGGTAATACAGACACGCCTTACATTCTAGACATACTTCCTCAAGGCAGCAACCCCAACGTGCAGTGTCCAGTGCTGCTTCTCAGGCCACAGCACTGCCCACTCTCTCCTATGTTACCATTAGGGACCCCAGGGCCACAGCCTCCATTCTTATCGGCAGCATTGTCAACACTAACTATATTCCCTATCGTTTCTCTCTTCCCCAGAATGACACTCAGGGGTGACTCACGGTTCCCTCACTCTCCTTCTTTCAGTGGCCAGTCCCATAATCCAGGGTTTACAACCTGTTTGACTCTGTTGGCTAACGCTGTGAATACTGGAAAGTTAAACTCTTTGTGCTTGTTTCTTGCTGGATTTTAAAAAGGTAAACTAATCAGTAGCAATCATAACCATAACCACTCAGAGAGGTAATCTGCTTCTTTGTTGCTGTTTTTTTTTTTTCCAAAACATCATCTTACCTTTCCCTGATTGAAATTGGAATTCCACCCAGATAATATGTGCTGAAATCAAATATGTCACCGTCAATTATGCTGTTAGCCGAATCCACATTTATCCTCATACGTTTTCGGGTTTTTCCGATTTGGATCTGTATCTAAAATAAATGAGAGCTGAGTCAGCAAGCAATGGGGAATTAAAGAATCCTATTCAGCCTGGGTCAGGGCTATTATGTTTTAGCTTGATTACATACGTGGTAGGAAGATCTGATCCACACTTCGGGATAAAAATATAATATTAAAACATTTTAACAGAAATGTTTGCATTTGAAATTAATCATGTTTTCTATATGCCATATACATACTTCAGGCTCAGGTACTCAGATTTTGAAAGGACGTGTCCCTCCTCCTTTAATAACTGTAAGTTACTCTGGTAATAGAAAAATGTTCTGGGCACTGACTTAATTTTAAAGGACTGAGGACATTTAACAATTCACGTAAACAGACTTAAAGGATGTACCGAATGGTCTTTTCCGTTGTTGACAACCTGTGTAACTTCTTTTTCTTTCGGTGGCTCTGAATTCAGTTTGTATCGCACCAGGAGCTTGCCATCTTCTATATTTAGAGATATGAAGTGATCCTAGGGCACAGAAACAATGTCGATTTACCAGAAGATTCCACTGAAGAAGACCTGGAGGTCTGGAACTCAAGTTACTCTCAGGTCACAAACCGCTCTCAGCAGCAGCCCCTCTCCTCAGTTCACAGGGACAACAGTGCTGTGATACCCAACTGTCAGGATGCGCACGATGGGTAAATATTCTAAGTCGTGTTCAGCACCGTGCTCAGTGCCTGGCACACAGGAAAGATGCAATAAATGCAGCTATTACCACGATTTGGTTTCATCCAATCCATAACCAGCATGCACAAATGGGAAGGGAAAGATGCAGGTCATTAATACCATTTGAAAAGTTGGCCGCTAATTTTCGGAGAGTGGTATGGTCTCAGTGAAACCCCCGACATTTGCCCCCCTCTGCTCGCTGACTGCTTGCTCTCTCAGCCTCACTTGCTGGCTCGTCACCCCTCCAGCCCTGCTCCTTCCATTCAAATGTGGAGGGTTCCTCGAGGGCCTGCAGAGGACCTCTTCTTCCCTCCCACCCTCTCTTTGCCTCAAAGTCACAGTCACTTCTGCAGCCCTAATGCAGGTGTGTGCCCATGAAGCCCAGATGCTTCTCTCCAGCCTAGACTTGTCTTCTCAGGGCCAGGTCCACACATCTGGTTACTTTATTGTTACTGAGAGCGTGACTCACGGATCCCTCAAATTTGAATACCGCAAGCAGGGCTTGTGATCTACGTGCCTCTCGGCTGCCAAGCCTGTCTCTCCGCCCTTCCCACCGCTCTCTCTCCTCCTTTCTCTCTCTCACCCATAAGCACCTTGCTGAGCCAGCCACAAACCTACTACCAGTCACTCTTAAACAGTCCCCCCTCTCCCTTCCAATCAGTTCTTGCCAGTTCCCCCATTTCTCAACTCTCTTCGTTTCAAGCCACACTTGTGTAGCCAGACTGCACAGCATAATGTCCCGTCCTCCCCACGTCGCTCTGCCCCTTCCTGAACCCCCCTGCTGCTCTGCAGCCAGAGTGCTCTGTGGAAAATGCCAGTGCAAGCACATTACCTTACCCTCCTTTGCTCTCAGTGGGAAGCCCCGACTCCCCAGCACATGTTGTGGGGCTCTGATCAACCTTCTGCCTCTCCTTGCTCCAGCCACACAGGCCACCATTTTGTCCCTGAGCGCTCCCTGCCCTTTCCACCTCCAGGCCTTCTTTATGCCAGTCTCCCTGCAGGGATCACCCTTCTGCCCTGCCCCCTCCAAATGCTGTCTTTTACTTCCCTCCAGGTCTCAAGTACCCATCCATTGTTCAAGTCTTTTATGCATCTTCATTCACCACAACCTTTCCTCTATACCACCTATGGCCACTGTGACCAATTAATGAACCAATTAATGAGTATAATTTTGTTAAACAGTTGTCTTTCCCTCTAGAATAGAAGGTCCTTGAGGGCAGCAATTGTGTCTGTCTTGGTTGTAACTGCATCCTTATCCCTGTGTAAAGCACATGCTTGAAGCAGCCCTTTTCTTACTAGAAAGACATGCTGAGGAATTTCTGATGGAGGGCTTAAAGGTTTATTCTTCCACAGTTCCCTAATGACAAGAAGGCCTCTCTTTGTCGTCTACAGACAGAGTCCTTACTTAAAAGTAACATCAGTCCTGATCTGGATCCTAAATCTTGTCCTTGGGAGCCAGTTAGGGTTCATCACACTCGACAACAGCCGTCACATCAGCTGAGTAATGAGCCACTCTGCTTAAGAGCAGTGCTCAGAATCATTTTCTCTTATCTGGTTACTAATGGCGTTCCATAAATTTTCTTCTAATATGAGTAGTGCTTCTGGTTCTTGGTCTTCAAGAACTTCAAAATGTAGTACAAAGAAGACCCTGTATTGGAAACAACCCCCTTGCCCTGAAGATGCTGTGTGACTTCTCAGCTCCTCGCATTCTATCGGCAGGTCAGGACCTTCACAAAACCTCAGAACCGGTTCAGCCTTGGAATCTCCCAGAGGGTCAAGACCAGCCCCAGAGAGGAGAGTTGGAGCAGGTCTGTGTCCCCACCCTGCAGGTAGAAGGGGTGGTCAAATCCCAAGCTCCGTATCAATCCCATGTTCTCAGACAGAGATCCCATGGGCCGATCCACATTTCTCCAGAAATTCTACCTGTACAGCAACCACAGGAGGCCCTGCTCCAAGGAGCAGTCACGCCAGGCCCATCTCCCAGCAGATGGTGCTGACCATCACTTGTGCAGTCTCTTTGGATTTCTCCAAACTAGACTTAAGAATGGCCTCCAGAAACTTCAGCGGCTTGAAAACAGAGATGCTTCCAGGTCTTGGAAACCCAAGGATCAGGCTGAAAAGACAATTCTACAGAGCCTGGCAAGAGTTGGACTAAGATGTAAACAGCAGAAAGTCAAACAGTCTGACTCTCAGAGACCCCGGGAGGTTGTCACGTGATTTTAGGCAGAATAAGTAGATTATTAGGCAAACCGTCGTTTTCAAAGAATACAACTGACAATCGTGTGTTCTCAAATTCCCTATTACTTGCCGCAATTAAACACACACTCCCATAGCCAAAGAAAGCAGAATTGGGCCAAGAGAAAAGATGCAGGTAACATTTGTACACTTTTTCAGATCTAGTTAGTTGTTTATAAAACCCAGTTACCCCAAAGTTGCTTACTCAAGTGGACATATTTGCTACTATTTGGATGTTTGTTATAGAGTACCTTGTTTTCTGCAAAGAACAGCAGTCCTCTGTCCACAGTGGTCTGAATCATCTGTGCAAAGTTTGGGATGGGAGCTTTTGGTTGAGTCGGAACTCGAGCATAGCCTGTACCTTCAAAATAATTTTTGTCTGACTCTTCCTTTCTCCTGTCAACATCAATGATCATACGTTAGAACACAGCACTCAAGTGTGCTTATAAACACAAGACGCTGCTATCTGAAAAACAGAGCAAAGCCCATGCAGTGTAGTCGTCATGATTTTGTTCAAGAAGAGGAAACATCTTTAGAACGTTAAAATAGCCAACTATTTCTCCTGGAAGTGCTCTTACGCTCCATGATAATCAAACCCTCGCTCAAAGAAGATAATAGTTAAGATTCCCCTTTGAAAATATCTACTTAGGAAGATGTGGCCTAGCAGCTGCAGACCTCGAAATGTACAAAATTGTTAACTTGAAATATAATTTTATTCTCAGTAATGGTTTGCCCAAATCCTTTTAACTACAGGGAACGTCAGGAGCTTAATACAGCAATTTCCTAATAGGTTCAGGTGTCAGAGTACCTAGAAAGTCATGGTGCAGTACGTGGATTAATATTTTTTTTTGGAAACTTACAGTAAATATGTAATTTTGTGCCTGAATCAGGTACCATCTAATATTAAATATTTTGTGGTAAGAAGCACCAAAAACTTGAGAAGGATTTATTTTTTTCAAAATTGAGACAACTCTATCAATCTAATATTTTATAGAAATGAGGAAATTTTAGGGGCGGCCTAGCAGTATTGTATGCAATCATAATTTAAGATCTACTGGCCCAAAGCTATCAGTGACACCAAAAGCACCTCATCGTCTCATCCCTTTATTATATGTAATATAACTGCAAGTTACCAAAAATCACAGTTACAGAGACACTAGTTCCTGGTTGTTTTTGTTTGTTTGTTTGTTTTACCTTCTACAAGGCTCTACTTCAGTTGTGTTGAGATTGAACGTTTTTTTGAAGTTGTACAAGCTCAGAACATTTTCATTGAGGTCATCTAATTCGATACAACCTTTGTATGGAGGGAACCTCAGTCTAGCAGGAAGCTGAAAAAAATGAAACAAAGAAATCTAATTCAACAAAGGACAATGATCAGGCTGGGCAAGAATAGTATGAATCCATCACTTTGAACTGTCATTGTAGCATAGGGATTAAGAATGTGGACCCTGGAGCCAGAGATCTTGGCTTTGCTATTTACCAACTGTCTGACTTTGGACAAGTTATGAAACTGCTCTGTCTCAGTTTCTTCATCCATGAAATGGGAATGGTAATGATGCCTACTTCAATTCATATACTTAAATCTAGATCACTGCACATAGGAAGTACTCAATAACTGTTAGCTTTTATCACTGGATACGCTTTGAGAATGTATCATTAAATCCGTTTTATATATAATGGAAAATTGAAATAGAGACCTGAAGTCATTATACCAAATTAAAATGTAAATATTTTCACTCGGTGAAATAACATTTACACTTACTCTAAAGTCAGATGGGTAACCTCCAACATAAAATACAACATTTTCAGGATCCAGATTGAGGAGCGTGTAGCTGTTTCCACCATCCATTTCGTGCAATTGGGGTATTTCGGGTTTAGTGGATGTGGCTTTTTTGGTGTAATTTAGACTTGCAAACTGATAAATTCTGTTTAAAAATAAATTAAAGTTCTATTTAAAAACTGTACAAACACTGAAGAAGTCAAAGTCAAGATACTGAAAATGGGGTTTCACAGCATGTACACTGGGAGTTTGGTGAGTGTGGGTCAGATTAACAAAGAGCAGTGGCCAATGGGACTTGTACCTCTGAAATTTCACCCGGTCCATAACTGCCTCCTGAGTTTCGCTCTTGGTCACGCTCTGGTCCACTTGGAGTTCAGACTCCTGTTCTCCCAGGTTGTAGACACACGTGAGCTTGCCGTCTACAACTGCCATGCCGACATAATCCCCGGAGGCCTGGAGACATCAAGGCCATGTCAGAGCACTTCACATGCACACTGTTCTTCCCAACTTCCCATCCCAAGAGAGTGCATTTCAAATAACTAACGGGTTTTACACAATACACCTTGGGCAGACAGAATAAATGAGGTACCTCCTTGTACAGAATAATACAGACAGAACACTTAATTAATAATGTCTGCACTGTCTTTGCTCCTGGGTCATTGCACTCACGGATTCACTCCCCCATTCGCTCAATTTGCAAATATTTGCCAAGCACTTGCTATAAAGATGAACCAGATATAGACTCAGGTCTCCGTTAGATTTCAGTCCGGAAATAAGCCACTTTTGTTCTCTCTGTACCATACAATGATCTCTTAACGTTTTGTGCATGCCTCTGTTATAACACCTAGAACCCTCCATTATCACAGTCAGCTACATATATATCTTTCTTCTTTGTTAGAATACAAGCACCTGAAGGTATATATGAAGTTTTAAAATTATGGTAAAATACACATAACATGAAATTTACATTCAAGACACAAATTTTTGTCTGTCATAAATACAGGGTTGGTGCCTTGTAGGTAGATGGTATAAATTTGTTGATTAAAGTAAAGTGCATTTTGTTACAATACAAAGCAGAAAGTCATGCCACAAGAAGGCTACAAGTAAAGTACCAACACTTTAAAGCATTAAGGAGTAGTTAATAATAGTGTCAATTTTAGGAATCTTTAAACACCACATACACTAATGACAGCCAACCACTTCCTAATTGGCCAGAATTTTCCAGAACCATGTTTCAGACATTTTTGTCCCCCAGCCGTTGTATCCTAACCTAGCCAGCAATTACCGTTTCCTCTGACACTAAGTTGAAAAAATGTATTTTAAGGGAAGGGACTAAAAGCTAAAATGAACTGTTCAAGGGGAACCTGGGTGGCTCAGTTGGTTAAGATCTGACTCTTGGTTTCAGCTCAGGTCATGATCTCAGGGTCGTGAGATCAAGCCCTGTGTCAGGCTCTGTGCTGGACGTGGAACCTGCCTATGATTCTTTCTCTCCTTATCCCTCTGCCCCATCCCACTGCCTGCTCACTCTCTCTCTTTCAAAAAAAAAAAAAGAAAGAAAGAAAGGAAGAAAGAAAGAAAGAAAGGAAGGAAGAAAGAAAGAAAGAAAAGAAAAAAGAAAAAAAAGAGAAAAAAAGAAAATGAACTGGTCAAAATGCCTGTAACAGTAGTGGTTTAAAGAATTTAGAATTAGAAAGAGATGGGGCAACTGCATGTCTTATGAATTAGGTGGGAGAAGCTTCATTTCACTTCAGTCCTCATCCACAGATGGTCCCACCACTGCAAACTTGAGGAAGGGTCAGCAGCTGGGCATTCTGAGGAGGACAGGTTCACGATTTTGTGAGGAAGAACCACTGCTGATTTCCATGAAGACTTGCTATTGCTGTCCTGGTTGTATGGGGAGGGGTGCCTATCTTTAACCCCTGGTGTGCATGTGCTCACATGTACACACACGTGTCATGTGCTGAGTACGTTGGGTAAGGCCTCTCTATCAGATAAGGCCAAGAGATAACAATCTGCAATTGATGGGCGGCCCCTTGTGACACCATCAGACATGGTGGAGTCTGCTGACATATTGGGGGGATTTCTTCCTGCTGTGCCAATGGCAATGACACACTTGTGACATGTGTCTCAAAACCTCTATTGTTTTGGGCCACAATTCAACCCACAAATAGTGGCATTCCCCAAGGTGATGGCGGCACAATCACCCCAACAACATTCCAGGGGAAGCCTAATGCTGTGTCATGAGGACACTTAACAGTCTATAGAGAGGACCATGTGGCATGAAAAATGCCTCCCACCAATAACCAGCACTAACTTACAAGGCACATGAATGACCCAAACTGAAAGCAAATCTCCAGCCCCAGTTGAGCCTTCAGATGACTGCAGCCCTAGCCAACATCTTGACAGACACCTCATGAGAGCCCTGAATCAGAGCCATCTGGCTAAGCCACTCTTGAACACTGCATCATAGAAACAGTGTGAAATAATGAATGTTTACTGTTGTTTTGGGCCACTAAGTTTGGTGGTCATGCAGCAAATATATAACTAATATTCAAAAAAAAAAAAATCCCGAAACCATATTGTTTTAAAAACAAGAGAAATGTCGAAGCGATACCTACATCTTTATTTCCGAGGTACATCACAAACATATTCTCAGTCCTCACATATTCTCTTGATTCAGGTCTTTGGAGAAACAAAGAAAGAGATGTGTATCCTTTCAAATCTTCTAGGTCATTTGGCAGCCGGACTTCAACTCCAGATTTACCATTGAACCTCATGGGGACAGCGACCTTTAAGGGAAAAGATCTACGTCATTAAAGATTCTTCTGTGAGGAGAGGGGTTCTGCTCAGAGAAACAGCCTGGGACTCTGCCATGACTCCTTTCAGCTCTATATCAGCATTTCCCAGTTGTTATGATAAAGAGCAAAGGAGAGTGCATGTCTCCTAGATCTGGGTTATAAACTCATGAAGCTGTTTCAGGAGCTGGGTAATAAAGCATTCATGTTCTTCCTGTTTACCAGCCAGGGGTCTTTGAGAAGTGCATCTAATTCTCGGTGTCAGAAATGATAATCATTATTATAATCCTAGTTGCAACCCTAGGAGGTTCTTGTACAGATGACCTAACATGTATGGAAGCACCTAGCATGGTGCCTGGCGTGCTGTAGATATATAATACATCAAAACTATTTTTTAAATAAATTCTTTAAGGAATCATTCCCCATTAATATATTATATGTTATGGATGCATTTATTATAGGCATTCGGTCCTTAAAAATGAGTGCATCAGGGCTCTCGAAAACAGTGCTTCTCAAACTCAGTGGGTGAAGGACCATTTTTTTTCCCTCTCTAATCTTCCCTAGACCAATACTTTTGTAAATATATTAAAAATTAAATTACTAGAAAAATGAAATAAAGAAGGTATGCAAAATACATCTCTACTATTTCATGCTTGAATTTTGAGGCAGTTCAAATTACTAAAAGTTTTTAGACCTATACTTTTGACTTTATATTTATATATAATGGACCAGTAACAAAATTTCTCTGACTAGTGCTGGTCTGTGGACCAGCTTGGGTAGACGACATTCAAACACAGAAGATAAATATTCCCTAATAATCTAAAGAATAACACTCCTGGAATGATACTTACACCAACTATATTTTACCCATCAAGCATTTAACTATTTATGGAAAACCTAGTTTATGCAAGGTATTATGTTGGAGTGGGGTACTTAGCGGTTGTGTGGGCTGTCATTTCTCGAACGTGCTTGTGACCGAGCACCCCTCACCCATTTTACAGGCTCATTTTATGACTCTACTCCCCTCTGCCCTCCAGTCTACCCAACCACATCCTGAGTCTTTCCTGGCATGCCCTTAGTCACCTGGAAAACTCTCAGTCTTTTCAATTTTTTTACATTAAGAAACCATCTTTTGTATACATAAAGAGAATGGAGAACATACCTGTGTATTCATTACATTCTTAAGAAAGTAAACATGAGTGGTATAATTGAAGCTCCTTGCATATCTCACCTTGTCCCCATTCCCCTCTCCTGTCTCAGGGGCCACCACTACCCCAGATTTAGATTCCCATGTACAGTCCATGCATGTTGCAATACTTTTACTAAAATGCATCTCTCTATAAACTGTAATTATTCTTATTTCTCATGTTTTAAATATTTTAATATAAATGGTATCTCTACACGTCCATCTACAACTAGCTTTCTTGGCCTCACTCTGTTTGTAGATGTACCTGTGTTGACACACCTGCTGGCTCCAGCTCATTAACGTTTATTGTGGTATGGTCTTTCACCGTATACATTTATCACAATTTTATCCATCTCCTATTGATGGACATTTGGCTTTTTTCCAATTATTTTTTCTGATGACAAGCTGTGTCACATTGAACATTCTTCTATGTGTCCTTTAGGACCATTCTGAGCCTCTCCAGACAGAAATGAGTGTTGTCAAGACCTGCTTAACACAGCTTTATCCAGCTTTCTTAGAGTAGTCTGCTACCAGGACTATGGCTTACTAATCTCTTTGTCTTGGGCACCCATAAGAGTGCCACACAACCCAGGCGCTCAAAAGTGCTGGCTTATTTTTAGGTTGTATTTTATTATTTTCCACTTACATGGTATAATCCAGGAACTATTTTACATTACCTAGTAAATCCTAAAAATCTCATGGGATCCATCTTATTATGTGCCCTGCCTTCTCTACAGATGCACAAAGTGAGGCACAGAGAGGTAAAATAACTGGCCCATAAGTGACAGAGCTAGGATCAAAACCAACGCAACGTGGTTTGGTTAACAAGCTCTTAACCATGGTGTTATTATACACTTTAAATTTTGTTGGATAAATTAGTGAATGAACATAGCAAAGCAAAAGCTAGAAACATAGTAGTTTTCATTTGGTTTTTACAAAGCACGAATGGGTGTGAAAAGGTAGTGTCTTCCAACTGTGCCTTATGCTCTTTGTTTTCCTGTTAATGGTTTTGGGTTTTTTTTTTTAAGATTTTATTTATTTATTTATTTATTTATTTGACAGAGAGAGAGAGAAAGCACAAGCAGAAGTGGCAGGCAGAGGAAGAGGGAGAAGTAGGGTCCCTGCAGAGTGCAGAGCCCAGTGTGGGGCTCGATCCCGGGACCCCGGGATCATGACCTGAGCTGAAGACAGATGCTTAACCGACTAAGCCACCCAGGCACCCCCTGCTAAAGGTTTTATGTTGGGAGTACTTCTCTTTCCCAGATGTAAGGGCTCAAAAGAAGTAATAGTGAGCCTTGGAACCAACCACAGTGTCCTTAGGGCAGTGATACTCTGACTTGTCCTAACCCTCTGTCTCCAAATATCTCACAGGGGCGTGGATGAAAACTGCAAGATGTTTCATGAATATTATTTTAGGACAAAACAAAATCTGAGAAAGAAGTGTTAGGAATTCAAGTAAATACTGTCAAGGTTAAAACAAGAAAGGCTGATGAATTTGTGTTCCAATGAAGAAAATCTGCTTTAATCCTCTGTCCTCAATAAAGGTAGATTCTATAACTTTCAAGTTCTAATAAGAAACTAGGGCCGGGGCGCCTGGGTGGCACAGCGGTTAAGCGTCTGCCTTCGGCTCAGGGCGTGATCCTGGCGTTATGGGATCGAGCCCCACATCAGGCTCCTCTGCTATGAGCCTGCTTCCTCCTCTCCCACTCCCCCTGCCTGTGTTCCTTCTCTCGCTGGCTATCTCTATCTCTGTCAAATAAATAAATAAAATCTTAAAAAAAAAAAAAAGAAACTAGGGCCTGTGCAGTATCACATCAGCACATTCTGATGATAGAACCCTTACTTGAACTTCCAATAACACTTCACCAACTGCCGTCTGGAGGAGAACCCTTCTTCCTGCCTACATAAACTCAATGGGGAGGAAACTGTTTCAGGTCTCCGACATACCAGATCATTTAGGGCATGAAGGTAATGTGCATTTTTGAAGGTTGCCAGGAGGAAGTCAACTTTCACATTCCAAACAACCAAAGAATTAGAGCAAGAAAGACAACCAGTTCATATGTAAACAAATGCCTTCCCTTTCTTGATGAATGTGGTGACTTCTCAAAGACGGAGCCTTAGTGCCTGGCAATGTGGGGACACACCTACCTTATTTGCAGCGTCTCTAGCCTGCTGAATTAGCTCCCGGATCCGGTCCACATTATCAGAGATGTTGCCCAGTGGCAACAGCTGTTGGTTGATACTTTCAATCTTGCTCAAAAGATCAGGCAGTTTGTTGGTTAATTTCTTTACTGTTGGTGAGATTACAAAACAAATTTATAATTGTGAGTTGAGAAAAGGTTAAATACAGATTTTCTCATTGACAATATTTGTCAAGTGTTATGTTTGGTTCCAAAATATTGGATAGGATGACTCAGAGTCAGGTAATACCTTTCCTAAATACATCATGGATTTTAGCCTACAGCCTGGTTATCAAATCATCTTTCTTGGCCCTTCAGAAGAAAATAAATGTTTGTTTTTTGATCTTTAATATCAATTATAATTTAATACCTCATGATTAAGGGATCTGTATCTCCACTCTATAAAAGGGAAAATCAATAGCAGTGTTAATGGATTAAAAAAATCCTACCTAGTTTTTCTAATTAATAGAATGCCCATATTTTTTTAACGTATTACGTAAAGCTGCTCTCTAATATTTTAATTTCTAATTTTGGGCTTTACCAGGGAGGAATTTAAACAAATTGACCAAAGCACATATCAATGCAGAAACTGGGTAAGATGTCCTCGCCGAAGGGCACCTGATACCTGAGTTATCCGCGTCAGTGAGAGCCTTGTTGAAGTCTTCACTCTGTGTGCTCCTATAGGTGTCCTTAATTCTTGTCACATCTGTCTGAATGGGGCCGAGCCCATCTAGCACCTCATTCGTGATGTCGTCGGCATTTCTGATCATGCTCTTCGCACTACGGATCATACCACTGATGTCATCTAATGCACACACAAAGAGAGCAGTCTAAGTATCTGAAATGCTCGACCAAAGAAGCCAAGTACGGTGGGTAGGGAGATGCTGACCTCTCTGTATCCCACGAAGGTCATCGCGGATGGCAGTGATATTGGTGTCAATCAACCCCTTCTGAGCTGTCAGAACTTTCAGAGTCTGCTGTAGGTTGTTGAGAGCCGGGCTAATCTCTACAATAAAATAAAGCAGTGTGCGGCAATTACCCATGGATTTTGATCTTTGATTGGTATTGGTGGCCCCTCTAGTAGCCAGCAACCGCAGAGCATTGAGCAGACCTGCATCTCAGCGATGTCCACCATACGCGCCTAGACCCACAGCTCCAGGGTACTCTGGTTACAGAGGCCAGGAGCATTCCCAAGCCTGTGGTACCAGGCTCCTCAGAAATGCCCATGAAGAAAGGGAGAGGCTTAATCATTTAGGGGAGGGTTAACTTCCACTCTGCTCAGGGCAAATGTCTCTGCTTAGTGAAGGAAAGGGAGGTGACTGTCTTATTCACATGCTGTGAATGCTGCGTCACAGTGTGTTGTCTGGCACTAGTCTGGGCTTAGTATTAGTACATACTTAGTGAGTGAATGAGTGAATGAATGAATGAATGAATGAATGAATAATGCAGAAAGGATGCCTCTTCAGTCAGAATATAATAAAGAAGTGCTGTTGAGAGAGCCTTATTCAAGTAAATAGACACACAAAGGAGGCTTTGTTTCTGTTGTTTCTCTTTGTTTCTGTTCATTTCCACACTGACACATTTAAGGGGATTCAGTGAAAGGGAGGGAGGTCGCAGACATTCCTAGCTGATAACATTTCCACTTTGGGGTCATGGAAAATGACCAGTGAAGGCTTTAAGACCCAAGTGAGGTTATATGGCTTAAATTATGATTCCAGGACTGATTTAAATAACAATATAGACAAATACCATATGATCTCTCTTATATATGGAATTCGATTTCTAGAAACACTCCCAAAATGAAAACAACAAGCTCATAGATATAGGGGACATATTAGTGGTTGCCTGAACCCAGGGGTGGGGGTGGAAAAAATGGGTGAAGGGGATCAAAAGGTAAAAAGAAGCAAACAAGCAAGCTGGTAGAAAACAAAAGAAAAAAATACCAATGTAGTTAGCATCCTAACCCTATTTAAAACATCAATCCTCACCTCTTAGCTCAGATTCTATAAAGGGAACAGATGTCATACCAGGAAATTTTAATTCCTGCAATTTGCTAAGCAAATCATTCTATGTCACTACACGTTTTTTCAAATGTAAGTTTTCATGTATTGAATTTTTAAAAATGAAAAAAAGATAAATACATTTATTTACTGTCAGAGGCATCTAATCACTAAAGGGGCTAAGATGACCTCTTCGCCATGAAGGAACACGAGAGACCAGAGAAAAATTAAGAGACAGAATTTTCAGAACACTGGAATTTGGTGAGATTGAGATGGCTTAATTGTTTGGTAAAAAATAAATGGGAAATTTTCAAAGGTAAAATTTATGATTCAAAAAGTCTCATGCTTCACAGTGGTAGTAATTTTGGTACTTTTACTTACTAAGATTCTAGGACTTTTGAAGCCCCAGTGACCTGGAACTATTATCTGGGCCTTCAGTGAGAAGCCAGCCCTGCACACACCTCCAGGCTGTGTGGGTCTCCAATGCCATGGCCACGTGTGGATTAAATGCAATAGGCCCCCAAGTCCAGGCCCAAACAGGCCCGTCACCTTCAAGATTTATGTATACTCAGGAGGTTCTAGTTAATTTAGTACATGTGAGAATGTTGGGTGGAAACATCACATTTATAAAATAGACCATGAATTTACAAAGCATCGTCTGCAGTGACGCTGAGATTCAAGATGAACATTTGCTTCTAGGTCATTTTCAAGCCCTTGGCTATCCCAGCCACCCCCTACCCACCAACCCTAATACCTTGCCGGAGCTGCTTCTGTGTTATCTTGGCTTGCTTTAAGAGTTTATCACTGTCCGAACTCAGGGTTTTTGCTTTTCTTGGAAGATCTTCCTTTATCACTGTCTGAAAGCAAAGCATTTATGAGCATGTGGCTTACCTTAGGAATGTGGAGTGAGATTTTCATCCTACTCTGAAAATCCTTATCTTCAGTCTTAAAAAGATGAGGTTCAAAGGTGGGGGGGTGAGGTTTAAAAAGACTGTTTCTTAAAAGATAAGAGTTAGAGCTGTATGTAGGTAGATACTCAGGGCTTGGGAGGTGGACTCTTCCCTGGTGACTGACAAATTATACGACACCTGTCTCATTTTCTCCCTGTTGTTTGCACAATACCATCTTCAATAACTGAAGACAGAACTGAATTGCTTTTAGGTTTTCAATATCTAGGAGATAAATGTCTTTAACTTTCCAAGAAGGCTTGCCCCCTAATTCTTTGATGTTTAATATTTTGTTTTTTATTTTTAGGTATGGGAACATTATATGAGAAGATCCCATAGGACACCAAGACATGCCTAGGTGTTAAAGACAAATGACAGGAAATGAATGATTACCAAACTGTGTATAAAATCTCTCTCTTCTTTGGGAAATGTCAATACTTAATCACAGCCTAAATCATTCCTAGACAGGGGCAGGATATACTACTCATCTTGGTTCAACATTGATAATCAGTAATTTCCATTTGGTTTTACAAATGGTTTTTTCAGCTGTGCTACATATATCAAAATGGTTACGTGAATACAGAAAAGGCCCACATCTAGAGCAAGTTCACGTCTATTCTATACAACAAATTCTGATTTAAAATTACGCTTGTTTATATTCCTCCGTGCATACAAGAAGAAAGGGTGCCAGTGCAGGGGCCCACCTGCAGAGCAGACTCGGACGCGCTGGTGGCCTTGTTGGCGGCATCCTCAGCCGCTTTGATGGCATTGAGGATGTTTTCATAGGCGGTGGCGGCATCCACCGCACAGCGCACCAGCTCGTTCCCACTGGTGTTCCTCTTGATCCTGGAAGAGAGAGCGGGTGAAGGGCTGCAGCAGCCCCCACGGCTTGCAGCTGAGGCCCCCCCTCAGTCTCCCTGATTCATTGGGCAAATGGGAGACCAGGAGTGGCGAGGACGTATTTGGGAATCAAACCCCCGTTGCAGGTTAGGTTGGGTTGGGCCCTGGGCCCTGGGTCCCACCCTCCACCCTGTTCTGGAGACCCAGCTGTGAGGAAGGCTTTCGCACTAGGCTCCAGCCACGCGTTCCGTTAGACCTCGGGGGCTCACTCACTCCTCCAGCTGCTTTGCCAGCGCTTGCAAAGACTGCGCATGCGCTTCTGCCTCCGCCACCAGGGACGCTTTGCCGGTGGACTGGGAAAGTTCTCTCACTTTGCCATTTAGCGCATGTCTTTCTTCATTTAAAGTGGCAGCTAACTTTTCATATTCCTATGTTTTCAGGTAAACAGAGACAGTGTCAATTCAAGCAAAGAATGTATCTGCCGTTTTCTTGAACTGTCATAAACTTCAGGCTCCCGGGATGCATTACTTCAGTAGTGGTGCTGATAATATTTTTCTAAGTTTTTCCACCATTTGAAGATTTTTCTTATGGTGGGTACCCCCTTTGATAAATTTTATAAAAGTACACTGTTATCATTAGTGTAAAGTTGTACTAAACCAAAACACTTTCTCTTTTCTGATTTAAAACTAGCGATTATAAAAGATATTTTCCAAATACTCGTTGGGGCTGCTAATGTGGTCAATCTTTGATCAGGCCTAAATAGGTCCCGCTAATAAAAGTAGGCTTGATATTTTAAAAACAGAATTCCAATTTTGTTTTGTTATCACAAAAGCAACATTTGGTCACTGTGGGCTAATTAGGTGATACGAATAGACATCGGGAGGACACATCATTCCGCAGCCCGAGGGGGCACCACGGTAAACATTTTGGTTTATTTCCTTCCATCTAAAAGACATATATTGAAGAACAAACACAGGTTAGCCCATCTCCTAGTTTCCTCGCATATGATCTGAATGTTTTTTCAATTTTCTGGAGAAGCAGTTTCGTCTGCACCTGCTGGCTGTTCTCCATCCGCTGCAAGAGCACGTTGGTCTGTAGTAAGGCCGAGTCCGCGGCGGCTAGGTACTTGGAGAAATCACTCCGCAGGGAATTCATTTCCTGAACTTGTGTCTGGAGAGAACAAAAAGAGTATCTGCTTGAACTACATGAGATGTTACCAGAACGTTCTCTTGAACTTAAAGATCAGCTAGGCAGCTACAGAGTGAGGGGAAATCAGTTCACTTTGCTGTGTGGGTGTGTTGTCATGGTTTCCTCAAACTCTATGCCAGGGAAGCAACGGTTAGCACTGTGGAAGAAGCTGGCGGATGAGGTGAGTCAGCTCTGGTTTGTGCAGCAGAACGAGGGAGTTTCACTAAACAAACCAGCACCAGCCATCACCATGCTCTACGTGCCAGGCCCCCTGAGGATGTAGAGGCCTTCTACGTCCCTAACAAGAGAGCACACAGGACCTGGGAAGGCCAGGCAAGGAGCTACCACAGCTCCGAGACCCACAAAATTGGATCACGCTCCATCATCAGCTGTGACACTGGCAACGTCAGTGACTTTCAACAGTGGAGTTGCCGTCTAAAGAGGCTTCAGGAGTTAAGCGTATTGCCATCTACTAAGATACTATTTATTTTCTTTTACCAAATTTTTCTTGTTGGGGGTCAGTCCTGTGTCATTTCACTCTGACCTGTCATTTTATAATGCCTCACGCTCATGTTGCTGGCTCAGCATACAATGAGCACCACTGAAAAAATATATATACTATGAAATCTTGAGCTCCAAACCCTGTCTCTGCAGCTCCTGCATGAGGCCTGTATTTTAATCTATTTCCTGTAACACAGATAATGGCTTAAAATGCCTTTGCCGGTGATTATGATAATGATGTTTGCCCAGCTGACACAAAGTCAGTTATTTAGAACATATATTATGTACTTGGATTTAATTATAGCAATATTGGATTCATTTCTCATCTACTTGGCAGCATTATTCCTCCAGTACTCCATCAGCCCGGGGCAGGGGTAAAGCAATTTGCTCCGTTTTCTCTGTGGTTTAAGTTCACAATCTTTTCTGGTGACTGAGGAGTAGGAATGACTTTGGTTTTGCATTGAATTCCTGATTCCTGTTTGAGAAGCATCTGCTGGACAGACAGGCGCATACAGACCAGATGTACAAACGGAGACTGGCCAGGCCACTTTGTCAATGGTAAAGACCACTGCTTCCTCAGCCTTGTCATTAATGAAAGTGTGCTGATGCTGACCGTGGACCCACCTTGATGGATTCCAAAGACTTCTCGTTTTCTCGGTTGAGGCCAGTGGCCTGCTTTGCTTGGGCAGCTGCCTCCTGGAGCGCGGCACGGAGGTCACCGAGTTTGGCTTCATAGTCATGTAAGGATTCCCGCATGCTCTTAACCAGCGCACCGTTCTCCCCTTGGTGCTCTTCCAGCCAGCCCTTTATCCGCATCAGCACTGGAATACATCATGTTTTTGCACTTGAGAGGTGAGTACCTTGAAGCTAAACTATAAAGACTACAGAAGAACAGTCGAGTTTCCGCTCGTTTCATGGTTTTCCTTGAACTTACAAGTGAACAGGAAAAGAAACTAACACTGGCGCGGCGCCGGCTGTGTGCCCACCTAAGCACACAGAACAGTAACGTCGGTCTCGTGTTTCAGATGTGGAGAAGGACAGCCTGAGAAACCAGGGCACTGACCCCAAGTTGCACGAACGGTCAGCCTTGGCACTTGAACAAGCCCTGCAGAGTATAAAGCACGTGCTCCGAACACGACTACGAACACTACCAACTAACACGCTACTATTACTAACTGCCGACTCACACTGTCTCCTCAGTCAAAAGCAAAGACTAATATTGAATTGGAACACTACAAATGCTAAAAGAAAACTGTTGCCATCTGTATATCAACCATTGACATATCATTTTACTAGAGAAGATCAGTATTTGAAAAACCATGCACCAGACTTCTATTTCTCACAGTTTTGAACTAATGAAACATTTTCCCTAAGCAGAACCTTTCGATACATTCAGTATCTACTCCCAGATTTTGGTTTCAGCAATAGTAGTGCTAATATCAATTTGTGATTCCAAACCCTGATGGTGGTGAGGTGACCATTAACAAATGATACCATGAGAAAGTTGGGTGGAGCTGAATGAAGGAAGAATAAAAATGGAAAGAAGGAAAGAAAAAAATGGAATTAAAAAGGAAAAGGAGGTCTCCGTGTCTAATGTCTTAGGAGAAGAATCTATTTTTTTTTCTTGCATGATGGTAAGATGTTATATTCTTACCACCTCTTGGTGCTTAGAAGGGCTACCCATTCTCACACGATGCTCTAAAAGTCGTGTATGCTGGGGCCCCGGGGTGGCTCAGTCAGCTGAGCGTCTGACTCTTGATTTTGGCTCAGGTCATGATCTCAGGGTTGTGAGATGGAACCCCACAGCAGGTTATGCGCTCAGCACTGAGTCTGCTTGAGATTCTCTCTCCCTCTCTCTCTGCCCCTCCCCACCCCTAAAATAAATAAATAAATCTTAAAAAAAAAAAAGTCATGTATGGTGAAATGACGAGCCTCTCCACCTGTAACCGGGGACCTGACATTGTACTTCACATGCTCTATTTCAAGCCCATGAGAATGGACTGCATGCAAGGAGTTGGGAATGTCCTTACAGAGCCGAGCCTCTGTTTTTTCAGCTTCCGCTTCTGTCAGTTGCTTTCCAAAGTTGCGGTTCCGTAGCTCCCTCATCATGCGCTCGGCTTCAGCCCTCTCTCTGGAAAAATCCCCTGAAGGCAGGTTGTTTCCTTCCCCATTTGTCCCAGAGATCTGCTTCAAGAGAACTAGAAAACATCAAGGAGTTTATTAAACTGGGAATTCTGGACTCCAGTCAACTACTAAAAAACAAAAAACCGCAGAGATTTTTATGGAGGGTTCATATTAGTTTTTTAGTGTCACTACAGGATCTTTTTCATAATGTTGAACTCTTAAGGAGAAATTCTTTCATGGCACAGAATAGGCTATGCAATAAAAAAACATATTTAATTGGACTGAGTAACTTCTTACTGTGCACATTCTGGATGACATTTTTAATTTTTGTGTCCAACTCTTTCACGCTTTGGGTGATCCGATCAACATTGTTATGTAATGCTTGTGCTTTTCTGGAATTTACTTGAACCTATATGAGAAATAAGTTGATTAGCAAAACTGTTGATGGGGGGAAGCTAACAATATTTTGGGGACAACAACAATAAACAGTTAACATTATTGACTTAACACATTACCTTTTCTTGCAAAGTTTCAAATTCATGATTCAAACTACCCAATTCGTTTTCTAGACCATCCATTTTTAATCCGTTATTTGAAATGGCAGAGCGGTAGGTGAGTAACTGATTCTGAAAGTAAAACGCAAAGTCATTCTCGCATTAGAGCAGAAACGTGGAGTAAGTCCTATCAACTTGGTAATCCTGGTAATGATACAGAAAAATTCATTTAGCAAGCCCAACGCTGGTCCACAGGAAAAGACTGGGTTCTTTGAAATCGGCTACTTGAAGAATCTACTTTCTTTTTATTTTTTAATATTTAATTTATGTGTTTATTTATTTAGAGATAGTGGGGGGAGGGGCAAAGGGAGAGGGAGAGAGAGAATCTTAAGCAGAATTGGCGCTGAGTGCAGAGGCCGATAGGGAGCTCAGTTTCACAACCCTGAGATCATGCCTGAGCCAAAATCAAGAGTCAGACCCCCAACGGACTGAGTCAACCAGGTGCCCCAAGAATCTACTTTATGATGCAAGTTGTGACAAGACTCTAAAATAAACTTAAAAACATGAAGAGACAGGAGATACTTTACTTGAGTTAGTGACCTAACCTTAAAGAAATGAGGGTGGTACCACTTACTTGATGCATTACTTTCCAGACTCTATAATACCTTTCGTTGCTTTTAACCCATATTTAACGTTATAATACTCAACGCAGTGCCTAAGGCTACTTTAGTGAAGGAACCGTTGGATTCGAAGCATCTAAAGGCAGGAAGGGAACTGAGAGCTCATTTAATCCAACGCTCTCACATTACAAAAGAGAAAAATGGAAGAAAATGGGTGACTTGTCCATGCCACAGCTGTAGAGCTGATCAGTGATTGCTTAGGGACCAGAATCCAGGTTCCCTGTCATTCTGGGTACTAAACTGCCTCATTACTTTTAGAAGGTGACATTGCTGCACATGATATCTTGAGTAGTGATTATTTTCATTTTTGGGGGAAAAAAACTTGTTAAGACCTTGAAGAAATGTACAGGAAAAAGCAATACTATTACCTCCACTTGCATGTGAGACAGCCAGTGCTGGGGGGGAAAACACAGGCTTTACAGCTCAGGTTCAAACCCAAGATCTGCCACTTTGTAGATAAGCCTCACCGAGTTTTATCTCCTTCATCAGTAAATGGGGGATTATAATATTAAGCTGTGGGGTTGTTTCGATGATGTTATGAAGTGTCACGAACACACGAACATTCAAAAGTGTTATTCCCCTTCTCACGCTTATTCCTTGTGAATTTTCACAGTGTATGTATGATCTAGCAAGAAGATAGTGCTGTTTTAATTTTGCTATGGGAAGGCTGAGGCATTTCATTCTATAGAATGTTAGTAGAATACCTGGATAAGTAGAGTGGGTAAAGTGTGGTCTTTGGAATTTGATCTTGGTTTGAATTCTAGAACCACCTCGTACTAGCTGTGTGATGGCGGGCAAGTTACTTAGCTTTAACATGCGTGGTAAATGAAGATAACACTATTTTCCTCATAGGACATTGTGAGAATTAAATAAAGCACTTATCACAGAGTCTGGCTCATAAGACTGGTACTAAAATTCCGGTTCCCTGCCCTTCCTTGAAAAGGTGCAGGTCATATTGATGACGTCAAAGTGACTCCAGTGGCTACTTTTTCTCTCAAACATAATGGCCTTTTTCCTCTCTACATTAAGTCTATAAATCATGGACTAAAATTTACCCTGATGGGATGGAAAAGAGCCATTTTTCTAGCATGATTTTTTGCTATATAAAGGTCACCCTTGAAAAACATAGGTTTGAACTGCATATGTCCACTTATACATCAAATTTTTTCAATAAATATATCAGAAAATGTTTTAGAGAATTGTAACAATTTGAAAAAACTCACAGATGAACCATGTAGCCTAAAATACCGAAAAGAAAATTAGAAAAAGTTAGGTATTATTGTAAGAATACAGTATGTAATACATATACAAAATATGTGTTAATTATTTTTGCTGTTGGTAAGGCTTCTGGTCAACAGTGGCCTACTAGTAAAGTTTTTGAGGAGTCAGAAGTTAAATGCAGATTTTCAGCTCTGCAGGGCATCAGTGCCCCTAACTCCCACGTTGTTCAAGGGCCAACTGTATACTCAGTTGCAAGCACTAATGGGTTTAGAATTGGTCCTCATTTCAAGTACACTTATTCAACATTCCCCCAAGTCTCTTTCACTATGTCTAGTTTAGGGGTTTTCTCCTCTATTGAATTCTTTTACTTCAATAAGTAAATTTTTTTTCATTTCCATGATTTTTAACTGGATCTTTTCATATCTACCCCTCTTGTTTGGTTTCTAGTGTTTTTAACAATTTTCTAATTTCTTGTTCTTTCAATTGAATTATTACTCTTCAAAGTAATTTTCAGATTGTCTTAGGATTTTCATTTTCTCTAGAGGGAACTCATCGATTAATGGTTGCTCCTGTTGGATGTCTTTTGTGTTGATATTTGTCTATTCCAATGTCCGCAGGTAAATATTGTCTCCCTCTCTCTCTGCTTTCTGTGCCCTGACCAGTGATCTTATGGCCATTACCACGCCCACCCTAGATCCCCGAGGGCAGAACCAGGTCTTACATTGGCAGCTGAGGACTTGTTCCCTATGGTGATGTTGAGGATGTCACATTCCAGTACAGACTCTGGTTTGTGAATCATGTCCAGGTCTACAGCTTTTCTAGTTTCTCATATACTCATTGCTCAACAATGAACACTGGGCAGTTCCAAGGGTTTTTTTAAGGTTTCATTCATAGGCAGAAGTGCCCTCAGTTTCCCCCAGGGAGCCTGATTCTGGCTCTGTGGGGGACTTTAGGCCCCATTACTTCTCTTCTTGGCTATCCTCTGGGCCACCTTCTTTCCAAGTGCACATAGAATAGTGTCTCAGATGAACCATATCCTGGGCTATGAAACAAACCTCGACACATTTTTAAAAACTGGAATCATATAAAGTATGCTCCTTGACCACAACAGAATTAAATTAGAAACCAATAACAAGAAGTTACCTGGAAAATTCCCAGTTTGGAAATTAAACAACACATTTCCAAATAATTCATGGGTCAAAGACATGTCATAAGGAAATTAGAAAATCTTTTGAATTAAACAAAAATGAAAATACAACATTTCAAAATGTGTGGAATACAGCTGAAGTAGTGCTTTGGGGGAAATTCATAGCATTAAATGCTTATATTAGAAACAAATTTTGAATTAGTAAGATAAGCTTTCATCTTAAGAAACTAGAAAATGAATAGCCAATTAAACCCAAAGCAAGCAGAAGGAAGAAAAAAATATGAATAATAGCAGAAATCAATGAAATTGAAAACAGAAACACAATGGTGAAAATCAATGAAATAAGAAGATCATTAAAATTGATAAACCTCTAGCCAGAATAATCAAGGAAAAGAGCTAAGACATAAATTATCAATATTAGGAATGCATAAGAGAGTATTACTATAGATTTTGCAGATATTAAAAGGATAAAATGGAAAAACTATGAAAATTTTACATCAGTACATTTGATAATTTAGATGAAATGAAAAAATTATTTGAAAGGCACAAATTACCAAATATCACTCAAGAAGAAATAGATAACCCCAATAGTCCCATATCTATTGTTTAAAGATTGAACTTATGGTTTATTAAACAACAACAACAACAACAAAAACAAAAAAATCTTCCAACAAAGAAAATCCCAGGCCCACATGGCTTCATTGGAAAATTCCATCAAACATTTAAAGAATTAATACCAACATAATACAAAGCTTTTTGATTCTTCTGAAAGCAAAATACTTAGCTAAGGGCTCTAGAAGAAAAATCAGCCCAGAAACATGCAGTAAGTAAAGAATGTTCACTTCGAAGTATCAGTTTTGTGTGTTCACTAGTACTTTCCAGCAGTAAAAACCTAGTCTCCATTTGGATCAGAGAAAGGAAAGACCCCTGAGCCTTAAACAGAGTCAACATCTCCCCATCTCCTGCTTGAGGGGTACTTATGCATGCAGCATCTATCCACCAAAGAGCTATTCTGGGCCTGGCATTGTGCTGGGTGCACGGGGTACTTACCCTCAGGTCCTTGATCTGGGTCTCCAAGTGCTTCATCTGCTCCAGAGAGCTAGTGCTGGCACTCAGGCCATGCAGCTGAGACTTGACCAGGTGGAGCTCATCGCCCATGGTGGCCAGGTCATTCAGGAGTGTCATCACACAGCTGTCACAATCTGTAGGGGCCACAATCAAAAGCAAATGTGCTGTGGGCTGGAGCCACAGGTGTGTAAACAGAATACAAGGGCTGTACAGCCCAGTTAATATGTACATAGGACATCACTGGCAAAAATCACAATCCTGGACTTCTTGGGAAGGATGCAGATTCTGCAAAAGAGAGATCTCTAGACAGGAAGGATTTTAAAAAGAAGTGGTAGAGTGGGGGAAATGGGTGAAGGGAGTCAAAAGGTACAAACTTCCAGTCATAAGATAAATAAGTCCTGGGGATGTAATAATGTACAACGTGGTGACTATAATTACCAACACTGTATTGTATATTTGGAAGTTGCTACAACAGTCTGTCTTAAAAGTCCTCATCACTAGAAAAAAATTGTAACTATGTGAGGCTGTTAACTAAACTTATTGTGATAATCATTTCACAATATATACAGATATCAAATCATTACGTGGCACACTTTAACATGATGTTGCATGTCAGTTATATCTCAATAAAACTGAGAAACATGGTGATTCTATGCAATATGTTACTTATTTTGTATGTGGGAAAATAATAGTAAATAGCTTTTATTTATCAAGAGCTTGTATTTATCAGGCACTACAATAAGAGATTTATTAGCATTTTCTCAGTAAATCTGCGAGGTACGTATAGTTGTTATGTCTATTTTACAAATGATGAAACTGAGGTTTGGAGAAATCAGGTTTTTTGCCCAAGATCATACAGCTATGAGTTGACAGAGGCTGGACTTGACCCCAAGAAGTCCTCCCCCCACTTCCTCCCACCATTGCTTTCCCAGCCTGGAAAGTGCACGTCCCAGCACGAGGCTCACATATCTTAAACTAAACCCTACAAGTCAGAAAGGAGGGGGGCTTTCTTTTCTCACCATCACATTCTTCTCCAGGGCCGCCGTCTTTGGGCTCTTGGTTTATGCAGTCTGAAAAGAAGGATAACCAAAGAAGATATTGTGATTAAACTTCCTCTTCATCTGTTTTTTAACTTGGCTTTCGGAAAAGCTAGTTCGGGAAGATTTTAGTCACCCAACTATCCAGCATCACTGGCTCTTCTCTTTTCGCTCCTTTACGCATTCCATTCTTCCGGGAGCTTTCCCATCTCCCACTAGTCTTGCTGCA
The DNA here is from genome assembly GCF_023065955.2 of Ursus arctos. Lineage (NCBI taxonomy): Eukaryota > Metazoa > Chordata > Mammalia > Carnivora > Ursidae > Ursus > Ursus arctos. The sequence goes on from NW_026622841.1 coordinate 45,449,754, forward strand.
AGAACTTCTCTCATGACCTCCCTGACTGTATATTCAGTTTCTTCTCTATAAAGGGTCATGATATTCTTATCCAATTAAAACCCCTAATTGTTAGTCTTAAGGCTGTCTTCATTTGATAGCTTCCTATAGAACTGTTGACATCTTTTCCAGTGTCATTCAAGAACATTCAATAAACATTGATGGAGCACCTTTGGGCGTGCATGGTGTGCCATGGCATTGTGCCACATATAGGAAATACAAAGCTACTAAGACAAAAATTCCTGCTGTCCTGTAGTTCCCTGGTCCCATGGGAGAGGCAGAAAAATTACACAACAGTGTGACAGATGCTGAGAGAGAGATATGCACACAATGTTAGTAGGACCCACTGCTAATTACCATAGATATAAGCTAGATTTTGAGATTCTGAACTATAGTCAGGAAAGCCTACTGGTCATCCTTGGACATTCTTTACTCTTTCCCCCATACCATGCCTTGTTACAATGAAATGTCCTCTCCCTTTCCTCTAGAAAAATAATCTAACTTCACCACAGGAAATCTCAAAGCTCAAAATTTTTCTAGACATCCTACAAGGAGGCTTTCATGTTTTATCTTCTCGGCAGCAGGCAATATTCCACGTTTTGTGTGTATATTTTTTAAACCACATTTACTTTTAATTGTGATATAAATAATGCAAGTTCACCATGGAAAATTTGGGAAAGTCAGAAAAATAATATAAAGACATCACCCTTGATCCCACCTGTCAAAGACAATGTCTCCTTTCTATATTTGTAGACATTTTAATTTATTATCATATAATCATAGGTTTTTCTTACTCATCCTTTTTTTTAACTCATTCTTATGTGTATGTATTGTTATGTCACTTTCATTTTCTCAACTAGACTATGAATGCCCTAGGGCCAGGAAACATGGTTTTATTTTCTGCACAATCTCCTACAGCATCTCAAATAGTCTAGGGGGGACTGGCTCATGTGGATGATTGATTTATCAGTGCAATTTTCTCAACAAGTTTGAGTTTTGACCACCAAGGAATTAATAGGTTATTAACTAAAAGAAAAAAAAAAGAATGAAAAAGAAAAAAGCTCACAGGAACAAAAAGTCTCATGTGTGAGCATTTTGTTTCATTTGGGGAACACATAGTTACCATCCTTATTTCAGGTTGCTTTGTTGTTGTTGTTGTTGTTGTTAGAGTAGGAGACAAAGAGGGTTGAAAACATATTAATTTCATGAATATGCTGTGTGTGGTGCTGAAGCTTCTCTTTGAATACCTACAGTCACAGTAGAAACTCATTTTTTTCTGAAATAGTCCTTTTCATCTTTAAACCCTTGACATGTCTTCCTTGGGATGACTTAAAGTAGATCTCCCTCTAGCTTCCACTCCTTGGGTGCTACCTTTTATGACACATAGAACAAAACCACACTTCTCCCACACATCAGCCTTTTAAATATGTCCTTTCCAAGTCTTCTTCTCATGGTCCTGGTTTGTCAGTCCTTCACGTGACATGGTTCCAAGTTTTCTCAAAGTCTTACCTCTTTCTGAACAAACTGTAGCTCGTCTATTGTCTTCTAGAGACATAAGCGTCACATGAGGACTTACATGGGCAGCATACCAGGAACGACAGACCACCTGGTTTTAGACTCTAAAACTCACTAAAGATCATACGAGGTGCCCTAGGGGCCACATTACTCTCCTGAGCCATATTGAACTTGCTGCTAAGACCTCAGTCTTTTTCACGTGTTGCTACTGAGCCACAACTCCCTTATCACACGCTTATTTTTATGCCATTCAACTATAGGACCACATGCTTATCCCCAACATAATATTGTCTTGTTAGCATTGGTCCATTGTTCCAGGCTGCTGAGTCCCGTAAGTATTCTAAATATGCCATAGGAGGCATTTTCTGTCTCTCCCAACTTTGTGTCATCTGATAACTGGGTGGGCATGCCTTTTATATTTCCATTCAGGTCAACAGTGTTGAACAAGATGGAGCCAAGGATTAAGCCCCAGTGCATGTCACTAGATACCTCGTTCTAGACTGATTAGAATCCATTTACTCTACATTCCTTTGGGAACAGTCACTTGACCAGATCAAATCCACACATTCTTCATCTCGTCCATAACTATAAAATAAGAGATTTTATCTAAGGTTTGGCACTACGCTATATCCGTGATATTTTCTTGGTAAATCATGTTAATATTCTCCATCAAAGAAAGAAGAAAACAGGCTTCCTTTTTCTTCCAAGTTGTTCCTAATGAACCCATACTAACTCCTAGTAATTGTCTTTTCCTTGGTATGTGAAATCCATCCCAGCTCTACCACCCACATCCCAGACATTTATTGCTATTCGAGAAAGAATGTGTTGACTTCTTCAGTTACACACATGAAGAAGACTGATGTGATGATAACCTTATAATGCCAAGGGAGATCTCAGCAAAATCTGAGCTGAGGTTAGTTTGGCTCTGGTTAGTTGAGTTTTAAAACAAGTTATCTTTTTTTAAAAAAGCTGACGTGAAATCATTTATTTACCAAACTGTAAATACTACCTAAGCATTCCCAAGGTTGTCAAAACAAGGAGACAATTTGTTCACTGGACCCGTGTATTATGCTTCCTGAAAATATTTGCCAGGGTTCTTTGTCTGCTATTTTTGACCAGATTGATAAACGCAGGTTAACAAAGGTGTGAGTCCACCTTACCTCCAGTCAGGGGGTGACAACTGCCCAACTGGCCATTGCTGTTACAATTGCATGGTCGGCAGCTACCTCCAAGCTTCTGGGGATCCCCAAAATATCCTGGTGCACACCTACCCAAAATAAAGAAGAAGAGGAGAAACACCCAAAGAACTCATCATGTGTTCCATCCAATTTTCTTCACCTTCTAACTCCCTGTTTGGGACATTGTGACCCTATGACAGGAAGCCTGACACGGATTTGCAGGAATGAACGTGTCTCAATACAGAGATATTTATGACTTGAATGAGAACAGAGAAAGTGGAAGGCGGGCAGAGCTTGGTCCCTCCTCCTTGATACCAGGGCAACAAAATCCTTAATGACTGCTAGAGTTGAAGGGCAGATAAACAAAGTGCACACAGGATCCAGTGGTTTGACCAATATGGAAATCAGGGGTGGACGAATTTTATGCAAGAGTTATGTTCCTGAAGATATCACACAATGAAATATTGCTTACTTTATGGCTAATTTCCTCAAGGAAAAATTTAAAGTAAAATTCATATAATTTCAAAATGTGTTCAAAATGGACATTTTATTAATACTTCCTATTGCACTATTTCAAGCCTGCATAATTCATATTTGCACTAATTGCTGCAGCGCTGTATTTAACGAGCTTAAACAACTGAGAGCAGTTACAGTGACTACTCTTGGCTTGGAGCCTTTATTATTCTAGATAATTTAGTGATGAGAACTCAGTTCCTTATTAAAGTTAAAAGACATTTCCTTGATTCTGAGTTTCTATTAAAAAACAAACAAACAGGGGTGCTGGGTGGCTTGGTCGGTTAAGCGTCTGCCTTTGGCTCAGGTCATGATCTCAGGGTCCTGGAATCGAGCCCTAGGTCAGGCTCCCTGCTCAGTGGGGGGGGGGGGCTCCTTCTCCCTCTCCCTCTCCCTCTGCCCCTCCCCCTGCTTGTGCACTCTCTCTCTCTCTCTCTCATAAATAAATAAAATCTTAAGAAACAAAATAGACACATGTTAATGTAATGTAACATGTTTCTGGAATTGGGATGGAACTAAAATTTAGCAAAGTTCCACATCCACTCTATGCCCCCCAAACTATCATTCACTCGATGTGTATACGGTTTCTCATCATCAATGGAATTGATAGAATCAAGAGAATGTAGTATGTGACTCTTTTCCCTAAATTTAAGCTTTGCATCAAAGAACTGTTAGGTAATTTATATAGGCTTCACCAATGGCTACACTGGTGATACAGTGCAAAGGACATGGGCTTTCAGTCAGGAAGAACGGGCTGGATCTTTGCCTCCACCATGTGCTGTGTAACGTGGGCTGCTATCTTAACCCTTCAAGCTTCGGTTCCTTCATCTACTCCCGTCATGAAAATGTAAACGCCACAGGGTTTATCGCTAGCACCTGGGACAGTGCCTGGGCCCATATCAGGTGCCACATAAGTATATGCAGAAGGAAGAAGGGAATAATTGCACTAACAATACCTGTTTTGATGGATGAATATGAGATAAAAGTGTAGTGAAGAATCTAATACAATGCCTGCACGTAATAGACACTCAATAAAAAGTAGCTACCATTTCAAGACATGATGAAATACTCATGTATATGTGCATCTACGGATAATTGGTATCATTGGGAATTACTACATTTCAGAAAGCAGACAGGAAGCAGAAAACCCACGTAGTCCCTAATTACCAAGCAGGTAACTACTCAGAGGTGGTTTCTCTAAGTCTACTGAGCAAGCCGGCATAATGCTTCACTTTATGTGACAGGCCCTGAATTCTACTTCACAAACCATGCTATGCAAAAGATCTATGTTTTCAAGATTTTATTTATTTATTTGAGAAAGAGAAGGAGTGAGAGCTGTAGAGATGGCATGAGTGGGGGCTGGGAGGGAGAAGCAGACTCCCCGCTGAGCAGGGAGCTCGATGCGGGACTTGATCCCAGGACCCTGGGACGACGCTTAACTGACCGTGCCACCCAGGCACCCAAAGATCTATGTTTTAAATACTTTATTTTTAGATGGCTCCCCTATATCTAAACTTTCCACGTAAAAGATACGTAATTACAGAATAGTTCACATTAAAGTCACGTAACTATTCGGGAAGTTTGATTCCACGTCCTCCTCACTCTTGCAAAAAGCGTTAATTACCGATTACAGAAATAACTGGGTCCCTTATTCTCATTTTAAGGTAGTGTCCAAACACAACGGACTGAAGTAAAACTTCCCGATTTCGTAGATGGCATTGGGACACCAAATAAAGAGCAGAGAACATATTTGTCATCTGTGGCTCTAAGTGGCCCGAGGGAGAAATGTGCCCCAGAGCACAGTATGCGCCGGAAGCCTTTCCTACCCCAGTACTCAGATTAGCTGCTCCCTCCTCTGCCCGGCCGGCTCCTGCTTTTATTTTTCCTTTTCACCCTATCCTGTCCTTGTAGCCACCACAGCATGGCTAATGACTAGTGCCGGAATGATGCCTGGCACAGAGTGGGTCCTCAATAAATGCTTAACAAATGAAAAAATTTGACATTAACATGGCATTTACCTGTGGAAAAGTTTAAAAAAAAATTTAAGAAACACTCATTTGCTTTCCTGAGACAGCAAATGTAACAAACAGAAGCTGTGAGAACTGTTAATTAAGAATTTCTCTTTTCAAATCTGCTGCCTGCCAAATGAATGTCTCAGCCAGTCTGTTGCTGTTTTCTGCTTCATTGTTTGTCAAGAACCCTGAGGAGGATTTCACCAGGATGCCTCTCCCAGGTGGGGAGTCTCACAGCTTTTCAGCCACAGAGCCTGGAAGAAACTTCCCAATGCCCATTCCACCCACCACCCTTCCTGCCTCAGTATGGCGGCCCCTTCGGTCCCTCACCCCTGGAGGCTGGTTGGAGGCCCCTCCCACAGCAGCCCAGGCAGCCCGACCCAGCCTGGTTATGTTCTCGGTCCCTGCTTCAGCTGCTGGTTTGTATGTGCCCACCACTAGACTGTAAAACCCTGAGGGCAGAGTCTGTGCTCCAGCTGCTAACGTGTCTCTAGTGCTTAGCCCAGTGCCAGGCATGTACTAGGATCTCCATACGTTTTTCATTGAAAGAAAGAATGAATAATAGATGTGAGGCAATTGTGGGCAATGTTCCTCCTCTGGAAATGGAAAAGAGAAGAACCTTGAAATTGCTTCTTTTTACCACAGGACAGTGCCCAGCCCCTTAGCTGCTGCTCAAGGATCCCCATAATAAGGCAGTCGCACCTTCCTCTTATGGCAAATATCCTTGAGGCCCTTGGGTTTTTTTGCATTACTTCCCTGACTTGAGCCAACTTCCAGCCCCACCGGGCTCTTGTCATCCCTTAGATCTACCAAGGTCCCACCTTGTCCATCAAATGTCTCAGATAACTCCAGTCTAGAGTGGCCCTGCCTTCTTCCTATGAAATCCAGCTGAACACATTTTCTGGTTTTTTGAAATTAGATAAAACTCTTCTAAAGTTTATCCAGGAAAATAACATGCCAGAATGGCCAAGGAAAACATTTTAAATAAGGATTATGAGCGAAGCCTTGCTCAACCAAATATCGAAAGGCATTTTATACTTTCAGAAATGACACAGAAATGATAAGGGCACAAAGACCAAATTAAATGTACAGAGACGAGTCTAGTTTATGTAGAAATTGTGTAAGTGCACACTGACCTTTAGCGAATTCAACTACACGTACTTGACAAAAGAAAGAGAGGTGGGGGAGAGAACAAGAGTGTGACAGCATGAGAGGAAGAGAGGGAAAAGCAGTGGAGTGTCTGTCCCCATTCACTCCATGAGCACGCTTCCCGCAGTGAATGTGACATGAGGGATTGGAATCTGCCAGACCCCTAATTGGCCTACTTTCCTTGTGCCTCCCCTAGTGTGAACATCTCACCCTGCTGCTCGCGGCTCTGGGATGCAGTCAGTTACTATGTGCATTTCATGCAGCATGGGCCCTGGGTCATGGTGATGGGTTCCTGGGATAGTCAGAGTTACCTGGACTCTGGCCAATTCTGGCTGCACATGTTGACCCTAAATCCACCTGTCATGTAAGATGCCGTGACACCACCAAAAGGCTAGCTTCTAAATTTTCACCAACATGAAGAAATAAAACTATAAAAGTACTAAAAGAATGCATAAACATTTTTATAACCTCCCTAAGCATGACCCCAATGACCAACCGCCTGAAGAATACAAGAATAGATACATATAACAAAACACAAAGCCAAAAAAACCATACAAACAAAAAACAAACTGAGAAAAATATCTGCAACATATAGTACGAAGGGTTCATTCCCTTCCAAGGAATTTGTACAAACCAATTTAAAAAAATGAAAGAACATTCTACTAGAAAAAAATGAGTAAAAGACCCAGAAAGCAATGCAAAAAATAAGATCTACAAATGGTCAATAAGCACATGAAAAAAATCCAATCTAATTATTAAACAAAGAAATGCAAATTAAGATGATATACATTTGCCCCCGATCAAACTGGCAAATATTTTAAAAATTGATCATTTCTAGTATCGCTGGCCACAGAACTTGCTCTTTTGCTACTGGTAAGAACAGAAACAAGGATGACTTTTCTGGAGGGTAATCTGGCAAAATATATCAAAAACCTGAAAAATGCACCTGTCCTTTGATCCAAGGGACCCACTTCTATTAATTATATCTTGTGGATTTATGCACACAAATAATTAGCTGCAAGGATCTACTCTTACCGCTGCTTTGAATGGAAAGCAGTAAAACGATCTCAAAGACCAGCAGTAGATTCCAGAACTTCTCGGGTCTGACACAGTGTTATCAGTGAATACTTACTGATACGGAAAGATCATGCTAACCTCCCACTAGATGAGAAAACAAGTCGAAACAGAAAGTGAAACGACAATCTACTCCTGTTTTTAAGAAAACATGTGCACACAGAATGATCTGTAAGAATATACAAGTTTTAAATGGGGTTTTCTGTAAATAAAATGATTATAAGTAGGATTATATGTGAGCATGCACAAGCATATAGGGCTACAGACAGGTGTAGTGGGCCTCGTTGGTTCTTTGCTCACCTGTATTACATTATTTTTACACGTATGTATTGATTTTATGGTAAAATTATTTTAAATTTAAAAATACGTTGTCCATATGATTCATATGCTATACTGTTACTTTTTCAAATATGTATGTGCTATTTTCCCAGGTAGACTGTGAATACCTTTTATAGCCCTTGTAATGCTTGGCAGTGCCTTATGTATGGTAGCTAATCATGAAAATTTGTTCCTGAATAACTAAAGCTTGGCTCTGTGGCCCTTCGTAATTAAGTTTATAGTTTCCATTTTGCAACATTTATTCTTTTGTTTCATTACTGAACACCTATTACATGAACAGTACCACGGTAGGCAGCAGTGATTCAGAAATGAATGACACAGACTGTCCTGCAGGTGTTCGTAGTGGGTGGGGATGGAGAGGGGATAGCGTGTGTGTGTGTAGGAATATTTAGGGCTGTGGATACGTGTGTGTGCATACAGGAGTATGTAGAGATGCATGTGAGGTAGGGGTACATAGGGATGCATCTGTAGGGCCAGGAGTATGTAGGGATGAGTTTATTCGGAGCTAGGGCTAGGTAGGGATATGTGTGCCGGGAAGGGATAAGGACACGGGTACGGTGGGTGGGGATGTGTAAGGATGTGTATACGTGGGGTAGGAGTAGGTAAGGAAGAATTTATATGGAGGTAGGACTAAGTAAGGACAAGTAGGGGGTATAAGTCTGTAGCGATGTGGAGAGGGAGGGGTACCAGGGAGTGTGAAGGGGGATAGGAGTATGTAGGGGTGTGTGTTGGAGGTATATAGGCTATGATATGTTGGGACTCATTCTCAAATTTCTAAAACACGTAAAAAACACGAAAGAGAAGGACGTTAATAATTTATTAAGTGAGCAGTCTTGTATTTTTCCCTAGGGACCTTTTTCCAGCCTCCGTGAAACCAACAGCCCCTCCCAGCTCCGAGCCACGCCCCAGCGCAGCCCCACCCACAGCCCCTGCCCGCTGCAGCCCGACTGACTGCCGAACCCACCCTCCCCGTGGGCTGGCGGGGGCTGAGGGACGGGGAGGGTGGCAGTGGGGGAAGGGTGGGAATGGGGAGAGGGGCAGCACCCACCTTTCGCACTGTGTGCCTGTGTATCCGGGTTTGCAGAAGCACCTCATGTTTCCCCCGCTCACGACACAGCCAGTGGCAAAACTTGAAGGAAGACAGAAAAAAGCCTCAGTAAAAACATAAATCGATAGGCTTCATGCTCATTATTTTTTGGCCACAAAGCACTGGCTTTCATTAAGTGGAAACAGACACCAAGAGTCTGGTTGCTTTTTATATGAAGAAAAATGTGTCCATTAAGACTTGTAGAGATAATGATGTACTATTTCAGCTCACACTGGGCATATCTTGGTAAATAAGGACTAAAGGGATTTATTTGGTTTTATTTTTGGCTTAGAGAAATACATTCCTGCACTTGAGACAGAGCAAAGTAACTCACTTTGGAAGAGATGATTACAACAGCATTTTTCCAGGAATAACAAGGAAGGAATAAAACAAGTCTAGGCAGAAAAAAAGAACAGACAGTTCTGATTCCTCAAAAAATTTTCCTCCTTGTTTACTCTAGTTCTTTCATATTGGGCACATTATCTCCCAGGAAGAAAAGGGGCCGGGCCAGAGGGACCAAGGCACAGAGTGGGCTTGCCCGTCTAGGTATTTCTGTGGGCACAATCATTGGTGATTTTTACATTTTTCAAATCAGTTGTGGTATTTCGATTCTCTTTCTTTTCATCCTAAACTAGTGCATATTTGGGAAGCCGCTTTTTTAAAAAAATTAAGTGAGCAGATCATGAAGAAACTCTGTTGCCTTGAGAAATGTCTGTGAACATTACACTGAGTAAATCTAAGGGAAAATAACTCCACTTATCATTTGCTGATAAGAGAATTCTTATCTAGGAAGCTACTCTTGGCCTAATAGACGGATAGAGTTATATTTCTAAAGTATATATACTTCTAAAGTTAGAAGTTAGAAATTCGTCCACAGTATAAATATTGCTGGGGGGAGAATTAGATAAAAATAGTGTTTCATTGATAAATCTGAGGAACTGTGCGTTACTTCAACTGCATGAAAGCCAGGAGCTGGCCTTCGTGATAATAATACACTTTGCAACCAAAGATGAAAAGTTTTCCCCGAGCACCCTGTGAAAAGCTTGTTTCTCCTCCCTCTGGCTTCTGTTCCAACAAGTCTAGGCAAGTATCAAGTGATAAATCCTTTTGCAAATAAAGCCACAAGACTGAGCAGGTTTAAGAAGTATCAAATACACGGAGAGCAAAACAGGGTGCACATTTCAAACACGCATCTTCAGAAAAGCCACATCTGGGCAGCGACTTCTGATAACGTGGCCAGTTTCTCAGATACTGGCCTGACACTAATCAGCCTTGTGGTCTGCACTTGTTTTTTGAGCTATGTGCTGCTTATACTTTCAGCGGTATCTTCCTGATTTTCAAATCGACTTTTGCTTCGTTTAGTTACATGTTAGATTTTGCTTGGACCCACCGCGAACGTGTCATGATGTGCAAGAACAGGACGAGGTACCAAGCCCAAATAGAATTTGAGTTATCATGAACTGTAAGTGGCAGTTTGCGACCTATGTGCTGGAGTCTGAATGACAACTCAGGTCACATCACTCCGTGGCTCAAGACTGGCCTGTGGCTTCCATCACACTAAGGATAAATCCAGCGCCTTAATAGAGCCTGCAAAGTCCTATTGGGTCCGAACCCTGGGTGCCCCACCCACCTCGCCTCCTGGCCCTCTCCCACGCTGCGCTCCAGCCACCTCCTTACTCCACGAACACGTCATCACAGGGGTTGTCTCTTGTCTTTTCCTTGCCTCAGATCCTCATTGCTGAGATATTGCCCCGTTTGCTCCATTTCATTGTTCCCTGGCCCCTGCTCAGAAAACCCTCCTACTCTCTGTAAAAAGTCTGCTCGCTCGCTACCAATCACATAAGCCTGTTATCAACCGCATAAGCCCATCTCTATCTGAAATTACACTTACTTATTTGTGCATTTATTTCCCGAGTGTGACAACTGTTCCCGCCCACGTTCTCCAGGTGAAGCCTCATGAGATGGAAGTTTTTGCCAGTCTTCTTTACTTTAGCTGCCCCAGCACCCAGAGAAGGCTAACTCCTAGCCCCATATTGGGCGCTCAGCAAATAATGTTTAGCCATTGAATGAAGAGTGAAAGGAAAGCGGAAAAGGAAAAACGCACAAGTGTATACTTGGGAAAAACTGTTCTTGTTTGTTTTGCTTTTGTTTTGCATTTTTGTGTGTTCTTTTTAAAATATAACTGCTTTATTGAGCTATAATTCACATACCATACCACTCGTCCATTTCAAGTGTACAATTCAACGGCGTTTAGTAGATTCACAGAGTTGTGCAAACTATTGGTATGATTGATTTTAGAACATTTTCACCACCCCAAAAAGAAATCCCACATCCTTAGCAGTCACTTCCTATCCCCCCCACTCCCCACTCCCCATCCCCAGTCCCAGGCAACCACCAAACTACTTCCTGTCTCCATAGGTTATTTTCAAGCTCCCCCAGTACCTGTTTGAATGAGGACACAGGCAGACGCTACAGGTTCCCTGGATGGCATTCCCGTAGTGACCCTCTTTGCAGCGCTCACAGTGGTCTCCAGCGGTGTTGTGCTGGCAGTTCTTGGGACAGACGAACATACAATTAATTAATAGTGGCCGATTACATTTATTATTATTAAGATCATTTTCACCTTCATTACTCACACAATTATAACTCAAGTCCTCTGACCCTGTATGGTGATATCAGTCCACGAATGCTATATTTTTCCTGTCTATCCAATTATTGTTGGTGCTAAAAAAAAAAAATGTAAGCGCCCTCCCATTAGCTATTCGGTGCTTGCATTGGGAGGATGAAATGGAGAAAGACCAGCTGGATCCAGACTCACTCCAATGTTTCACAGCTGGGCTGTCTTGGGCAAGAATCTTCACCTCTCTTGAGACTCAGTGTTTTTTTTACAAATCAGTTTTATTGATGTATGATTTACACACAATTCTAATTCTCTTAGGATGTTTAGTTGAAATAATACCCACTTTCCAAGGTTGCTGGGAGGATTTTAAAAAGTATATCAGAGCCTCAGCAAAATGCAAACTCCCTCCCTCTACCCCTAAGAACAGCTTCTATGAAAGTTAACTTGATATGGCTTTGTAATTCACTTAATGGTAATATACTAAAGAGGAATATCGTTGCAGTAAGTTTTTAACATGTGGGATTTGTTAAAACAATGAAAAGCTGCACCGTATCGAAAGAAAGCCCTCAATTTAATTCCAGTGTCTCAAATAAACAAGATGTTAAGTTTACCTACATGTTTACATAAATCCAATTATTTTCACGTCAGAGCTAATGTCTATTGAAAGTTGTTCTTCAATAAAGCATTGAGATGAGACGACTTTCCAACTGAACAGTCCGGTGAGACAAATCCTAGCGAAATGTGTCAAATTTGTTTATTTTGTGGAATTTTTAGCCCCGTGTGACATTTGTTGGTTTTACTTTAGTAATAAATACCTAAATGAACAAAACTAGCCAGAAAAACTCCCCTTACTGTGGGCATTTGACAATTCAGAGATACTCTGTGTTAATCATATGGCCTAGAATAAGGATAATATTTTAAAAATTGCTCATATACCTTCCCTCTGTATGCAGAGATGGGGCTTGGTAGGAAACTTTAATGGATGTGAGTTTGCAATAACATCTGAAGCCTGGTTGCAAAAAACAACCCACACGTATATCCTAAGTGGGCGTGGCCTGGCTCAGAATGTGAGATGTTCCCTCCCTTCCTCATCATGTCATCAGTTTCTTTAGCTTAAACAGATCCAGCCTTCCCAAACCTTTGAATAACGGCCAATTACACAAGCCACTAAGATGTTCAGACACCTTTTCATATCTTTTCCAGATACGAAATCATACTACACACAAGAGATGCTGTTCACACATTGACACGGGATCATCACCGGAAAGCTCATCCCTGCCCTGAATCCCTCTTTCCCCAAATGTCCCCACCGTGGAGGTTTCTCCTGTGGGCGTGGAGGGGCTCGAAACAAATCCACGCTGCAGGCTATCGGGTCCACGGAGGGGTCTCTCTTTCCCCTTTACCTTGCTCTGCTGTCCTGCCTCGCTCACAAAACAGGCATTCTTTTGAACGAATTAGTTACGTCTCCACTTTACTTTCCTTTCTTTTTAAACTCTAAATGGCAATCTTAATGAAGACTACAGCTGCTGAATAGATATATGTTAATCCTATACCTATTTAGTTCTGAGCTGAAAACACTGGGAAGCAAGGACGTGGAGAAACAAGAATTGCGATGTGGCCATCTGTGACCTACCGAAAACGCCCTGAACTCTGGTCCTCCTCAGGAGTGGGGAGAGCATTGTAAAAAGGGGTGAGAACCTGCATTGCTTGATAAGTTCCCATAAGAATGTCTGAAATACCTCCACCCGCAGTTGAGAGCATCTACCCTAGAAGCTGTCTTTCTCAATCGTGCCAATCTGAGACATCCACCTATCAAGTTTCCTTGTGGTTTACTGCAAATGAATGAATGGATGGATGAATGAATGAAAGAGTCTACATCCATTCCCACAGCATGTGTTCTCCTAGCTCCACCTGACACCAACATCCATTGGGCATTTACTATGTGTCCACCCATGCTAAGTACCAGGGAGGCAAAGATGGATCAGCACCCTGACCAGGGAGCAGATAGAACCCTGTGAGTGGACACATTCAATACAATGTGGAAAAGATGACGGCCAACGTTTGCCGGCATCTCCTAAGAGCAAGAGGAACCTCTGAGAAGAGCTTCTGGAGGTGATGATGCCTCCTGCGTGGAGGAGAAAAGGAGAGGAATTGCTGGGTAGAGAAGGGAAGGGAGGGCCCAGCAGGCACGGGGAACGGTGTGCACAGAAGCTGTCTTACAGGAGCCCAGCAGTGTCTATGTAGGCAACATGAAGCAATTGGTATCCTGGAGGGCGAAGGGCAAAGTGGGTTGGGATGCAGCTGGATGCAGCACACACCCAGGAGTGTGGACATCCGGCCATGAGCCTCAGGGAAGCCCCGTGTCGTCTGTGAGCTTCAGATGAGTCAGGCTGAGGGCTCAAGTGGCAGGGCGTAAACAATGAAGGAAAACCAAAGCAAAGGAAGGGACGTGGGAACAGAGTAGATGAGGGGTGATGGAGACAGTGGAAGGCCAGGGGAGTGCAGGAGAGGTGGAGATATGGGGAGAAAGCTGGCAAAGAGAAGAGGGAGAGGCAGGGCCTCGGTGAAGAGAAGGGGCCTCTCACTGCAAGTCCTTCAGGCTGATGACACCCACGCAACGCATGGCCTGCTGCTCCTGGATGCACAAGGCTTTGCCGGCAAGGACCTGGGTGACTTTCTTTTCAGACTTCAAAGTTTGTTCTTGAAACAACATGGAGATCTGTGCATGGGTGAAGGTCCCAGATTTCAGAAATTGACTTTGGATGTTGAGCGGTGAAGGCCAGTTTGCAGAGGAATCAGCCCATTTGATGGTGACAAGTACTTGGTCTTGTCATTACTGTTCTTTAAGAATAAGGGCTGCACCCTTGGCGCCCCCTGCAATGGGCACCGCACCCCCCCACCCTGAGAGCAATGGCAGCGCTCAGTCCCTGCCACTGAGCAGTCAAGTGAGTGCAGGCGGGGCTCCGTGCCTCTGTGTGTGTGTTGGGGGGGGTGTGTGTGGTGTGCACGCACGCACGCACACTGGCACATTCCCCACCGGACAGCAGGCTTCGTGAGATTGGGGATTGTGTCGAATGGTTTTAACCACAGCATTTAGCTCAGTACCTCCCACAATAGCAAATGCTCAGTAAGGGTTTCCTGAATGAATTCTTCCTAGAGGCCATATGGCCATTAGGGACAAGTGAAGACAGAGCTACAAAGAAAGGAAATGGGAAAGAAAATCTTCCTGTTTGATTAAAACAGATGAATTATGACTCACTAGTGATCCTTTCACTGGGTGAACGGACTGCAGAGAATGCCTACTTTGTTCTTTGGCAGCTTTTATAAAGTGGACTCGACATCTAGCAATGGTTTGGTGACAAGGTAAATATTTATTTTTAATTAAAACATCTACCTGTGTTACACACAACATACAGTATGAGAAGCATAAACTATTATATAAAAATACTTAGGAGCTGAAAAATCATCTTTCCCAATGTCTTTTATTCCTTTTGAACTTACAAGGTTAAAGTCCTACAGAATATTCTATCAGGCTCTTTATAACAAGGTCCTGTCCCAGCCTGTCCCATCGTGCAGAGGAAACAGTTCCCTGGGACACGCTGAACTTGGCTTAATACAGTCTAGGAACTCGAAGAGCTGAAACACACTCTCGATGCATTTCACAACGCAAAGGAAATCAGCGCCAGAAGAATGTGTTTCCAGATAGCACCCCAGAAGTAGGGGCTTGTGTTTCTAGGGGTACAGATGCTCTCTCCTCTCTCTGTCACTGTCCATTCTCCTTCAAGGTAGGGAGGCTCTGGCTCCCAGGGATGAAAGAGAGGAAGGCAGAATAAAAAATGTCCAAAAAGGATACAGAAGAAAAATTTCCTGAGACTCTAATTTCCTATGGGAAATATTTTTTTAAATATTCTCAAAGAAGATTGTTTTCCAGGGGATATGCCATAGACAGCAAGGACTCACGTCACCTGTCCTCCTGCATAAGCCCACTTTGTCTCGGCGCTGTGGAAGGCTGGTGTTTGAGTGACTGAGGGCGCCCCTTAAGTCTTTCGTAGCATCTCCTCCCCGATTACTTGCTTGAGTCTAAGGCTCACTGAACAAGTTACAAGGCTCCCCTTCTGCAACTTCTTGCCACTGCAACCAAACGGGGGCCCAAAGTGGTGGCTCTGATTTGCTATCTTCCAGCAAGAATTAAGTCCCAGGATGCACCCATTAACCACATTCAACGAAGCAGAGATTTAGAAGCTAATGTGTAATTTCACTGTTCACAGACAGGACTTCTCCGATGGCATGTGTTAAAGTGGAGGAAAAAGCAGAGTGTAAAATAATTCAGCCCGATAACGCTGGAGCCTCCTATGTTTACGCAGCAACCTCTATTTAGGGTTTGGTTGGAAATGTGAAATTTGATGTGTCAGGGTCCAGGGGGGTGGGGGTGGGCGGGGGAGGGGACAGAGAGACAGATTGCCTGTCAGTAGCACCAGAGTGTCAATTTACTCACGATACATATTCCCGAGCCATCCTGACATCGACTGGAATGTCCATTGCAATCGCAGGGAACACATCGTCCGGTATAGGGGCCTTTGTTATCCCTATAGTATCCAGGGCTACAACCCTATTTTTCAAACAAAGCATTTAGTCAATATAAGGAAAGAATTATTATCCAAAGCATGTGACAATTCTGACTGTCCAGCATTCGCTTGTTCAGTCTTTTCTTCCTTAATTGGTGTGTGGGTTTCTACTTTCACACGCTAGCTGGTCCACTGGCTCTTTCTGTCTGTTCTACCTTGTCTCCATACCACGGTGGGAGTGTGTGCTTGTGCTGGAGCAGGAGCCGTGTGGGGGGACATCAGAGAAAGGGGGAGAATGTGGAAATGGCTTCCTCTCCTTCAACCGATTTAGGGCGAGTGGGGGGGTGGAGGGGTGAGGGGGGTAAAGAGGGTCAGGATATCAGTCTTTAGCGAGGAGGGTCTCTAAGCAAATGCCGTCAAGTTCAAGTTCTCTTTGGATAGGCATTCCCTCTCCAAGAATGGGTTTGGACTGGTGGGGGGGGCAGTAGGGGAAGAAGGGGGACTGAAGTCTTCATTGCGATCGAGACAATAATGGCAGAAGCAGAGGAATCATGTCATGCCACTCACTGGTCTGTGGACAACAGGGAACCCCGGGGAGGGGAGCATGCTTGCATTCTCTACAGAACCCTGCAGGGGTGCTCGCTTCTCATGGGACACACACAGACCCGGCTGGAGGGAATCTTGTTGGGTGGGGTCTTCTTCTCTAGTTCAGTACTGCTTTGATTATTTCTATCTCTACACATTGTGTCTTTCTAGTACGAGTCATTATTTTTCATACAGATAAAAGGAATTACAGTTTTCTTTTGATGAACTGATATATATATATAAAAAAGATTCTAGTTAAGAATGCCCCCAATAGAAAAAGAAACAATTCTTCCAACACCAGCCATTAAAAATTATTTAGATTTCTGTCTTTAAAGAGAATCATCGACATGTTGCTTGTTTTGGCAGAGTGAATCAGTACACTGATTAAAACCAAATGTTGCCCCCAGTTTCTTTAACTGACCCCCTCAGATGCCCCATCTAAAATAACCAGAAAAAATAATATTTCAAGAAAAAACATCATCTTTTATCTAATCCTCTTTCAACAGCACTATGTCTGTAAGACTCTAAGGCTACAATCAAGGGAAATTTTAAAATGAACCGTCCACGTTCATTCTCATTTATTCAAAGGCTCTACCTGGTCAGGTGGGCAAGAGGAAGAAGCCAACCTGATGGGGCTGCTGAAAGAAGCCCCATGTACTCCCCAGAGCACCATATCCCAGTTTCTGATTGAAACTTCTCGCCAAATTACCAATTACTACACATTGTACGCAATAACACGATAATAATTTCCAATATATTTTTCCCTTCAGCTATTAGAAACCATGTTTAGGCAAAAGAAGCTATTGCAAAAAAATGAGATTGCTTTATGCGTTATATGAATAGGCTTGTCTACAGGAGAACCGAAGCATGAAAGGAATGTTCTTTAATTGAAAACACGACTGAGAGATACGTTCGAACAAAATTCAGCCACTGGTAGTGTGATCATATCTATAAGCAAATACTCTCTACTACTAAGAGGTACTACTAAGTATCTCTTAATTACCACCACATATCATGTTATATGCTTATGAAACAATCATATTTGGTAAAGAACAAATTATCCAAATAAATAAATATATAAGGTTCATTTATGACAACATGCCTGAGTAAAAAGCCTTAATTAAACATGCTTTGGAAAGAAGGTAGTCCATCCCGATTAAAATTAAACCACCCACCCTAATCTGCTTTTGATTAGAAACAGAAAAAGTACCCTGCAAGAGTTCTATACCTATCACGTGACTCTTAGGTAGACCGTTTGTCAGTTACTGAAATATAATCATTCTCTCTGTAAAGCACACAGGTTGTATTGAAGACTTACCCTACATGAAAATGAACATATCCTAATATACTATTTCAGTAAAGCATTTTAGCAACTAACCACTTATTTACATGACAACTTTTCAGGATAACTTTTCCAATGAACTTTTGTAGTACAAATGAGAAAATTATGTCCCTATCAGGTTCTTAGAGCTATTTCAGTAGACATAGGATCTATTTCTCTGAGCATACATGTAAATATCCAGAAAGTTGAGAGAGAGACAGAGAGAGAGAGAGTGCACAGAATTTATGAGTGTTTAATGCCTGGCAAATTGAAGCTGTCTTGTTAAGTATTCTACAAATTTGATCTCATCACTTTTCTTAAACATGGATTTCACAGATTCTCGTGGGTTACTTTATTGGTAAATTTTCTTCCAAGCGGAATTTGGAGGTCTACAGGCATTGGACTCTTTTGTCTTGGGGCTTGGGTTACTCTCGAAAGGGCAGAAAGTTTCATACTGCACTAACATCCCACAAGCATTCAAACTCTGAGCTGTCCGGGCATTTCCAGGTGGGCTGATGTTTATAGGGTTTGTGGTTAACAGCTCAGGGGAGCAATCTGTCAGGCACCGTAATAAACCCTGCCAGTCAACGGGACAGGGAGGCTCTGCGCCCCTCCCCTAGCCCACCCATACCTCATTCATCCCCTTACCTTAAAATGTCACCAAGCTAGGAACCCTTTCCCATCCCAAACCAGAACGTAAAAGGGATGTTACCTGGCTGGGTTTAAAGTCCACATAACTTGCTTGCAGATGGCTTTGACCGGGAGGCTGAGGAAACGCCACCCTCTGCTGCTGTGAGTTATATCCCAGACACTGCCCCAGGGCTGCCCCAAAGATCCACAGCCATCCGGCGCTGCTGGCTGACCACCTCACTGCTGGGGGCATCCTGGTCCCCGCGCGTCCTGCTGCCTGTGCACAAACCCCTGCCTCTCCCTCTTATACCCGCCCTTCCTGCTCGGCGCCCAGGCCCGCCTGACTCAGGTAAGGCAGGCTGTCTGCGGCAGGAGGCCCCACCTGGAAACTTCACCCATGAGTCAGCCGGTGAGAGAGCACACATAACAGTCCCACAGGGAAGCACGCCGCTCTGTAATTCCTGCGAGGTGGGGCCGGCATCACCTTCTACCCACCTTACCCCGCAGACGGCACTAGCCGATTAGAGCAGCTGTAAATCACAGGCTGAGTCATGTGCAAAGAACACGCCCTGGGCAGGAGGCTGGTAATCGAGAGGTTCCACTCCTTCCCTGGGGCTATGATTTTATTTAGGCGGGCTAGAAAAGAGATGGAAGGAAGGGGGGGAGAAGAAGGTAGGCACCTGTGGACTAAATGTTACAAGACAGAAATCTCCAGAAAACCAGGACAGGTAGGCTATTTGCAGGTCAAAAAAGGAACGTGTGTGCAGACCCCCCGGGGGCTTCCTGCTATCGAGGGCGAGGACAGAAAGGGAAAGATGTTGTTAAATGTATACACGCCGGGTGTAGGGAATAGGCCAAGTGACAATGTTTGCTATTTCCTAATAACTACACTGAACATTGTGCTTTCTTTCCCTCCCATTAGGAAGAGAACATACTTTCAGCTTGAGATATGAAACAGTTTCATTTTACGGCACATTTTAATCATCTGAGGACAAGTCAGGCTGGCTGGGCCTCATATGAAGGTCTGCTGGGAGCTAGGAAATTGGGCTTCAACTTCCCCTGGAAGAATCAGGACATTCTCTGGGCTCTGAGTCTATCAGCAGCAGGTGTCGGAGGGGCCTTCCGTTAGAGAACAGCCTGAGAACCCCAGGTCACCTAACGGGAAGGCAGGGGCTCAAATCCTGGGCTCCTGGCAGGCTCCTTCCTACTTCCCAGAAAGTCCTGACTTCAACAACCCCCAGGATCGATCGAGTGCCTGTGGCTTTCCTGGTGAATTTGAGATGTTTGTAATTTCTTTTTCCTATCTAATACCTGGAGGTGGTCCAGGGAAGATAGAAGCCAGAGCCCAGTAGATACCTGTCCGATGGGCAGAGTGCCGCAGACCCCCCAGCAGTGCCAGGTGGCAGACAGGAGGGCCAGCCACAGGAGTCCCAGGGGGAGTTTTACGGTGGAGGAGAACTTCCTACCTGGCATGAGTCACCCATGTAGTCAGGGGGGCAGGCACACATCTCCACGTGATGTGCTCTGCGTCCACTTCCTGTGTCAGAGGCCTCTTCCAGCCCCACCCCGCTCAGAGAGAGCCGCTGTGTCTCAGTGAAGTAGAGGCCTCGGAGGCGCACAGCTTCCAGTCTAGAAAGTACCATCATCAGCTCTTCCCGGGACACAGGGCCACCACCGCTGGCGTGTCTGAAGTTTCCCTACACGTGAAAACAGAGAGGCAAGGTTTCCCTCCCGCAAGCTCACTTCCGGGGCTTTCAGAAAGGCAGACATCCAGCACAAGTCAAAGGAAAGACATTTATAATGCATATGGGAGAATAGAATAGAATAGAATAGAATAGAATAGAATAGAACAGAATAAAATAAAATAAAATAAAATAAAATAAAATAAAATAAAATAAAACAAAACAAAATAAAGTAAGTAGAAGATAGCGGATTTGTTTTCAGAAGTCAGGTGTCCTGGGTTATTCCCAAGAAGAGAGCACCACATGAAAGGGGAAAAATGAAGGCAGGAAATGAGGAACAATAAAATGCAATGAGATTTCCCAGTGTTATACTTATTTTAAAATGCACTTTTGTGTATGCAAGCACACAATGAGTGAGGACGATATAGGAGAGAGGCACATGGAAAGCCACGGGGTCATGCAGCTAGATCATTCATTAAGTGCACATAATTGGGACAGAAAGCACAGTCTCTTCTTGTACACACACATTTATATTATCTTATTTTACTTTTATGATGGTAAAAAATACATAACATAAAATTTACCATCTCAGCCATTTTTAAGTGTACAGTAAAATAGTGTTAATTATATTCACATCGTTGTGCAACAGATCTCTAGAACTTTATCACCTGGCAAAACGGAAACTCAGTACCTATTAAGCAATAACTCCCAATTCCTCCTTCCCCCCCTTCCTGGCAACCACCATTCTACTTTCTGATTTTACGTATTTGACTACTTTAAATACCTCATATAAGTGGGATCATGCAGTATTTGTCTTTTTGTGACTGGTTCATTTCACTTAGCATAATGTCATCACACTATGCTCTAGCATCTAGCTAGCTAGAACTATCGTATTCTAGCATGCGGCTGGATTATATGATATTCCGATATATGTATATATCATATTTGCTTTATTCATTCATCTGTCAATAGACATTTCGGTTACTTCCACCTCCGATCTACTGCGAATACTGTTGCCATGAACATGGGTGTGCAAATAGCTCTTCAAAATCCTGTTTTCAATTCTTTTGGATATATACCCAGAAGTGGGATTGCTGGACCATATGGTCATTCTATCTTTAAATTTTTGAGGAACCTCTATCCTGTTTTCCACGGTAGTCACACTGTCTTATAGTCTCACCCACAGTGCACAGGTGCTCCAATTTCTGCACATCCTCCCCAACACTTGTTATTCTCTGTTTTTTTGTTTAATAGTAGCCATTTCAATGACTGGGAGGTGGTA
Source organism: Ursus arctos (assembly GCF_023065955.2). Taxonomy (NCBI): domain Eukaryota; kingdom Metazoa; phylum Chordata; class Mammalia; order Carnivora; family Ursidae; genus Ursus; species Ursus arctos. Next base: position 45,471,324 of record NW_026622841.1, read on the forward strand.
TCTCATTGTGGTTTTGATTTGCATTTCTCTAATGATTAGTGACGTTGAGCATCTTTTCATATAAAAGCCTGCACTTTTAGCCTTTATATTCTGCTGCCTCCTTTAAACTTGGTTTCCACATCTCTTAAATGGGCATAGTAATACCTAATCTCTCAGGACTATGATGAAGATTAAAGAAAATTAAATAATATAATGTACATAAAGTGTTCAGCCCAGTGCCTAGCATGTAGTTGACATTCAATAAATGTTAACTACTGTTATTTACATATAGATATAATACTAATATGAGTTTAGTTTTTTTAACAGCTTGAGGTATGATTTACGTACAATAATAGTCCCTTATTTTAAGTATACAATTTTTAGTAAATTTACAGAAGTGTACAACCATGACCAACCGCAATGTAGTTTTACATTTTCATCCCCAAGAAAAGGAAGCTTTGTGCCCATTTGTAGTTACTAACTGTTCCCACCTGGAGCCCCAGGCAAGCACTAATCTATATTCTGCCTCTACTGATTTGCATATGCTGGACCATTTATATAAATATGAACTGGATTTCAATAGTCCACAAAAACTTTGCTTCTATTCATTTCATTTCCTCCCTGCTCTACTGTGCTATTATTGTCATATACATTACATCTTTATAAATTGTCTACCGATCCACACAGAACTATGATTATTGCTTTAAGCAGTTGTCTTTTAAATCAGATAGAAGAAAAAAAAGTTACAAACAAAAGATATATTTTTACTGCCTTTTATATTTACCTATGTAGTTACCTTTACTAGAGCTCTTCATTTCTAGTATGGATTGAAGCCATTGTCCCTAGTGTCCTTTCATTTTAGTCTAAAGATTCCCAGTAGTATTTCTTACAAGGAGGGTTGATTAGCACTGAATTCTCCTGGTTTTGTTTATAATGTAATGTCTTCCTTTCTCCTCCATTTTTGGACATTTTGCTGGATTTGTAATTCTTTGTTGACAATGTGTTTCTTTCATGGTGTTACATCGAACACCATGCCATTGTCTTCTGACTTCCATGGCTTCTGGTGACTAGTCAGATGTCAACCTTATTGAGAACCCTTGTAAGTGGTGCATCTCTCTCAGTGCTTTTAAGGTTCTTTGTCTTTGTCTTTCAGAATCCTGACTATGATGTTTCTGTGTGTGGATCTCTTGCATTTATCCTACTTGGAGATTGTTGAGCTTGGATGTGTAATGATTTTCGTCAAATCTGAGAAGTTTTCAGCCATTATTTCTTTAAATACTGTTTCTCTCTCTTTCTCTCTCTCTGTCCTTCTGGTACTCCAATTATGCATAGGTTATACATTTGATTGCATCTCACATGTCTTGGAGGGTCTTTGTTTTTCCTCATTCTTTGTACTTTCTGTTCTTCAGATTGGATCATCTCAGTGGACCTTCAAGTTTGCTGCTCCTTTCTTTTGCCTGCTCACCTCTGTTGTTGAGCCCTTATCTTAGCTCTGGCTGCCATAAGGCAATACTATAGACTCAATGGCTTAAACAACAGAAAGCTATTTTTGCACAGTTCTGGAGGCTAGAAGTCCCAGATCAAGATGCCAGCCAGTTCAGCCCCTGGTGAGAACTCTCTTACAGTTTACAGATGGTTGCCTTCTCAATGTGACCTTACTTGGTAAACAGAGGGAGTGAGTTTTCTGGGGTCTCCTCCTAAAAGGACATTAATTCTATCAGCTCACAGCTCTAACCTTAAGATCTTATTTAACCTTAATTACCTCTTTGTTCCAAATACACTCAAACTAGAGATCAGGGCTTCAACACATAAATTTGGAGAGGACACAATTCAGTCCATAGCAGCCCTTCTAGTGAATTCTTCATTTCAGTTATTGTAATTTTCAACCCTAGAATTTCTATTTGGTTCTTTTTAATAATTTCTATTTCATTATTGGTATTTTCTATTTGGTGAGAAACTGTTCTCATATTTTCCTTTAGTTCTTTAGACATGGTGTTTAGTTCTTTGATGTATGTTGATTTGAAGTCTTTGTGTAGTAAGTCCAATGTCTGGGCTTCCTTAGGACAATTTATATTTATTGCCTTTCCCCCTGTATATGGACCACGCTTTCCTGTTTCTTTTTCATGTCTCGAAATTTTTTTTTCTAACAACTGGACATTTAACATAAGGTAATGTGGCAACTCAGGAAATCATATTTCTTCCCCATCCCAGAATTTGTTGCTGTTGCTGTTTACTGTTGTTGTTTGTGTCTTTGCTTAATGACTTTTCTGAACTAATTCTGTAAAGTCTGTATTCTTTGTCATGTATGGTTGCTAAAGTCTCTGCTTGGTTAGCTTAGTGGTCAGCTAGTGATCAGACAGATTTCTTTAAATGCCTAAAACCAAAGTCTCCTAGTCATTGCAAAAGCATTCTGTGGGTATGTTGAGGAACCCCTCAACACTCAGGCGGCTAACAACTCTGCTTTAGCCTTCATTTCCTGCTTGCTCAGAGCCTCAAGGTGAATCAGAAGTGAGGGCTTAGGTCTTGTCAGGTGAGCCAGAGGTGAGGGCTTAGAGCCTTTCCTGAACATGCTCACAGCCCTGAGTATGTGCGGCCTTCTACCTTTCCAAGATTGTGTCAGAGCTTTTCAAAGTCCCTATGTATACCTCATTCCCAGCTTTTTATTTTAAGCTTTGTGATTAGCCTATTATTAGCCCCAACTATTATCCATCACCTTAGCCAGCTATGATGTTAAGCAATTACCTGTAAAGGTTTTCAGTGACACCCCTAGGGAAGAGGCTTTTCATTTTAGGAAAGCTCCAAGTCAAGTCAAACAAAGACAGCCTTGGAAGTAGCATCTTCCAGAAAACCTCCAGACAGGTCAAATCATGACAGTTCTCTGGGAGTGAGGCTCTGCATAAGCTCCAATGACACTCCGTCTCCCTTGGTGGCTGCTGGGCTACTGGTTTTCACCTTGCTGGTGGGCTATTGCTTTTCAAGGCTACTGTGGAGGGATGGGTGGGGGGATGGGAACCGAGCAAGCTGACTGTCACAGAGCCTGAGGTTCTTACCAAGATTCAGCCAGTTTTCCTGATTAAACACTTTTCAGATTGCTGAAAGCCTACGGTCAATTTCCAGACTTCTAAATAGTTGATTCTGACCATCTTGCCAGTTTTCTCATTGCTTTAATGAAGGAGAGAATTTCTGGCGGTTCCTACCCCACCATTTTTGCTGGCATGGCCCCTCTCATATAAATAGAATCACACACTGTGTGGTCTGTGTCTTGCTTCTTTCACTTAGTATATTGCTTTTGAGGTTCATCCATGTGGTCCCCAATACTTTGTTTCATTTATTGCCAAATAGTATTCCACTGTATGGATGGGCCTGTACAGAAATGTTAAAATAGGTCTACAAGTTCAAAGTACTTGAAAAGTATCACCTTGAGGTATTGGACATATTTAATAATACAAATGGAGCACTATTTTAAAGAAGTTGTCATAACTAACTAAATATAATGTAATGTTTCATGATTTGATAAGCTTTCCTTTATTTATCTTTATTAATCTGATTTCTTTTGGTGTTAGGCGTTTTTGTGCTTTTCTATTATTCATCCCAAGCATTTGTTGGCCACTGAGGAAGGCATGAGGATGAGAGGGAGCTACATCATACTATTTATTTCCAAGCTCGCCGGGTTTATAAGACAAGGATAATTACCTCTAGAACAAGAGAGACTGTGCTAAGTGCCATACAGATGGTATAAGCAAAGCCCTGTGAGGATGAAACTCGGTATATTTTATATAATTTATATTTTCAATTTATATATATATGAATTACATGTATATAAATATAATTAACATTTTAAATTCATAAAATAAATAAAAAATCATAATTGCTTGAAAGAACTAAGGCATAGAACAGAAGAGGACCATCAAGAACGATTTTGTGTACGTTTTTCCTTTACCTCCACCACCTGCACGCGCACGTGATGCAGCCGGTCTGGTCGTGGGTTACTTGGTTCCTCATAGATGATGGACATGTGCTGACCCTGTGTAAAGAAAAACATCAATGCCATGGTTGAGATAGTCTGAGGTTTATAACTGATAAGAACACATTTCTATGGATCTGCATTATATGGAATGCCTGATTCTACTAAATAGTGACACGAACGGACTGGCAAAAGGATTAGTGAATGGAAACAGAAAAATAATACCTAATACAGTGCATGTTCACAAATAGGAAACCAGGAAAATCCCCTTGACTGAAAGTGGCTTTAAAGATGGATTTTTTATTTTATTTTTTTACAAAAACCATGCTTTGCAGTCAGCGTATCAGGTGCATTTCTATTAATGCCGACAGGACCAGACTTTGGTCGCAAGAAACTGCTTCGGCAGGTGAATTCGTGAGGAGGGCGGGGCACGAGGAAGGGCTGGCAGGGCAGTGCAGGCTGCGTAGACAGGGAGCCACAGAGCCGCCTCATGCAGGAGGAAGAGCCCTGCAGCCCACCCCCTGTGGGATCCAGCCTTGCTCACTCTCAGCCTCTGAACCACCCCCTCTCCATAGCAGAGGCTTTTGAGGGACTCCTACCAGGCATAATGGGAAGGTCAAGCCACCATCATCACCTCCACCTTGAACCCGCACACAAAAGCTCCAGCTTTCCGTTGTAGCCCCAAGCCCAAAAGGGTTCCACACACTAGCGCTGGTTTTTCAGAAAGAAGACCATTTTCTGCTGTCACAGATCACTGAAAACCTTCATTTAAGGAACATGCCCTATAGGCTTTTAATTACAGTGGTTTGGAACAAAGCAGCAGAGGGAAGGTTTCATGAGCCTAAATTATTTCGCATGTTCGGAGATCAAATTAAGGAGAAATTCTGGTCATCGCTTGTCCGTGAATTCCAACTGTTTGCGCAATAAACTCTTTGGCAATAAATACCAGTATACTAATGGCCCGAGCTTGAGGTATTCTGAAAAAAAAGTAGGAAACTGAAATACAGCACTGCCAGGATGGCATTTTTATGGTGGAGTTATTTTTCCTTTAAAATCTTTGGTGCTTCATTTTCAAGATGTTCTACAAAGGTTCCTTGTAGTTTTTAAAACCACAGTTCAACAAATTTGGGTGCCAGTAAAAACAAAACACAACATAGCAGGCCCCAAACACAAAAATCCACCAGAGTGCAAGGCTCTCGGCTGTGACAAGATGTGTGAGACTTGCTAGTCCCTATCTCACGGTGAATGACACACCAACAGAAACCTTCGGGAAGCTGTGATTGCACTGCATTCACCGCAGCTCTTAAACCAGAAACAGAATCAAGTTCAGGCTCAGGCACCTCAACCTATGTCCAAGACCCTGGGCCCTGGGCTGTCAGAGATTTGAAGCAGAATGTGCCATGGACCCTGCCCCCTAGGAATTTTCTAGATTGCAGTTCTAGATTATGGGGCTGGTACATAGTGTCTAGATGTCACTTCTCTTCTCAAAAAGCCAAAGAGGCTCCCTACCATCAACATGAACTCAAATTCCTTAGCATAGCATTAGACACCCTCTTTCCTACCCTTCCAGGCTTTTTTTCTATGACTTGGGAATAACACAGCCAAGTTGGACAGGTCACCCCTTGGGCACTGCCCCTCTGTTTTGATTTATCTTCTTCTTTGCCCCTGGAAGGGCTCTTCACCTGTCATGCCCATGCTTAAAGGTCTGGCTCAAAAGTAAGCCTTTTCATGAAGCCTTCTGAGGGTTTCTCAACTACAGAAGCCCCCACTCAGACCCCAGCTCCCACAGAGTCTTCTTTGAACTGCTCCTCAAATATGTTTCGTTCAGTGGATTGTAGCTACATGCATATTTCTTCCATCTCCCCTCTTAGATCACACTTTAGTGAAGGAAAGGGATCACCTGTCCTTTATGAGCCCAACAACGTGGCCTTGCCAACGGGAAGGTCCCAAAAACACTGATGAGACTAAATTGAAAGAGACATTTTTAAAAAACTGAACATGAAGCAGTAACTTAGGAGAAGCAAGCATGAGATAACAGTTATGTTCTTTGGGAAGAGGAGACAAGAGAAACCGTGGGGGCTGGATGGGCAGGGGAAGCAGGATCCTGAGGAGGGGATCACCTGCTCTCAACGTCCCTTTCAATTTCCACAAAATATTGGAAATGACTTAATCCAATCTTTTTACAGGCCATTTATCAAGACATCCTAAAGTTGGATCAGCAACTGATTACAACTACCACTTTCAGCCACTTGGGCTCTGTTCTGATACCTACAGTAAGCTGCACATCCGGCTTCTTTTCCAGAAGAACCATGTCACCAGGCAGGCCAAAGGACTTGATTTGGTAGGTGAGGTAGCCACCATATGAAGAAATCTAAAATTGAAATTATAGGATCAACAGCACAAGCATTAGAAGTTGGCTGTGGCAACATTAACCCACATAAAAAGCACAAAGACACATAAGATCTGGAAAGATACCGTTAACCTGTTAGTGGTCACCTTGAGAGTGAAGAATTGAAGATGATATTTTAACTTTCTACTTTGTACCATTTTATATTATTGAAAATGTTTAGCATGAACATGATTGTTTTTTTATAAAAGATTTAGAAGGTATCTAGAAAGCATCTAGTGACTAGAAAAATACTAGTCACACAGAAAGAAGTAAGATCCTTCTATTCTCGGTGACTACTGAACCAATGTTCATCTACTCTATAGCCACCCTAAGAAATCTAGGCCATCGGCATCTTATTTCACTGAGAGAATTGGTTAATATCTATCAGTTACAAAATGAACCTCCAGACATAAATTTTTATTATTTATTTATTTTTTTTTTAAATAATTTTTATAATGTTACGTTAGTCACCATACAGTATATCCTTAGTTTTTGATGTAGTGTTCCATGATTCATTATTTGCATATAACACCCAGTGTACCATGCAATATGTGCCCTCCTTAATACCCATCACTGGCCTAACCCAGTCTCCATCCCCCTCCCCTCTGAAGCCCTCAGTTTGTTTCCCAGACACTGGGATCCAGACAAATTTTTTAAAAAACTTCCCCTGAGAGCAGATGGTGAGTATTTCCTACGTGATCATATGTAAGCCATGTCCACCTGCTCCAGTAGGTATAGGGACCCTTTCTCAATGCTACCTTCATAGGGTGATCATGGTGGAGGCATAAGGTCATAGTGACGGCTGCTTCACCTCCAGTCCTGACACTTCTCACCCTTAAGGTAAAGACCAGTCAAGAAAGGAGTAATTGAGACATGAAAGCAAGAGGCAATATCACCTCAGAGTGGGGCAGGACAGAATGCCTTTCTTGAAAAACACACACAATGTGCAGCAGGGGAGAGGGAATAGCATTTCTGGGACCCCGATTCACTGAGGTTTCCTAGAATCCTCAACACAGAGTTATGATCTTAGAGTCTGAAGTATTCCAGGGTAACGTCTTAACGGAGATTAAATATTGCCTTTCTGATGGGCTAGGGTTGGTTTTTTTAAAATATGTCCACAAATTCTTTGATACTCTTGTCTTCAAGAGTGGAGCTTAGACCTCCTCCTCGAGTATGGACTCAACTTAGTGACTGGCTTCTAACAACTAGAATATGGCGGAAGTGAGGGTATGTTATTTCTGAAATTAGGTCATAAAAAGATTGTGGTTTCTATTTTGAGTTTCTCCTGTCTCTCTCTCCATCTCTCTCTCTCTCTCCATCTCTCTTTCTATTGGTTATTTTAAGGGAAGTCAGGTGCCCTATCAAAAGGACCCTCAGGCAGCATCTGGGGGCCTCGTGTGGTGAGGCCCTGAGACCACCGCTCGGCACCCAGCGAGGAACAGAGGCCTATGACAACCACATGACTGAGCTTGGAAGTGGACCCTCCAGTTCTGGTGACTCCAGCCCTGGCTGACATCTTGCCCACAACCCTCTGAGAGACCCTGAGCCATCCATTCCTGAATTCCTGATCCACAGACACTGGGCAAGATGACTGTTGCTTTAAGCTGCACAGTTTTGGGGTAATTGTTTGCATAGTCACAGGTGAGCTCTATGTGGGCTCACCATGTGGACATGAAGCTGGGCATTAAGTGAGGGAGGAGAGGGGTTATATGAGAGGAGAAACACTGCCCACACCCAAAGGTCAAAGGTCAAAACCCAAAGTCGTTCAACTAGAAGATAGCATTAGAGACCTCAGGCCAACAAGGCCCTAATATTTAGTGATTCTAAGAGACTAGGGTGCCTCCTGAGCTGGGCCCTGTGAAATCTATACCTTCGAGAACACTCTACTACCGTCTGCTACCAGGTGCATATGTTACCTGGTGATGTTTCTACAGGAAGCCCACACTTCTGTCCTCCAACATGAGCACAGGGGGCCAGGCTAATTTATGCAGCAAAGGAAGAGCAACTCGTATATAAGCTCCCCGAGGAGTGTCTCTAACCGCATGTGATTCCACTAATGACAGCCAAGCTGCCACCGGAGCCTGTACTTCTTTTAATAAGCTCATGAGTCACTTTTCAGCTTTTGTTTTCCTGACAAGGAGCCTTTCTTCTGCTTTAAAACAAAGAAATCTTAGCATTGGCATTTAAGGGCACACGGGTTCCATTTGCAACAGATATTATTTAACTGGTTAAGTAAAAATGGAGAAAAACATGGTGCATGATTTCCTTTGCTGGGGAGCTAACACGTGTCGGTACGTGAGGCTCATATAGGCTCAGCCCCTCCCAGGGGAGGGCAGCATTTTTTCCGCATTTGTAGCTAATCTAACTTCTTCGGTTGTAGTAACCTGAACTTCCTGACGCTTCCTTCCAGACAGGAAATGATGCTCACGCAGTGATGGAGAAGGCCCGGTCGGGGGCCTTACCTTGTCTCCCAGGTAGGAAAGAGGTGCAACCCAGGATGCACTGTGGACGGTGGAGGGCAGCTCCTGGAGGTCTGCAACCACACTGCTGCTGCCCGGGTTGAATGAGACGGGGATGTCTGCTCCGTCCGCTGTCTCCAGGCACCAGCCCATCATATCCGCAAACTGGAACACAAGAGCACAGGATGGACACGTGGGCCTGCAGCTTCTCTGGTGATGGCTGAATTACACAGAATAGAAGAACATGGGGTAGCCATCTCATTCCAGAGGCTTCCTTTATATGCCTCCTCTTGAGCTTACACAGAACCCTCACCCAGCACTGCCTCCCGCTGACCTGTGACAAAGAGGAGTTCTCAGATAGTGGTGACCATATATATATGGGGGACTTATCTTTGTATCTCAGCACACATCCTGGTTCTTGACATTTAGTAGGTGCTCAATAAATGTCCGAACAATATATAAATAAGTGTGGGAATGATAACGAGGCCTGTGGGCACGTTGTAATGGTGAGCTCCTTAGCAAATGTGAGGTGCGATACAGTGGCCTGCTATCATTACTTTCCTCTAAATAAATCCTCATAACTAAATATTTCCCTGATCATTAAGGAAGCCAAGAGTTAAATGACGAGGGGGTGGAAAAAGGAATTGACAAGACATTGATTAGGAATAATGCTTCTGGGTTCCCCTGAGAGTAGAAGACTTCTGTGGATGTACAAACTAATTTTTTTCCTCAACTACAAGCCTACATTCCTTCTGGGAATGAAATACATGAAATAACCTTTCCTTGAATATCTATTGGGCATAAGACGTTACTCATACAAAGAAAGCAAGCACGAGACTGCTGGTTCTGGAATAACGAAGGCAACAAAAGTTTTCGTTTCGTGGAGTTCATTTAAAAACGCACATAAATAACTGAAAACTTTAACTTGGATATTCATGTAAAGTAGGTGAGACAGAAAGTAAAACATAAGGCAATAAGAAGCAGCGAGGGGAAGAACAACCAGCTCCATTCAGCTGATGAGTGTTGATTGAGCACATACTATGTTCTGGATCCTGCTGTAGGCACCTGGGATGTCGTAGGAGCTCACATGCTAGTGTTGGAGGAAGATACATAATAAACAAATTTTACAACTAAATGTATAGGGGGCGCCTGGGTAGCTGTCATTAAGCGTCCGCCTTTGGCTCAGGGTGTGATCCTAGGGTCCTGGGATCGAGCCCCGCATCAGGCTCCCTCCTCCGCTGGGAGCCTGCTTCTTCCTCTCCCACTCCCCCTGCTTGTGTTCCCTCTCTCGCTGGCTGTCTCTCTCTCTTTCAAATGAATAAATAAAATCTTAAAAAAAAACAAAACTAAATGTATCGTGTGTCAGGGAGAATGCTACAGAATGCACTAAGAAGGGTGAGGTAGAGAGTGACGAGGGTGAACTACTTCATAGGGGGTGGTGACGGAAGGCCCCTCTGAGCCGGGGACGCTTGAACCCACCTGACAAACTGAGGCACTGAGCACAAGAACATCTGTGGGAAGAACAGAGCACGCTGAGGAATGGCGAGGGCGAAGCTGAACACTTAACAAGGTAAGAGATAAAATCTCCACTAGCCCTTCATGCTTTGTGACAATCCACTTCCTCCCCATTCGGAAGTACTAACACACACCGAAACTTCGAATCCCTTGCATACCTTAGTTCTTCTTTTATGTGAACTGTGACAATGATTATTTATTCCAAAACAGAAGCAGCTGGTACAACCCTTGGGATTCGCTGGGTCCAAGTAGAACGATCCTTCTCGACACACATTACATTCTGTACCCTCCACATTCTCCTATTGAAATAAAACATGAAACAAGAGATCACTTCCTCTAAAGCTTCCCTGATTGCCATTAGCTACTTCCACAAACTAAATGCCAATGTAAGATGTTAGAACACGGATGCTAACAAACCATGGAAAGTTACATAATTGTTAAGCTATTCTATCACATTAATTGTTTAAACTCTTCTGCCACACTCAAGTGAAAGACAGACTTTTCTAGACCTCATGAGATGCCCCTTGGCATCTTTAAAGTAGAGAAATAGCAGCATGAGGATTCACAATATGGGGGTCCTGGTTCACCCCACTTACTACCACCTCAAAACATCTGCTGAGATTTAGAAGCTCACCTACCACCTGACAGAACACCCTGGAGCAGATTATTAACCTGGGGTCTATGACCTGGGAATAAGATTCCAGGGAACCCATGAACCTCTTGAAATTGTAGACTAAGGTTTATATCAACTTTTCTGGAAAGGGTCTGTACCCGTCTTGTGATTCTCCAAAGGATAAGAGGGGTCTTCCCTTCTAACTATGTCTATCAAATGAGCTAATAACTATTAAATGCTACATGCATTGTGGAAATCTATTACAGGTCAGTCCCACTCCCCATATAATTTTATATGTTGACTCAACACCAAGAACTTCCTCACTGACCAGTGGCTGACGTCCCTGGCATTGCACGTTCTGTCTTACCTTGCAGAGGCAAGCTCCAGTCCCTGGGTCACAGACTCCTGGCTCGGTTCCATCCCTGTTGCAATGGCAGGGAAGGCACTCGGGGAAGTGGTAAAACCCGGAAGCACACCGGTCACACTGCCGCCCTGTGACTCTGGGCTTGCACCTATGTTCAAAGCAAAAGAGGCAAAAGCTTTCATCACCTTTCCCACACAGTTCTGAAGTCCACCTGCACTGTAGCAGAGCACCTCTGACCCTGCGTCCCTGGGGGAGCTGATGCCTGAGTGTCGTGGGGTGGGATGTTCCAGACAGAAGGAACAGAGGGCAACCGCCTGGTGTGTGCAGGAAGCACATGTATGAGCGGAGAAAGCTGACCCATGAACTGAAGGGAGGCAAGAGGTAGCTTATGGGGATGGATGGAGATGCTGGCTGTTGTGACACTGTCCAGTGACAATGGAGTGAGGTGGCTGAGCCCTGGGCACTGAAGGCCCCCTGGCCCAAGTACTGATCAGCTCTGGCACACAACAGATATGGTGTCTTAATAACTTGCTAAGGCCTCATATTCTCATCTGTGGAAGGGGAAAATTGCTAGCTGCTGCCTCCCAGGCCCCCTGTGGAGACAGATGAGGCTGTGGCTGGCACATGGCAAGCTCTCGGACAAGGAATCGCCATCTTGCAAAGTTTTAAGTAGGAAAGAGTGTGGTTGGAGTCAAGAGGGAGAAGGGGCTGAATTAGGGCAAAGACATTTGAGATGGAGAGGAGGGATGGGTTCCAAGCTATTTTGGGGTGAGGTTGCTGGGGCTTGTAATGTTCTGGATGAGGAGACAGAAGAGGGGAAGACAAGGAAGACTCTCGGTCATCCAGCCTGAGCACCGGAGCAGATGCTGGAGTGGGCAGGGCTGGCAGGGAGTCTGTTCCTGGGCTCCAAGGAAGGCTCTGTGGGGAGCGGCGAGCCATCCACGTGTCTGTGCACTTGAACCACAGAGTGGAGGGGAAAGCACAGAAGCTGACCGAGGGAGAGCAGCCGGCTGCCAGCAGAACAGAGAAGCCCAGCACCCCACGGGGTGAGGAGAGAAAGAGGAAGTGGGTGCCAGCCTCCCGTAACTCAATCATGGAGCTCCACGGCTGACGTCTGGTGGGACCCACGCGCTGATCTTTTCTTTGTGGGTCTAAAGAAAGTACTAGGAAATGTGCTTCTTCTCAAAACATTGGGAGTATAGTCTGATATGAAAAATTTTATCATTAACTTGCTACCAATACCTGTTAAAATATCTTACCCAAGGAACCATCCTGAAAAAGAAAAATCTAACTTAATTTCCCACTAAATTTGTCTTTGGCAAATATTTGCTCATACCCTGGTACAGAATTTTATGTTTGATTAAGAACACACACTCGAGACCAGGCAACCTACCTTTGAATCCCAGCTTTGCTACTTACTGGATCTAGAACTTTGAGCAAATGAACCTCTTTACAGCTGAGTTTACTTATCCGTAAACATGGAGATCATAATATCGACTTTGTAGGAGTATTGTGAAAATTAAACAAAATAATATACGGAAAAGCCTTAGAGCAGGGCCACGCACACATATAAGAATTCGCTATTATTACTCTTGCAATGGCATTGGCTAAGAGGAGCAATGGGACTCCCTTTATCCCTCTCCGCACACCTAAAAAAGACACAATCAGTTTTACCTGCAAGGCCCGCTGGCAGGTCAAACATCATTTCGGTTCCAGCCCCATCCCCTTTGTCTTCCTCCCCACCTGATACCTGCAGAAATTCTTTTTGTAAGGAAGTAAATAGTCTCCAAATCACACGTATGGAAAAGTAGATAGAAAGTGTCAACATTCTGCTTGAAGGGATCACTGCAGTGTGGTGGATGGAAACTTTGGAAGGGGGTGAGAGACTCTTTGGGGAAGCTGGGTAAACTAGGGGCCACTCACAGATTTCATTCATTTACTCATTCATTCATTCTTTCTTTCTCTCCAACACACACAAATTTCCATTCACTCTCAGAGGGTTCCTAGGCTCTGACTGATAATACCTGCTCTCTTCTTGTGCATCTCAGGCTAAATGCAATCACACTGTCCAACAACAACAACAACAAATGACTGTTGCCAGATGCCTATTTCTGGAGGCAGCAGCAAGGGCTGAGCACAAGACTCTGGTGGTCTAGAGATGGAAAAGAAGAGAGTACAGAGAGCCCCGCTCGACCAAACTTGTCAGAAAGAGGAACCTTCGATCAGGAGAGGAGCTTGGAGATGGCCTGACTTCTGTGCGGGCTCCACTCCTCTCACCCGGCCGGGAGGAAAGGACACTGCGCAGAGACGGTGCTATTGTCGCAAACTGCCAACTGGGCAGTTTGTCGAACCAAAGTCCATGTTTCTTCTAGCAAACACTCATGGCTTCTGGTTTACAGGTGCCTTAATTGAATGCTGGTGCCAAAGAAGCCACCCACATACTGAATGCCATGGCTGGACGAGGCCGAGAGGGACCCCTGGAGCAAAGGACCTGGACCCGGGCCTCTAGGACGAGGATAGGCAGACAGGAGCCTATTTTTAGTATTTTCACTTGAGTGGAAAAGAAAGGGGCTGGAGTGTTTTTGCAGGTAGGGCAGCTGCGGAAGCTGCTTGTTGAGACAAGGAGAAAGGGAAGCAAAATATTCCTCGCCTCTTTATTTCAGAATGCTGTGAGATGGTGGTGGCGAGGACAGGTGGGCTGAGGGCGTGTAGCCACGTCAGTGATGTAAGGTAAAGCTCTGGGCCTCAGCACGCAAGTAGCAACTGAGTGGTTGAGAAAAAGCAAAAAGCCAAGCAGAGCGTGGAGAGCAGGGACCTGTGAGCTGACCTTGAGGACCCCAGGTGGGACTGACGGGGAAGGGTTAACCAAAGCACAGAGTATAACAACAGGGTTCCTGAGCCCTGAGCATATGAATCCTGGGCAAAAACAAGCAACCAAAGGACTTTTTGGTGGTGCCATGACAACAGGGAATAAAAAGGAAACTTCTTCTGTAAAGTCTGGCTGAACGTCTCTTAGAAACTACCTGAAGTCACCCTGACCTTGACACATTTCTCCAGAGAGATGCTCTGCCGTCCAGGGAGCTGCCCTCGCTGCAAAGGCAAGGAGTTTCCAGCAGAAGCTGCCTGCAGGTGCAGAGCGGCAGCGCTGGGGGTGCAGGTCAAGCGGATTCATCTCCAAGGCAATGGGCTCATGGCCAAGCCTTATGTAATGACATCTGCGCATGCGTGGGTGCTCTCCATGTGGCACAGACAACTAGAAAATCGGGTGTCAGAGTGAACTCTACCCTTTGCTCATTAAGTACAGTGGGTCTCTTAATATCACACTCCCATCAACTCCGGTCGTAATCTAGAATCCAAAGTCTACCTTCTGCATTCATCGATTCATTCCATAATCATTGAGTGCTTCCTATACACACATCCCTGTGTTAGGGGATGCAGCAAGGAGGGGACAAAGTAGAGTAAGTCGGTCTTGACCCTGGCACATTGTCACTGAGAACACAGGACACGGAGATGCAGAAAGTGAGGTAATCGTGTGAGAAATGGGACGAGCTTGAGGCACTGGGATGAGGAGGATGTCCCTGTGAACGCACAGAAGCCTTCGTCCTTCTTGGAGTTTGTACTTTCCACACATAATCCTTGAAGGATATGCAGAATTTGGGGGTAACAGAAGACGGGGAAGAGAACTGATACCTGGAGAACTGGACATATGTAAAGTATTTAGAGAAAGTAAGAAAACCAAGCCAGAGAAGAAAGCTGAATAAAGGCTTAAGTTAGGGTAGGTGGAGCCATATTACCATGACAGCCTGTCTTTATCCTGTCAGGGAGTTGAGACAGGTTCTTGTGCAGAGTGATGTGATGGAAGTGGCACCTGACAGACCTGGGTGCCCCCACGGCAGCCCACACACAACATGGCGCTCGCCATGCCACATTGCCATTAGTGGGTAGCACAGCTTCCCCTGCCAGACCGTGACCTCTGATGCATGAGGCACAACCCAAACTGGAGCAGGTGCTAGACAGAGTAGGAGCAATACAACATACTGGTATCCGACAAAATAGAATTTAAAGTAAAAATTAAAAATCACAGCAACTGAGAAAAATGTTTCATCTTAGTTAAAAAAAAAACAAAAAGATAAAATCATAAGTCTATATGCATTTATCAACATTGCCTCAAGTCCTGTAGACTAGATTAACAGTTCTGTGTATTAGTGCCAAGACTATGGGGAAAAGATATTTTTAAATCCCAGGATAATTACACAATTACACAATTACACTTGGCATATTCCTTTTCAATTAAGGGGCCAAAAAAAAAAAAAAAAGAAGGAATGAATGAATGAATGAGTGCATGAGTAAAGCAGGAAAAGGAAGGTCAATTAGGAGACCACCAATATCATTCAAAGATGAGGGGGGTCAAAGAACTTGACCAAGGTGGCAGCAGAGAGCAGAGACATGGAAAGAAAGGGGATAATGCATACCCTGCCAGAATCTGACACCTGATCAACTGTCGGGAAAAGGGGTTGATTCTAAGATGGTACTAGGATTTCAGGCTTTGGGGCCCAGGAAAAGACTGTCATCAGTAAGTAGAATTTTAACGAAAAATTCAAAGAGAGAAATGGTTTGAAAGGCAAGACAATGACATGGGTTTCAGCTATGCAATCAGAGTTGGAAGAATTTTGGAGTTGTAAGGGCCCTTCAGGTCATCTAATAGTTCATTATACATGTGAGGGACAGGTGCTCAAAGAGGTTAGGGGACTTGTCGAAGGTCCCCTAAGTGAAGCCAATAAAAGAACCCAGGTTGAATTGATTTGCAATGAAGGTGGGATAAGCTAGTCATCAAGGGTCAGGACCAGAGCTCTGCATCTGGAATCATCCAGGAGTGGGGGTGGTTGAAGCCAGGAGAATGGTTGGGGTTTCAGGGGGACAAAGTATAGAGGGAAGAAGGCAGACAGCCAAATACTTGGTGAATAGTAATAATAGCTAATACTTACTGGGTGCTAGTGTGTGTCGGGTACTGTTCTAAGGTCTCCTGCACAGCGTGGTTAACCTTCTGAAGAACTTGATGAGATAGGTGCCTCCGGTATCTCTATTTTATAGATGAAGAAAGAAGGCATAGAGCGAAGAACCGTACTCAGGTCACCCAGACAGTGAGCGGCCATGACACATGCAACCTCGTGCCAACTCACACCACACATGCTCTCAGTCTGCAGGAGACTGAACCAGGGACATAGCCACAGAGTGATCGCTCAGAGAGACATGGAGAAAGACACTGGCATTACGGAAGGTGAAGAAAGACAGAAAATGTAGTTAAGAACTCTGAGCTCCGTCCCCGTGGCAGGAGCCCCATCCACCCGGCTCACCACTGTGGTCCAGTGTCCCCCTGACACTGTCTGGAATTTACCAGTCCTATTAATTGAGGAAGTGCATCAAAAGAATTGCTTCTCCAAGTCGGCAGGGCTGATGGAACTATGCCCACAGCTGGAAGCACTTTGTCCCAAGAATGCCAAGTCTATGACCTTTTCCGGCATTTTATTTTTCCATCTAACACAAACATTGAGTAAATCCGTGAGGATTCTCAGAGATCGACGTCCCCTCAAAAGGCGTTCCTTTTGCTACTGCTCTTCTGAAAAGGCCCATTTGTACACGTGGCCTCGCTGAAAATCCGGGTGGATCGCCATCTCCTTTAGTGGATCTCAAAACAGCCTGAAAGTGGTCGGCATCGTGCTCGTTTTTTAAAGCAGTGATTCCCGGCTTCTTGTATCTGTCAACGACTGATAAAATCTTCAGGACATTCTAGCCCTTTTGTTTGTTCACAGGACCCGATGACATAATCTTCCATTATTAAAAGCAAGGCAAAGGTACTTTTTTCATTGGCTTTCTATCAGATTGAATTAGTGTTGCTATTAAAAGCAGAATCTTGATCAATATAAGCATCTTTAGGACCTCAATTGAGCGTTGGCCAAAATAATGGACTTTTTGGCATTTGTACAATATAATTTTGCAATATTTTGTGTGTTACAATCAGAGATGGAAGAGGAAATAGAACAGAATTTTAAATTTAGGTGGGAAGGTAGAGATAGTTTTACCAAACATTTAATGACTTAGGAAACTGAGACCTAGGAAGGCAGAGTAATTTGCCCAGTCTTCTAGGTAGTTTATGACAAAGGTGAGTCGAGGACTCAGTTTTATGCCTCCAACTAAACTTATTCCCAATTGCCTCTAAAATAACACCAGTTTTAACCAGGTAGAGACTGAATATTGTGGATTACTCCAATTATTTTTGTAACTTATTTTAAAGCAGATTAATATTTATAACAGTTTCATTTTCTTTTAGTATGATAAACTTGAACACCTATAAACAGTGAAATAAAATTTGAAAATTCCAATTTTTAGGTTTTGTGATCTGTGACAATCTGTCCAACTGCAGGAGAGTCTGCTGTATCCCTGAGAAAGAATGTGGTTTTTTTTGTTGTTGCAAGCTCCAGGTATCTTTGATCATTTCTTTCACACGAACTTTAGGCTCCTCTAAACACATTCTTCACTTTCATTAGGAAATTTCATTTGGGGGTGGGGGAAGAACATTCTTTCTTCTAATATTTTCTAAAGAAATCACTGTTTGGGTAATCACAAGCTTTTTCCGCATCAACAGTGTAATTACCCCAAGCAATTTGTGTAATTTAGAGTCACAATAAACTGAAAGTTTTTCTCACATTATCTGCTAGGGGCCCTTTCATGACAAATCTGCTTTGATCACGGAGAGATAAGTCACCCCCTCAGGTTATTACAGTCTCTTTGGTAATGTCAAGATAAACAATTTCACCTCTTGGTTTAGGTGTGATACGGGCCAATGAGATTCCGTTCCTGTTGATGTTTCTTTGGGTTTGGGCAAAACTAGACAGCATGCCTTGGTCCTGAGTTAGGACTTTTCCAGTCTACTGAATTGTCATTGTTATGCACAACTAATGAATTATTGAACACTACACAAAAAACTAACGATGCACTATATGTCGGCTAATTGAATTTAAATGAAAAAAAAAAGAAAAACAAATTGTCATTGGCTAGTGAAAGTTTGTTAAACGCCCCTTATAATCCACCTAAGAGACTGTAGCAAATCTATGATCTATCACAGAGGGCACCTCAATGCATTTTTACAATTCTTAATGCATTCCTGATTTCCTTCATCTGCGGCAGCAGTCTTCGGAAACTGTGTGTGAGGTAGTGTTTGCAGCAATGTATTCTGTTGACCAGTTACTCCCTCTTACAATTCTCCCATTATTTCTCAGACAGAGAATTCCTCTCTGTCTCCTGCCTGAAAACTCTCCTTGGTTCCTTTGCCTCCCACAGTTAAACAAAAGTACCCCCGCAGAACCCACACCTGCCGCTTCCTCCTGTGTGTCCACGCCGGCTCCTCGGGGTCCTCATTACTCTAACCTCCTCCCAAACTTCCATCCCAGCCCCAAGCTCCTCACGTGTATGTTCTGCTTTCAAAAGAAAAACCGAAGTAGTCATTATGGAAAAACAGCACTCTGCTGGTCTGCCTTCCACTTATTTTTGTGGCTTTGTTTTTATTTTAATTATATATGGGAGTACTGCAATGTTTTCAGTGTTTAGGGCTTTCAGTTTCTTCATGCAGAAGTGATTGAGGTCACTACAGAATCCCGGGTTCCGTCCTCTGCCAGCTTCCCCCCCCCCCCCCCCCCCCGCCCAACCATCCCACGCAGGCTCACTGATCTTCCTCTCCTGGTCATCTTGAGTTTTTCATCCTCCAGGTTATGCAATGCTTATTCTAATGTTCAAGTGGAACCTCTTCTTTTGGCTTTTTTTTTTTTTTAAGATTTTATTTATTTATTTGAGAGAGAGCTTGCACACAAGCGGGGTGGGGGGGGTGAGGCAGAAAGAGAGGGAGAAGCAGACGCCCCACTGAGCAGGGACCTGATGCTGGTACGGGGGCTCCATCCCAGGACCCTGAGATCATGACCTGAGCCAAAGGCAGACACTTAACTGACTGAGCCACCCAGGCACCCCTCTTTCAGCCTTTTTATACCCAGATTCCTGCTATGATACCTCTTGAATGAGCAGAGGATGTTAGTGGTAAGACCCCTTCTGTTCATCTTGCATCTTTGTCAGATTATTCTTTATGCTGAAGGGTTCACACAAACCAATTCCACATAAAGACACTGAATTATTTCCTCTGATTTGTTCTTCAAATATATTAAAATGAAAACATTTATTCCTAATTCAGTCTGTTTGCCTTTTTTATAACATCCTGGATTTCCTTTTCTGAAGCCAGTTCTAATTCTATGGTTTCCTTTGGTCTGCTAGATGTCCTGGGGGAGCTCTCAGGATGTTTGTGTGTGTTGTATTTATTTTTTATTATATGTGTGTGTGTATATATATATATTTTTTTAGGGGGAAGGGGCAGGGGGAGAGGGAGAAAGAGAATCTTAAGAGAATCTTAAGCAGGCTCCACATCCAGTGTGGAGCCCAATGAGGGGCTCGGTCTCACGACCCTGAGACCATGACCTGAGCTGAAATCAGGAGTCAGACACTTAACTGAGCCACGCAGGCGCCCCATGTTTGTGTGTGTTTTGGACAGAGGTGCTGCTGACATGGTTCAACAGCAACAGACCGGCTTGGCTGAGTGTCTTTCAACTGTTGCTCTAACTCTCCCGTGACCACCTTTTCACACCCATGATGGCAGACCTTGCTGCTGCAGCTCTCTTGGCTTCCTGAAAAGAAATAGTCCATCCTCCTTATCCTCGTGGATGTTTCCATTGAGAGCCACGTATTTTATTTACAAATACTCTGGAGCTCTGGTATCAAATGTTTATAATGGCTATCAGCTTGCGGTCTCTAAGAGGGCTTTGATTTTCAAGAAAGGGAGATTGGCACCCCTGGGAACATGAAAAGGGAGAGGTCAGTGGTAAGGAAGTGACGGGAAATACTGGTGCACTGTTGCTACTTGAGGGAGGAAGGCTCTGGTACAGATAGAAAAGAACAAGATGAAAAGCATAGTGGGGCCGAGAGCCTCCAGATGGAAAGTGATACCCATCCATGGAAGAACAGAAGGAAAAAAAAGACAGCTCTGCGAAATGAAGAGGTAAGGAGAGGAGACGTCGAGAGGACTACCAAACAGCCCAGCTGAAATGAGGCAGCGTGGCTGCACGATAGACCAAATCTACGAGATTCTGGCATTTGTCCAGCTACTGTTTTGGACCGAGGGCTCACAGAGAGGGAATGGAGGCCATTTTCCCTGGGGAGGCAAATCCAGGTCCGTAACAAAGTCACAGGATCACACATCTTGTCTTTCTCTCTCCCTCCTCTACAGTGGACTGCGTCATGATGGGCACAGACAGGCTCTCTTGGCGGCCCACTCCTCCACCCTCTGCAGCCATGAGCCTGCAGGCGTCTCCTGGGCACGGGGCATCTCCAGTCTTAAGCATTCCTGCAGCTCTGTGCCCTTAGCCCAAGTGCCACTGTCTTCCTCCATCAGTTACTAACTGGAAATAAGCTAGACGTTTTCATGGGCCTAGGGGTGAATTCGAGACCCAGTGTAGCATCTTTGGTAATGAGCTAAGAGCCTAACTTCCGTCCGGAGAACAGCTTAAGCACTGGACGGAACAGAACCTAACATCTGTTAACTAATGGGATGAAACAACTCTGGATGTCCCTCGAAATCCTTGTGCAAATCGCCTTCAGTGTAGACCCACAGGTTGAGAAGGATGAGCAACCGAGCTGAGTCAGGGCGGACTCACACCTGTGCTTTTAAAGACTTGGAATGTTTCATGACTCAAGTTGTCACTCAGCTTCCTTTCCTGTAGCACAAAGGGGCTATGAGGCCCCCAGGCAACAATTACAGGTGTGGTGAAGGGCCCTTCCTTAGGAAAAGTGCACGTTGCTGCAATAGAGAGTAGAATTTTGTCCCCAAAAAGACATGTTCAAGTCCTAATCTGCAGTACCTGAGAAGGTGATCTTATTTGGAAAGAGAGTGTTTGCAGATATAATCAAGTTAAGATGAGGTCATGCTGGAGTAAGGTGGGCCCTAATCCAATATGACTGGTGTCCTTATAAGAGGAGACACACACAGAGAACACCATGTAAGGACAGAGACACACCAGGAGGAGCCATGGGATGGTGGCGCAGAGCTTGGAGGGACGCGCCTACAAGCCAAGCAACCCCGAGGATTGCTGGCAACAGTAAGAGGTAAGAGGAAAGCATGGAACAGTCTTCTAGAGACTTTAGAAAGGGCATAGCACTGTCGACACCTTGATTTCAGGCTTTAGCCGTTAGGACTATGAGAAAAGAAATGTCTGTTGCTTTAAGTCATCCTGTTTGTGGTAAGTTGTTACGGCAGCCACAGGAAATGAATACAGCTGCCTTTCAGCCGGAGTCATGGACGCCTGCCACCAGCAGCAATGGCCTCCCCCACCCCGGCTGTCACACCCAGATCACCCACACAGACCCCAAGACATCTCCTCCCCATAGGTGGGGGGAGTGTGGGGCAGGTGGTGAGCCTTACCCTCGCTCCTGCACACTGCCATACAGGCCATGCGGAAGCTCTGGCTGTTTCTCCCCACATAACCCCCTCTCTGACCCTTTCTAGCCTCTTCTCCTAGAAGACTGGATTCATTCTGTATCCTCTGAGGCCATTCCCCAGTCCTACTGACATCAGGCTGATCACCTGCTATCGTGTGACATTGGCCTCTAGTTCCCCACGCACAGCTCAACCCACGGAGCCGAACCTCCTAGCAACACGGCATCTGTGGGAGCCGACGTGTGCCACTGTCCCTTACCAGTTGTGCACTGGGCCTCTCGGTCAGTCATGATGGCAGCCCTGCTCTCAGGTCAGGCTCCCCAGCATATACCTTCGTCCCTTACCTGCCCACCCCCCAGCCAAGGCCCACCATGGAGGCCCTAGCACCCCTTCGAGCTTGCCTGTCTGAGGACAGCAGGCCTGAGACCCTCAGACTTTGTCACGTACTGTCCTCAACAAATACACCAGCTTACCAGAGAATGAAGACTGGGAGCCCAAACCTAAATACCAATGGATAGGTGCTCACCACACGGTGACACAGTAGAAGAAAAGATAACTTAATTATGCATACAGATGGGACACCCGAGAACAACGCTGCAGTGCATGGGCAAGACTGTTTATGACTTCAGGCGCCTGGCCGTCCACCTGCCCGGACTCTACCCTAAGCCTGAGGGGCCTAGTTTCTCCACACACCACAGCCCATCCAAGCTGGGGAGCTCCACCCTGAGGTGAGCACAGTGCCGTCCTGTGAGACACGGGAAGGAATGGTGACTGGTATGTGTAGAGGACATCCTCCCTTCCCCTAATAGGACCTCACCTGCACTGCCCGTGGTCCCTGTTGCACTCCGGGGTGACAGCCCCAACGGTGCCCCTCCTGGAACAGTTGCAGCCTTCGCAGCCAGCCAGGGGGTGGAAGCTGAAGGAATGGGTGTCACACACGTCACACTGGGGCCTGACTGTGTGGGGAGGGCAGAGGCATTTCCCCGTCACCTCTTCACAAAGGCGTGGGCCACAGCTGCATGCTGGCCAGGGAATAAAGAGACACGGTGTAAGGGAGAGATGCCACCCAGCCTCCAGCAGCACTTCACCAACTGTCAGTATTTCCAGAAGCTTCCAAAGGGCCTGGGAGAAACATCTTGCTTTTTCTTCATTATGGCATTATTGAGTGTGACTAATCTGAAAGGTACGTTTCTTGGGGTCCAGACCAACTATACCAAGTGCTCACGGCAGACACAGTGTATGAACACTGACTGAGGCACAGCTGGACCCACTGGTGTCCAGACAGGAACTCAAAAGAACCCACCCAGCTGTAGTCCCATGCCATTCTAACAAGATGCCTCTCATCTGTCAGAGGGGCCTCTCCTTACAGCCTCCCTGAAGGGGCTCCACGTGACCTCAGCGCAGCGGGGCTCAAGGTCAGGGCATAACGCAGCAGCAGCACCCTCGGTAGGCAAACGCTGGTCTCCAGGTGAAGAGTCTGCTTGCACCACGCGTGCACCGCTCACTGCCGCCCCGTGGCCTGTGCTGACCCTCCGTCTCAGGCCACAGGATGGTTCTTCGATAAAAGCCCCCAGGCTTCCCACTCAGAAAGAACGATGCTCCTGTGACCTTGGCTCTCCTCCTAGTTCAGTTGAGTTTGGTTAGGCTGCAAAGATTGAAGGGGCTTCCACGAGGAAGAGGGATGGAGCTGTCCAATAGTTTCATGCTTAAGGCTCTTTAAACTCATCTGTTTTGCCAAGTGCATGGGTCACATAGCACAAGAAACACAAATGTTTATCTTCTAGAACCAACCTATTCAGACTGTGGTCCATGGACCACTGGCATGGGCATTATCTGAGTGATTAAAAGACATGCAGACTCTTGGGCCCCAGCACAGGCCTCCTGAATCAGAACCTGCATTTTCACAAGATCCCCAGGTGAGTCTCCAGCACAGTGAGATCCAAGAAGGCCCGCCCTAGGTGAGCGGCACCCACCTGGGACCAGAGACAGCCCTGGACGCCCCGAACATGCACTTACGCTTGCAGTGTGGGAATCCGTAGTAGCCCGTTCGACAGCGGGTACACTGCCGCCCAATGACACTGGGCCGGCACGGGCACTGCCCGCCCTCTGCGCTGCAGTGACGGCCAATGGCCCCGGTGGGGTGGCACTCACAGGGCAGTGCTCCCTTGTGGTAAAGGGCCACCAGGGACCTGGCAGAGTTCTTACAGAATCTAGAGGCCGTCTGGGGACTGTGAAGACAAAAATAATTCATGGCATTATCCCGGGAGGCGTGCCCCACAGTAAAAGTCCCAATCTTCTCCTTCCCATTTGCTCCACCAACTGGTGTTTTGGGGGAGGGACTCTGGCTGTGGAGTCTGGCAAGAAATGAGGGAATACACCACCCCTGGATTCACAGCCAGTGACAGCCAGCTTTCCTTCCACCCATCCACTCCAGAACACATGCCAGGACTGGTGGGTGGGAACTTTTGGGGGCTGAAATAAAAGGGTGAAAATTTACCTATAGGATGAATTCTATGGTATGTGAGTTAATCTTAATAAACCAGTTACAAAAAAATCATACCTTGATGTATATGCACTAATAACGATAACAATGGGAGAGGGAGGCGGCAAAGTGCCTACTTCTATTGAATGTTGTGTGTTAGAAGTTTTGCCTTCATCTCACTTAACCTCACAACCATCCAACCAGTTAGGCCTAAGCCTCATTTCATAGATAAGGCAACTGAGGCTTTTAGAAGTTAAGCAACACGTCCGAGGCCACAGAGCTACAGATTGGCCAAGCAGACATTCAAACCCCTAGCTGTCGGATTCAGAGCCTTTACTCTTAATATTTTCTATACAGGAGACTTCTGACCACCAGGGCCCCTCCAGAAACCTGCAAGGGGGCAGGTGGGTCTGCAGAAGAGAAGAGCAGGAGCCCAAACTCAAGGCTGTCCTAGGCTCTTGGAATTCAAGGATCCAGGGAGAGGGGACAGGGAGGTTCGCCTCTCTGTGACACTTCCCACACAATCAGATGGCAAAGGAGAGGGCGAATCCAGGCTGATGTGCTTCCTGGTGGAGGGCACCCCATGGTCTCTTTTAGGAATCTGAGTTGGACAACAGGATGCAGCAAAGAGGCCAAGAAACTCCTGAGCAGCCTGTGAATTCCAGCTCGGAGGGTGAACATCTGGCAGGATGGAAGTTGAGGACAATACTCTTGCCCAAATAGGCAGCACAAGGTCTGGTGCAGGATGGTGTGCGCAGAGGAAAAGCATCTCCCTCCCTGGACCCAGGACGCACTGCCACTCCCGTGGGCCCGAGGAGGAAGAAGACAGACCCGAGGGCCAGCCCCACCCTGGGCCTTGCTCTGAGCACAGATGTGGGAGAGCCTGAAGAAGCCCCTCAAAGTGATACTTACTCAATATAAAAACTGTTTCCTCCACAATTGGTGATAAACTCAAATGACTTGTCCACTGATTTTTTGTGAAGTATTTGGTAGTCGTAATTCTCCGCAGGCACCACTAGAACACGGACCTAAAGGAAACCTGTCAGCATGGCTTTGGATTTCCAACAGCAGGGCACACCTACAGCTCTTCATTATACTTTCTCTTCACTAAGATCAATATGCTTTATTGTGAAGCCCAACACCACATGAAACAGCGTTTATGAAAAAAGAATCACAAGAACTACCCGAAGCCAGTGTTAGAGGTTCAACCCACGTTCCTATGTAAGAAGTAGCATGTGCTGGGCAGACCCCTTGGACACCTGCTCAGAGAAGCAGCAGCCTCAAGTGCTCGGTGGGGACAGGACAGCTAAGGGGTCATCAGGGACCAGTTAGGAGGGCCAGGGCCCCATGTGATCTATGCCTGGGATGACCCTGGATCGCCGAAGGTCACATTTTGTATTTTTAAAGATGAACAAACTAAAATGGCAGGACCAATGGGGGAAACGCATACCATGGCTTGCCCTGAAGCTTACATCACGTCGGATACGCTGTTATGAATAACTGTAGCCCTGGTCTTTAAAAGCACTGCTCGGCTCTCTGTGCCTGTTTCAATCAGACTACTCCAGTAACAAATGCTATAGGAAATTTCAGATGTCTTTGTCAACTGGTCACCAACTTCTAACTCACAGAGAGCCCACTGCTCGCATGCTATTCAGTCAGTAACCATTTGCCAAGCACCGTGTGCCGGGTGGTATCCTAGGCATAGGGGATACACAATGCATAAAGTCAGGCCCCGGTCCCCTAGGAAGATGGCCTCCTCGGAGAGAGAAGGAGGCATGAGCAAGAAACTAAAGGGTCACACAGCAGGGCCTGGACAATGCTACCTTGCTCCCTGGAAGGGATGAGTCCATCAACCAAGGTAACAAACAGGGTAGGGGATGCCTGGGGTTGTGCGGGTAATAGGCTTAAGTCTGAGGAACTCATGAGGTCCCCAGCTATGCAGATTCACAGTAGATGGTCCCACACTGGGCCTGGAGCTCAGAAAATATCAGAGATGAATTCAGAGATGTGATGTCATTCCCCCACAAGAGAGAACAGAATCAACGGGTACAGGTGATGTTATCCAAAGAGAAATGACAGAACAAGAGCTCTCAGTATCACACCCAAGGGAACGCCACCATATGTGGACAAAAGAAAAGATAAATCCCTGAAGGAGCACTACAGAAAGTGGGAACAAAATGAGAGAAAGCAGCAACGGAAGCCCAAAAAAGAAAGTTTCAAGAACAAAGGAAGATTAAATGCTTCAGAAAGAGACCAGTCAGGTGAAGAGTGAGGAGGGGCTGATGCAGAGTGAGACCCTTATCACCAGAGCTTCCCGCCAGGGAGTCTTCTCTTCCTATTCACTTACCCATTGTTCCAATTTCCCTTGACTTTAATTGTCACCTGCTTTTTTTTTTTTTTTCCAAAAGGTAGCTATAAAATTTAAACATTTTTCTATATGACTTCAATTCCTTAGAGGAATTATTGTCACAAGCCAAACAGGCACAGAGAATGGAGGACCAAGGAAAGCACATGAAGAGCAAGCTGAGGGAGAAGCAGACCGTACCAATACTAAGGACTTTCCTTCTGGAACCTTCACAGTCACAGCCACCTCTGGCTTTGAGATGTCAAACTCAACTTGATCTTCAGCAATGACTTGGTCCCGGCAGCCAAGCGTGTGGGGACAAAAAGAGGCACGGAAGACACCTGGAGGCAGAGCAAGAGAGGAGTGCCTGTCACAGTCTTGAAAGGCCCAGCCAGGCGTGTAGCCATAGCATGGGCTCCCTGACGCTCACCTGGCCACAGCCGCCCTCCGTCCACGAAGACCTGTGTGGGAAATGTTGGGTGTGCTGGTTGATAAAAATGGATGACAATGACATATCGGCCTAGGCGTGGTACGAGTCCTCGCAGGGTTACTTGGTTCTAGGTAGAAAAAATAAGATTAAAAAAAAACAAACAAACTTGTCAAGTTGCAGAGCTATGAACATTTAGAGTTTAAAGACCAAAACTATCTAGGTATTTACCCAAGTGAAACGGAAACCTATCACACCAAACTTTCACTTGAATGTTTACAGCAGCACTATTTGTCATCAGAAATACACGAAACAAACCAAACCACCTGCAACTCAGAATGGATGAACCCACAGTGTGCTGCAGCCATAACTGATGTCAGATGGAGTGTCATTTGGTACAATTACTTCGGAAAACTCTCTGGCAGCTTTTACCAAAGTCAAACACATCACTGAGCAATTGCACTCTTAGGTACATACCCAACAGAAATGCATGTGTGCCATACGGCTGTGTGAGGATGTTCCCAGCATTCACATACCACTTGGAATAACCGAGTAAGAAAGAGGCAGACTCCATTTTGGATGTTTGACTGACAGGTGTCAAGCCCCTTCGCTCACCTTTAGTCTTTTGCCCCACACCTGCACAAGCCAATAAGAAGGCCCAGATGCACATCCTTGGCACAGGCAGGAAGTTCAAGCCACACTAATTCTAGCCCATGGGAAGGGAGTCCTCACCTTGTGCTCCTCTATCTTCCCCTCACCCCTGCCCAAACACAGTGAAAACCAGAGTCATGCCCCCACTTTTGTTCAAGCTAGACGGTGAGCCCTGCTCACAGAAAACCTCATTCTGTGAGATATGTCTTTTCAAACCCTCAAAAAAACAAGAAAAACAGCAACCATATAAGATTATCTTCATCTTTCAGATGAGAACCATGCCTTGAAGAAGGTAAGTAATTTAATAAATGTCATATTCTAATTTAAGAGCAAAACCAGGACTAGAACTCCCTTGTCATGATTTCAATTCCTCTCCCCCCTATGATTCTGGGTGGACTTCCCCATACAGGCTCTTATTAAATTTTCTCTCTCAGATCCTGTTAGTCTTCTAACTTGATGCAATGTGAATGGACATGAGCCATCTCTAGGATTAAAACGATATCATATCATTAGGGTAAATAGTAAGTCCCGCAATTTCATAGTTTACAGTGAAAAAAATAGAGTCCCTTACTATATTCCATCCTCATGCTTTAGATTATTAATCGATAAATGTTTATTGAGAATTTCCTGCCTGCAAAGCATTTTGCCGGTATAGTTGGGGATGCAAAAAATCTATTAGCCAGAGCATCTTCCTCAAGTACTTATATTCACCTTGGGAAGACAAATGATCATCTCAACAATGTTACATAGCAGTAGCCCATGAAAATATGATGTATCACAAAATGGCCATGAAAAACTGCCAAAAGATTGTGTAGATAGAGATACAAAAAGAAAAGAGAACTTCGGGACGGGGTGGTCATCGACAGGATTAGCCAGATGGCTCACATCCGGGATTCTCCACAGTTGAGAGTAGAGGTCCTCAAACTTCAGGGGCATCCACCTCCCAGGGGTGAGGGGAAGGTGGAGGAGCACAAGGTGAGGACTCCCTTCCCATGGGCTAGAATTAGTGTGGCTTGAACTTCCTGCCTGTGCCAAGGATGTGCATCTGGTCCTTCTTATTGGCTTGTGCATCCAAGCCCAAACCCCTCGGAGGGCTTATTAAAGCACAGACTCCTGGGCCCCACCTCCAGAGTTTCTGATTCAGTAGTTCTGGGGTGGGCTTGTAAAGATGCATTTCTTTTTTTTTTTTTTTAAGATTTTATTTATTTATTTGACAGAGATAGCCAGCGAGAGAGGGAACACAAGCAGGGGGAGTGGGAGAGGAAGAAGCGGGCTCCCAGCGGAAAAGCCTGATGTGGGGCTCGATCCCAGAACGCTGGGATTACACTCTGAGCCGAAGGTAGACGCTTAACGACTGCGCCACCCAGGCGCCCCTAAAGATGCATTTCTAACAAGTTCCCAGGTGATGCAGATGCTTCTGGTAAGGGCCATGCTTTGACAACCATGATTTAGAAACAACACACTTGAGGGGAGTCCCACCTGTGGCGCCTTCAAGGTGACTCCAGTAACAACTTCGGCAGAAGGCAAAGGATCCTGGGGCAGGAAAGGGGAAGACTCACCACGTGGGACTTCCAAAATTAATGCTGTTGGAGGGGTTTCAGGGACCAGGGAGACACAAGAGGCACTGAAAAAAAAGAATATTAAAAAACAACCAAAAATGGAAGAACCATCCATTGGTGAAGATAGCGACTGTGAGCATAAGACTATGTGACATCAAAAGGATCTAGTCCAGAGAGAACCACAGGATTGTGGAGGGATCTTTGGACAAAGACACTCAGTGTAGTCAGTTGGCTAAGTGATTCCAGCAAGCCTGCTCGATACAATGAGCTAAAACAGAAAGAAAATCTTAATTTTGAAAAATAGTAACCAGACAGAAACTGATAGAAACTTTTTCCCTTCTAGAACTAAAATTCATGTTAAATGGGGTCAGTGCAATGAAACATCATTGTTCACCTCTAAACATAAATGTCGACGTTAAATCATATAAAAACACAGAACACAAACGCTCATCATTTCTTTTAGGCACAGCCCGACTTCACTGTCTTGGTGGCTTCTATAGTCCTAACCATATGCCTAAGATTTCATGACTGTGTCTATAAATTATTTTTGAAGCTACAACAAAATAA
The DNA here is from genome assembly GCF_023065955.2 of Ursus arctos. NCBI lineage: Eukaryota > Metazoa > Chordata > Mammalia > Carnivora > Ursidae > Ursus > Ursus arctos. The sequence continues at coordinate 45,501,165 of NW_026622841.1, forward strand.
CCATCCTGAAACCCCGATAATCACTGGTTAGTTAATCCTCATAACACAGCGGTGAGATGGGTCATTATTTTCACAGTTTTTTAAATGAGGAGCCTCAGACACAGAGATTAAAGGACTGGAATAAAGAGAGTCTTCGCGAGGGCTCAGAACACTCCGTAACTGCCCTTGAGGGCAAAGCTTAACCATTCCCCCCATTTGCTACTGTGTCAGCCTCCTGATATTATGGAATCCTGGAAAGACTGCAAGGGGAAATGATTTAGCTGATTTTTTTTTTTAACCCATCATCAGCCTTTAGTACCTTGGCCTATGATCCCTTCTGAAGTTAAGCATAAAGACACAGCCTTACAAGCATTATAGTACCACTCAGAGCACAAATAAGGGAGGAAGGAAGGAAATCCATTACCTTTGATTAATATAACCCCCGTAACTGGCAATGCATTTGACTTGAGGTTTCAGATATTCAGTTGAGAATTCTTCGATGGGTATGATACAAATTTGATGCTGTTGAGCAAATACAATGCAAAAAGGTAACATCACAGTTATCGGCAAAGCCAGTGGTATGGTCAAACATACTCTTAAAAAAGCTGGTAAGTAAAGACATTATAATTGTTATTTTAAAGTGGAAAAAACTGCAGAATGGCACTCCCTGTGGCATCATTATGTGCAACGAACCCTTTTTACTGTTTTACAGGATCACTGCCTGAATGTTCTTAGAATAGTCACATGCATAAATAAAATTATGAAGTTCAAAAACAACTCTTCGTCAGTGACTTTTGGTGTCTGTTTTCTCTCCTTCCCTGAGCTGATGCTGGCTCTTCAGACCCCTGGGCAAGGAGAGGGGGGATGTGGTCGGCAGCTGGGCAGCCTGTTTGGAGCCTGTCGTCTGTAGCTCCTGCTACAAATAATCTTTCTTAATAGAGGATGACCTGAATCTCAGGCACCTTTGGACTTCACGGAAGGAAGTGTCTCCAGATCTAGTTTCTGAGTCACATGAGAAACTCAGCATTAACTTCTCAATACATTTTATTTTAATCAAAACCGTATTACCAGCTTGATCACAAACCTATTGAGTAACAACAAAACTTTTTATTGAACACCTACTATATGCCAGGCACTGAGACTAAAGGATCCTCCAAGACCAGGATGGAGCTTACATTCTAGTTGGACATCTGAATGACATTAGACTGTTTCAAAAAGGGCAAACTTATGCTTAAAAGATGAAGACTCTACCCTGTTAAAATTCCCAAAGATGAAGAGGTTAGATTCGCTCGGATTGTTATGTTTAAAAAGAGAGTCACAATTTTAAAAAGAAAGTCTGAAGCCATTATATAATTTATGTAATAACTTTTAAAAACTCAATTCCAGATAATTCCTAAAAGAAGGCTCACAGTGTTTACTACTGTCAAGCACGAATATTTAAAACACATTAGAACAAGCTGGCCTAGCATTTCCAGAGTGTGATACATGCTTAATATTCACAGTTGACAGGAAGTTGCTTCGTACTCAGATAATCTTCTGTTCTCTGAGACATTTATTATAAATCTGGCCTCCCTTTCCTAGGCCAGTCCCACTGCCTGTTTATCATAATTCTCAATATTTAAGTTGTGCTATTAAAAGGGAGGCATTAGGGTATTTAATCTGACAAACTTGGTATTTTTAACTCTTAATTGTATATATTTAACTAACCGAATAATATACTTTTTGAGATAGAGTAACAATAGTCTGGAAAAGAAATACCAGCTGACTGCAACCTTGAAAATTCTGAAGGAATTTGCCAAGAAGCTAACAGACATTATAAAATAGTAAAATGGGCAAGAAAATAAACAGTAACTAATGGCATTTCTATACACCAGCATAAAAATAAACTAGGAACTATAATGACAGAAGATATTTCATTTATAATAGTAACAACGATCAACTTAATGAAACAGTTGTGTGAGATGTGCTCAAACTTGATACGCAAACTTTACCGGGTGCGATAAAAAAAGGCTCAAACAAGCGAAGGGTAAGACAGAGTTCTAGATGGGAAGAAAACACATCATTAAACTGGCAATTCTGTGCAGGTTCGTTTTATAGATGGAATATAAACCCAGCCGAAATTTTTATAAGTTTTAAAATAGAGAGATATCACCAAACGGCTTCTAAAATTCAAAGGGCAAAACAGAAGCGTACCAGAAGGAATCGGGCGCTGTGCGCCTTGAGCCGAACGCCTGCATCTGCTAACAGCTCGTACACAGCGAGGCGACTCCGGCCATCAGTCACAACACTCCGGCACAGGACGCTGCGGGAGGAAAGAGTGTTCTTAGCCTGACTCCTCTGGTCTCCCTAACTTCATGCCTCCCCGCGGGATAGCTGATTGCTCTTCTGTTTCTCCTGTTTATAACTAGGTCACTGACCGTGAATTTTCTGGCACAATGAGTTTAAGACGGATGCAGTCCACAATCAATACAAGAAAAAGAACCTTCTGATTGCGGCACATCTCAGGGCTAACGGCCTTGTTCACTTTTTCCACCCGGCTCTATGCAATACTTGGTCTAGTCATTGGGAGAAAAAGCCTCAGGGTCAATCATGTCTGATCTCCAAGATACAACCTTCTTAGAAATTTACCAATATTCTTGGTACCATCAGTGACTAAAGTTGCCTATTGGCCTCACAAAGATCAGTGATATCCCACACCACGTCAGCACTGGGCCTGGCCTTACTCCAGTCATGAGTAACCAGAGTTTGCCACTGGAAGCTCAGTCTGCTCCCCGTTGTACCAGCCGCGCTCCTTCCTTCCACTCCATCAGGTGAAATACGGAGTTCAGGAACATTTAAAAGGTCATGGTTTGGAACCAAAGAATACACTCTAATGGTAAAACCCATTAAGGAAGTATTTTTGGAGGAATGTTTCTGATTTCATATCCTGTAGCAACTTTTCTGTCTGTAAATACAATCTGGAAACTAGTTTGGAAACAAACTAAAAGAAATGACCATCTCTGGGAAATATTTGAAATAATTTATGCAATGACTTTTTGGTAAGGATTAAAATGAGATGGCGTATAAAGTGCCACAGTTACAAACTCAAAGAACAGCTGTTTTCTTTTCCCTTTTGAACACGTGTATGCGTGTGTGTGTGTGTGTGTGTGTGTGTGTACGAAATTAAAATGCATTCCTTTTGGTTCAGGCATAATCCTGGGAGTAAATATATGAGGTGACTCACTTATATTTAGTTTTATCCATATCCTTTTAAAATTCTTACTAAAAATAGACTAATGATAATAACTGGATTGATTTAATCATAAGTGAACCTCTCATACAGAAGGGCGATCAGATTTATCACAACACTGTTTGGAAAAGTGGTATTTTAATTAGCACCACTACTTTTCTGTTGGGATATTTTTTAAAATAACACCATTAGAACTCACTCGAGAAATGCTGGGAAAGGTTCAACCCTCAGCAGGAGAAGCTGCAATGTTGTAAGGGCCTGTCATTTGTAATAGACTTTTATGGGTCAAATATTTTCCCAATTGCACCATGTTTCTGGACTCCAGTACTTAAAGCCTGTTCATTTTTACTTGTCCACATGAGAGACAAATATTTTAGACTAGTGAAACCTTACCACGGGACGTTCCTAGAAATGGTTAAATACAATAAAAGGGGGTCCTAGTCTAATACAACACTGTCTTGGAATTCTGATGTCCCTGATAAAGAAGAACTTGGTGCTGTCATGTCCAGAGCCAAAGTGGTCTACAGACTACCGCACGGTTGTCTGCCCCAAATGCCATTCAGAAAGACGTCATGAAACCAGGCTCGTGGCTTATGGAATCCTGGAAGGGTGCCCTTTCTTTATTAGCTTTGAAACCACCCCTCTGCTTGGCCTAGATGTTCTCATCTCTTCTGAGATGGGTCAGAGAGTCATCAGGGACACCAGGAGTGTTTCCTCCCGGGCCCTTAGCCATCACCACTTGTATCCTGTGGAGCAGGAATCAAGCGAAGTAATCTGGACGGTGGAAGGTGGAAGGAGTCAGAGGGCTGAACCAGAGGGTGGCCAGGGTCTGGAGAAGCCCTGTCCCAGCCCTGTGGCCAACAGTCTCCAGGACTCGGGTGGTGAGGTGACCCACCCGCCTGGGAGTGTACATTCCAGTGGTTGCTGATGTCATCCACAGATGAAACTACCATTTTCAGGTAATGACAGAACATTCTGGGGAATTTTTTTTTTGCCCCATCTGGTGCTCCTATTAAAACTCCAAATGCAAGTATAGTCTTTGTTTGTTTTTGTCATCACCCCAGAAAAAAGGGCTGATTAGATTTTTTTAAAGATTCTTAAAAGAAGTCCTCACAATTTCCTTTTAGGGTCGCTGAGAGCATGATGTTAATTCAGTAACCATTTCATTAAGTCTCATAAAAGTTTCCATTCTGAGCTCCAAAAAGTAACACTTTTCATAAGTTCTTTTATTCATAAAACAGGGAAAATATCCAACTACTTCAGGTCATTTGGAGTTTGACAAAAAGCCATAGGTAAGTCGTGGAAACAAAATGTTTAAGGCCTTGGCCAAGAACTGTGTGGGTTCACCGCAGTTCTCCACCTGCTGTCTGAAAAGACGGACTCCCAGTGCCATTTATTATACAATTAATTTCGTGTTGAAAACACCCCTTGCACTGATTCTTTAATTCAAACATATTCTGGACATTTGCATAGATCTTGAAACAGTATGCAAAGAAAACAATGTTTAATAAATCTTTGTCAAAGTTCTTGGAAGACAGTAACTGAATCAGGGTGAATTTTTAAATCTTTGGTTAATTATTTTTCATCTCAAACATTAATTATTCCAGTCTCAGAAGGGCGTGTTGTGAAGGCAGTTTTGGCAGAGTCTTTTCTCTTTTTCCATGTGCCCATGGGCTCTGCCCAGCATTTGAGGTGTGAGCACAGAGTTCCCTGCACTACCCAGGGTTGTGGTTGCTTCATGGGAATCTGAGCCAAAGTGGTGAGTGGAACACACAGCTTTTCAAGAAAATGCAACAGAGAAGCCTCCCAATACTACACTGGGGGGAACACCAGAAAGCACAGTTTCCTGCTTGTTTTCAAGATCAGCCTCAAAAAGGAAACAACTTCCCAATCCAGATAAAAGCCAAAGTTCCCAAGGCTGACCTCTTGATCATTCCAGAACAAAGGAATCCCCTAGGACAGGACTGGTTACCTGTACTTGCAGCTGTAGATGTTCACCTGGCCTTCCAGGACAGACCCAGGGCTCTCCATGTGCACATCAACCACAGACAGCTGGTCTACTTCCGTGGCATACTCGACCACGACCACGTAGTTGCCCACCTGGGGGACCCGCAGCCGCAGATGCAGCTCCACCTGTCAGAGAGCCCGAGCACATGGACGTGAAATGTACTGGATGCAGTTACATGGGCAACAGTGAAACCAGGGCTGAGCAGACACCTGGAAATAGTTTTCTATGTCATCATAGTAAGAAACATAGTCCTCTAAGTAGGAATGCCAGAAAAAAATACAGGATGCACCATTAAATTTGAAATGCAGATAAACAACACACATAACTACTGTTTACCTGCAATTTAAATTTAACGGAACATTCATAGTTTTATTTTCTAAATCTGGCAACCCTACTTCAAGGGGCTTCTACTCCTTTCACCCATATATTTGCCTTGTTTCTCAAGGCAAAAGACACTCTAAAACTTGAGTAAAAAGGAATCTCCAATGGGTGATAAGAAGAATAGAAGTATGCCTTGAGGCTCTTTTGCTGTTCTTCAATTTAAAAAATGAGCTTAAAATTTTGTGGATGCAGATAATGGGAAGTGATACATGCACCCCATTCCTGGCACAGTAACTAATGATAGTTTGGTTTCATACTTCCAAACCATTGTCCGTGTCTGAAAATGCACACGTATGTACCTCTTTTTTAAGAAAAACTGCTCATAGTAGGCAATCATGGATGCTTTTGTACCATCACGGCAGAACTGAGCAGCTCTCACAGTGTCCATACGACTCTCAAAGCCAAAAATATTTACTATCTGGTCTTTTATTCCCCCCCCCCAAAAAAACCCGCCCACATCTGGTTAGGAGCTTGGAGTCTGGAATCATACTGCCTCTAGCTGTGTGACTTTGAGCAAGTTACTAAATGTCTATATGCCTCAGTATTCTCCAGTGTACAAATGAAGATAACAATAATATCCACTTCTTAAAATTATTATGAGGATTAAATGAATTAATATATGAAGAACTCTTAGAAATGTGTTTGGCGGGGCGCCTGGGTGGCTCAGTCGTTGAGCGTCTGCCTTCGGCTCAGGGCGTGATCCCGGCGTTCTGGGATCGAGACCCGCATCAGGCTCCTCCGCTGGGAGCCTGCTTCTTCCTCTCCCACTCCCCCTGCTTGTGTTCCCTCTCTCGCTGGCTATCTCTATCTCTGTCTAATAAATAATTAAAATCTTAAAAAGAAATGTGTTTGGCATGTCACAAACACTACATAAACACTGATGATTATAATTGTGATTATAATCTTTTGCCATGACTTGCTTTTTTTACTTAACAATATTTTCTCTGTTTATCACAGTACATGCAGATAAGCTTCATTTTCCCAATGGTTTCCTACCATTCCATAAAGTATGAGCATAAAATGATTTATTTAACTAATCCCCAATTGATGGACACTTAGGTTGTCTCTAATTTTCCCTATAACATATAAAGCTATATGATGATCCATCTATATATGCATCTATATAGAGAGATGGATGCATATCCTCAGGCTAGTATTTCTGTAAGACTCCTAGAAGTAGAATTGCTGGGTCAAAGTATACATGCAGTCCGATGTTCACAGCAGCAATGTCCACAAAGACCAAACTGCGGAAGGAGCCAAGATGCCCTTCAATAGACAAATGGATAAAGAAGATGTGGTTCATACATACAATGGAATATTACTCAGCCATCAGAAAGGATGAATACCCACCATTTGCATCAGGATGGATGGAACTAAAGGGGATTATGCTATGTGAAATAAGTCAAGCAGAGAAAGCCAATGGTTTCACTCATATGTGGAACATAAGGAATAGCACAGAGGACCATAGGGGAAGGGAGGGAAAACTGAAGGGGGAGAAATCAGAGAGGGAGATGAACCGTGAGAGACTATGGACTCCAGGAAACAAACTGAGGGTTTCAGAGGGCAGGGGGGTGGGGGAAGAGGGTAGCTGGGTGATGGGTATTAGGGAGGGCATGTGTTGTGATGAGCACTGGGTATTACATGCAACTAATGAATCACTGAACACTGCATCAAAACTAATGATGTACTATATAGTGGCTACCTGAACATAATAATAAAAAAAACCCAAAGTATTTGTGCATATTGAATGTCTGAGCCAATATTAGAACTACATTCTGTAGCAGTTTAACCCCTTCATTCTGTAAGCTCAGGCCCAGCCAAACTTTACCACACTAATTAAAATCCTCCTGCCCCTTGCCTTCAGGAAATTCACATTTACTGTTCTCTCTGCACAGCCCTGAGCCACACAACTAATATTTTCCACAGTGATTTTTCTATCACTTATATAATAGAAAGACTTCCCTCAGGGGGAAAAAAAAGTGGATTATCCACACCACTTTTCCACTCTGTTACAGAGTGAAATATGGGTCCATGTGCAGAGGTTATTACCAGCATTTCTCCCCTGGGCATCTCCAACAAGGGTCTGTCTGTCTTCACCCACCATAAAACACACACAGGCCAATGATGTATTCACTTCTCTCCCAGAAGTTATTACTGGCTGCCAGTTTTATCACAGTACTCTATTATAAATTTCTATTGTTCTTTCCACTCTGAGTCCTATAGATTGATTTTTTGGAAGACTTGTAGGAAGGCTTCGGCATACATCTGTTGGTAAAAGTAGGTTTGGAGAAACTCAGATAAAAGACAAATGATGGCAAATAGAAATTTTACTATTTGCTGTTTGTTATCAGTTATTTATCTTAGTAAAAGGGAACTTTAACAGAACCAGTGTCAAACTGGAAGGATCCTTCTGGTTTTATGGCACAGAACTGCCCTCACCTAGTTATGAGTGTTTCAAGATTAAGACATTAAAGGTGGGCATATCAAATCTCATATCTGATGCTTACACAAAACTAAGAGGGATGATTAACATATCTGATGTCAAAATGAGTCTTCAAAATGATTTAGTCAACATATACTTATTAAACACCTCCTCTATGCCAGCTCGCCTGATGGGCATACAATGGGAAACAAGACAGATCTGGTCTTTATCCTCAGACAGACTTTAATCAAATACTTAGATAATAAGACCTACACAATGTGAAATTATATTTAGGACAAGTGTTCTGACTAGGTGCTCAGGGGGCTACCTGAGCTGGTCAGGAAGACTAGGGAAGGGGGGAGACTTCCTGAAGAAGCAACAACTTAGCTGAGTGCTGGAGGAAAAGGAACAGATAGACAGGCCCAACAGGAGGGAGGAGCATTCAGGCAGAGGAAACACCCTGCAGTAGGAGGTTGACCTATGACATACAGTGCTGTGGGGTAGCAGAGATGTAAGTCTGAGAGACTGAAGGCAGGCCACAGTGGCGATGAACAGAGAGCAAGAAAAGCTATGATAAAACTGGAAGGTAAGGGGGATAGCCTTAGAGACCATTAAAATCTTTTGTCTCTATTCTAAAAGCAATAAGATGTTATTGCAATTTTCCAACTGTGTATGGATGAGGATGGGGTGAGAGGGTCAGTGATGATTAGATATTTCTATCAACATGAGTATGCTGACAATCATATGGAGTCAAGATTGGGAGATGCAATGGGCAAGAGCCAGGGTGAATGAGCCAATTAGGAGGTTACTGCAGAGATCCTTATGAAAGATGATTGTATATGGGGCAAGAAAGATACATGGAGAGAAGTAGAGACGTAAGAAAACTTTGGGATGTAGACTCAGAGATGGGTTGTCTTTGGTGAGAGAGAGAATGGAAGAAGTCATGGATGACCTGAAGGATTCTGATTTATACAATTAGATGGATGGTGGTACCATTTATTTAGGTAGGGACACTAAAATGTAATTTGAGATCCCTCTGAGACACCTAAGAAGTAATGTCAGGAAGGAAGTTGGCTATGCTGTTCTACATCTAAAAGGACAGGTAGGACAAGACGTACCAATCTGGTAGTTACCTGTGTAGAGTTGGTATCTAACCCAACAGGCATGGAGGAGGCTGCTTAGGGAGAGAACATAAAGTAAAAAGACAAAGGCTAAGACTGACCCTGAACAAATTCTACCTTTTAATGGCTAGACAGAGGTTGAGCTTGTAAATTATATTCTGAGAAAGCAGCCAGAGAGGTAGGAAGAGATCCAGAATACTCTTAAATTATGGAAAACAAGCTAAGAGAGCGTATTAACATGTAAGGGGTATTCAACAAGTATTGAAAGCTGCTGAGAAGCACAGATGAGGAATGAAAAATATCCACTGGATTTAGTGACAAGAACATCACTGGAAACCCTGGGAAAGAAAGAAAAGGTAAGTGGAAGGAAGGAAGAAAAGGGAATGGAAAGGAAGGGAAGGCAAGAGATGGGATGAAGGAAGGAAGAAAGGAAGAAAGCAAGCCAGCCAGACTGCTGTCGGTTGAAGTGTGAATGGAAGTGAAAGAATTAGAAACAGTGTATAATATAATAAAAAAATATTATTATATATATATAAAAAAGAAACAGTGTAGAATTGTCTAATTCTTTGCAGAAGTTTGGTTGTGAAGGAGGGAAGAATTATGGCTGAGAGACTGTGGGAAGGGAAAGGAGGGTTTTAATTAAAAAGAGGATAGAAGTTAGCATTTTTAAAATGTGCTGGGGACTTCCAGTTCAGATGGCACAGTGAGTTCCCATTTTCTGCACCCCTTCTCTCCAAGAGACAGCAACTACGGATAAAATGTTTTAAAAGGAAAACAAAAAGATATGCTTGAGATTAAAAGTGGTGGAACATAAGTAAAAGAAAAACTCAAAATGCACTGGGTCTGAAGTCAGGGGCCTGTTGTCCTCCAGGTCTGGAAGCACGCTGTTTTGGTCGGCAGCTCAGCTCATGCGGAGTAAAGAAAACTAAAGTTGCCTCATGCTTTAGAAAACTAAAGAGGCTCATGTCAGATCCAGGCTCATTTTTTGAAGACAAAGATGAGAGTTCCCTCAAATCATGAAAAGCTGAAAAAGCTGCTGACAATCTGCCACTTGGGTTTCAGCATTACAAGAAGCTGTAGAATTTGGGAATCAAATATCAAAGATGCAGCCTCATAACCAAGAACTGAGTTAAGCCACCCACTGACTTGGCGTCTGAATCAGCGCTAACCTAGTATCACAGCAATAGAAGCAGCACATTGTCATGCTAGCCTCTGAGCTAATGGTAAGGAGGACTGGGAAGACGTTGCAAAACTGTGAGGCTGAAATGGGTATAAAGAAAAAGGGAGAGGATAAAAACCTTCCGTTCAAAATAAGCCAATAAGCCTGAAAAAAGATAAGCCTCCAAAACCCATAAAGAAATCTAATGTTAGAAACAGGCAACAATATTATTGATCAGAAGATGAGTTCAGTTCAGATGCAATGAATTTTAGGGGAGAGTCTGATAAAGACTTTAAAATGAATATCCTGATCCTTAATCTGAAATCTTCAAACTTGGAAAAGGAATTTTTTTTTTTGGATCTTGTTTGGTGGCAAAACCTAATCTCATCTAACCAATCATCACTTGGTGGCAAAATCTGACTTGAACTAAGTCTATGTAGGCAGTCTTCGTGTATTTCTCTTGGAGCGCCTATTCATGCTTTTCACTGGAGAAATATTAACATGTTTGGTTACAGGGTATTGGCCAGGACCCCCTGGAGATGATGTGTGTGTGTGTGTGTGTGTGTGCACAGAATCTTAAAAATTCAGAATTCTGAAACATACCTGCCTCCAAGGGCAGTAAGATACTCAAAAATATAAATGGAAGAGGAATCTCTTTAAAAAGTAAATAAAGTTATGAAACTGAATTGGCAGAAATAAACCAAGGAAAAGTAAATATAAGTAAGAGCCAATTAGAAATCTTTGAGATTAACAGTATAAATTAAACTGAATTAATAGGCTAGATAAAATACAGACTGGAGATAAAGAAACATTCATGTGTTCTAAGGAAGTCTTGAGGAATTTACCCACAAAGCAGCACAAAGAGCCAAAGATATACAAAAATATGAAAGAGCCATTTGGAGGCTCCAAGACTCACCCGGTCTAATTTCCAGAAAAGAAAAATATAAGGAATGGAAGCAAAAATATACCTGAAGTGATAACATATGAGAATTTCCCAGGACGAAAGATGCGCACAGTCATTCTGAATGTGCGCCTGAGGACTACATAGATAAATAAAAATAAATCTACACCTAAACACACCATAACGAAACTTTAGACTGTCACAAATAAAAGTCCATCCTAGGATTTCTGGTTAAACGTAATGGATTAAACACTTGTATTTATTGATCTTCCCTCTCAGAACTCCACCAAAACTAGAGTCAGGTTTTTTTTTTAAATCTTAAACCCACAAAGAAAAAGAGAGTGGGAAAGAGGAATAAAAACCCAACAGACCAGAGAAAGCAACAAAATTTTGGAAGCTGGAAAGCAGATGAATGTCAACTAATTAGACCAGAGAAAGCTGAAACCTAAGTGTCTGTGTGTGTGCAGGGCTGGGGTGAGGGTTGGAAGAAAAGATTGAAGAAATCTCCCAAAGCATAAACCAAGATCAAGAGATTGTAAATTTCGATTAAACATAAAGAAATAAATTATCAAAGAAATAACTCAAGAAAGTTTCCCAGAATGATGGATAGAAGTTTCCAGGCTAAAAGGCTGAGAACCCAGCACACTGGCTGAAACGTTACCTATATCAAGGCACGTTGTTATGAAATTTCAGAACACAAGAAATAAAGAAATGACCTCAAAGCGTTAAGAAAGAAAAACCTGATTGCAATCAAAGCACTGGGAACCACAATGTAACTTCTCAAGAACAGGACTTAGAGCTAGAAGTCGATGAGGAAACATTATCAAATTCTGGGGAGAAACAATTTCTAATCTAAAATCCTACATCTAAGCAAAGTAAAAAATCAAGATTGAGAGTAGAATAAAGATAGTTTTAGACATGCAAGTTCTCAACAACAAAAAAGTAGTTCCTATGTGGCCTTCCCCAGGAAGCCTCTGGAGGATATAATCTACCAAAATGAGGAAGCTAAATAGATAGATAGATAGATAGATAGATAGATAGATAGATAATAGATAGATAGATAGATAAAGGAAGTTCCAATAGTCAGAAAAAAGAAGATTCAATACAACGAAGATAAAGAAGAGAATACCTAGGATGGTGGGTGTGGTGATGAAAAATCTCAGGAAATGGCTGTGCTTCAGGCTCAGAGACTATATTCCAGGGTGAAGAAGAGCCATGAAAGATTCCAGGAGCGATACCTCCAAGAAGAAATGGAGAAGAGAGAAAGGAAGAAAGGAAAGGAGAAGAGAGGGAGGGATGGTATGTGGTGTATTTGAATTAAGATGAAACTTACAATCTATCTGAAAGTCTGGGGAAAGGGTAAAAATAAAATTTCTAGACAACACAAGTTGGAGATTGGTTTACAATGGGTAAATAAGTCTGTGTCGTGTAAAAGAAGAGATCAGAATTACTGAATAATTTTAGACTTTGTTGGAAAATATACACTTAAGAACATATGTTAAAATATTAAGGGTAACCACTAAAATATCAGAAAACAATCTGTACCTATCAAACAAACAGAAAGATAGAGAAAACTGTCTCAGTCAAACAGAAGTAGGGGGCGCCTGGCTGGCTCAGGCAGTAGGGCACACTACTCTTGATCTCAGGGTCATGAGTTTGAGACCCATGTTGGGTCTAGAGCTTACTTAAAAAAAAAAAAAAAACAGAAGTAGGAAAATTATTTTTAAGAAGGTAAATTGAAATCTAGTTAACAGGTACAGCCGCTCTGGAAAACAGTGTGGAGTCTCCTCAAGAAGTTAAAAGCAGAGCTACTCTACAAACTGACAATTGCACTGCTAGATATTTATCCAAAGGATATAAACATAGTGATTCGAAGGGGGCACATGCGCCCCAATGTTTATAACAGCAATGTCCACAACAGCCTAAGTATGGAAAGAGCCCAGATGTCCATCAATGGATGAATGGATAGAGATGTGGTGTGTGTGTGTGTGTGTGTATATATATATATATTACAAGAGCCCCTCATGGATTATTTATTTAATAGTATCCATGAGGCAGCTACTATTGTTATCCCCATTTTGTATAGTAGTAAATACTAGAGAGATTTTACAGCTAGTCACTGATGACCCAAGACATGAAGGCAGGCAGTTCCACTCCAGAACCATCTTGACCATCACACTCCACATGGTTTCCAGAGGAGGGATTACTCTGCATTGCTCCAGGTGGCTAACGACCACCAAAAGTTAGCCTACCTCTAGAAGGTAGGCTACCTTCCTGCACTGATTTAAGTATTCAACAGAGGCTAAATGAATGTTTAATAAGGATAATTTAGAAAGGATTCCTTCACAGGAAGGGGAATCAAATGATTTCTAAGACCTCTTCTAAAGCCATTAGTCTTTGAATTTAAGCACAATGATCTAGCACAGCACTGTCCAATAGAACGTTCTGTGATAGCAAAAATACCCTATGATCTGTGTTTTCCAATAAGGTGGCCACTAGACATATGTGATTCTTGAGCACTTGAAATGTGGCTAGTGCAGTTGAGGAACTGGATGCTTAGCTCTACTTAGCTTTAATTAATTTTAATTTATATAGGCACATGGGCTAGTCACTGCTGGACTAGACAACACAAGTCTATAAGCATTTAGATAAAATGGTAAAACACACTGTTAAATAAAACTGGACAGCCCAGCGCTTAGTTTAATGCATCATGCAAATATGGCTCTGCCCAACACCTCAGTGCTATGGCTCGGGGCTAAATCAGAAGGACACTTCCTGATGAGTCATCAGCGTCATTTCCTGGAGACTGGCCCTTCTCAACAGCACCTGCCTGCTGTCTGGGGAACACACGCACACAGCTGTGTGTGTGCCCATTTATGTACGTATATGCATGTGTGTGTGTGCCCAGCATGGGTTGGGAGGGATAGAGCAGACTGCTAGAATGGAGTGGAAATGAAACCCTTAGTTTTTCTTTATGCATCTCTATATTGCTTTACTTGTTACAACAAGTATCCATACATTTTTTTTTGCAAAACAAAAACTCTAATAAAATAAAATGAAATGAAGACTAAAGAAATATCCTTAAAATCCTATAATAGCTACCCTGGAAATGTTAGCAATATCGTTTACAAAAAGGTACACATCTAAACATTCAGTGAGAATTAATACCTTATATGTTATCAGTATACACATTGAAGCACGAACTTTTGCCTCAAAGGTACAAAACAGAGAATGCTGTAGAAAGTCAGGAACGGAAATAAAGTAAAGGGAAATTTTTCCTCAGTGTCTTTATTGTGAGGTGTTGCTTTGTGTGTTCCTAGTGTTGATACACAGGACTTCTAACCCAAGTCTTAAATCAGTAGAGTCTTGAATTGTTTTGAGGCTTACAAAACTCAGGAAAGAAAAGCGATGCCCAAACCTGTAGTAACCTGTCCTCTAAGCCATGAGGGAGGTGCCTTGGGATGAAGCAGTTCCAGATTCTGAGCTCAAAGAAATCAGCCCTTACAAACTGCTTAGCCTGAGGGGCTGAACAGTCAGTGAGCATTGCATCCATTTAGGGTAAGCTGTGTAGTATCTGGAGGCCTTCTAGAAAGACCTTGCCCTGAATCAGGTAGAGCAGGACACACCCTTTTAAGTCTAGGGAATAAAAAGGAGAGGCTTCTGTGATTGCCCACGTTCCCTGCCCTGTCTAGAAAGTGCCCGAAGACGAACCCTCCTATGCTCCGTGTGGCCTACCGCCCAGCCACAACCTGGATCAGAGAACTCAGTATACCTATAATTAACACCGCTGAGAAATTCTTCCAGGTTCCCCTGAATTTGAGAGGCAACTGCGGCCAAGGGTTTTCAGCAGACACAGACGGGAGGTAGTAATAGCTTTGACAGTAAATAAAAGGCTGCCCCACCTCTGTCCCACTGAGGTCCGCCATGACTGGGTGCGCGGGGGTGGGCTGCCTCACTGCCAAGGGTCTTGGCTCCCCGTCAAGCAGGAAGTGTCTGGCCTCACAAGCCAGGGCACAGGGGAATCGGGTCACTGGCAAATGCTGGTAAAGCAAGCAACTTCAACAACAACAACAAAACACAACAGTTACAACTGAGAACAAAACACAGCATCAAAGTGCATCCCCAAAGGACTCTTTCCATTCCATGCACTCATCGCTCCCTCAACAAATTCCTACCACGGGCCTGCAGTAGGAATCGGGTGGTAAATGGTCATCTGCGTGAAGAATAAAAAAAGGAAAGGTCCATAAACCCGGGTTCTATGTTAAGCCCTCCCCCTCAGCAGAGGCACGACTCTGAGGGCATTACTTGGTCAAGCGGCCGCATTTCCACAGGCTAGAGGGTGGGCGTCTCTCTAAAGGCCGGCCACCGGGTGCAAAGTGCTTTGTGATTCTTGTACCTAAGACAGTTGACGGCCTCAGAGAAAAACCACAGTTAAATAATTATCCAACGCATCTTGCCGTGGTCGGGAGGCTGAGGCCTCTCTCAAATCCCTGCGCCACAGCTTCCCAATTCAGAGGAGCCCGATGGCGCCCCGCTGCCCGTACTAACTTCTCCCGCGGGGGTCCCGAGTCGGCGCACGGCTGGGTGACCGGCAGCTGCAGGGAGGACGCCTCATAGTAGTCCCTGGGAAGCAGCACCAGGTAGTCCTAGCGAACGAAGACCAAGAGGACAATTACTCATATGACGGTGGCCCTTCTTGAGTGATCAAGCCGGCAAGCATGCCAGCGAGGTTAGTAATAACCGGGTGAAGCTCGCTAAGTCACACTCTCCACAGCAGCTGCTTGGTTCTGCGCCCTGACTCCCCAAAATGCACAGAGCGCCTCGCAGCACGTGCTTCAAGCATCGGAGACAAGCGTCTCAGGCTGAACGTTTTTGTATTCCAAACTCGGGGGCTGGGGGGAAATGCCTGGGTGGCTCAGTCGGTGAAGCGTCTGCCTTAGGCTCCGGTCATGATCCCAGGGTCCTGGGATCGAGTCCCCCATGGGGCTCCCTGTTCAGCGGGGAACATGCGTCTCCCTCTGCCGGCAGCTCCCCCTACCCCCGCTTGTGCGCGCGCTCTCTCTCTCTCTCTCAAATAAATAAATAAAATCTTGATTTAAAAAAAAACTTGGGGAAATTTTACCCTCGCTTCTGGATTGTGTATAAATTCAAAACTAAACAAAGATAATAAACTATCAACTGATAATCTGGTCCTTTGAAGCCCCGGTTGCTTCCATCACCACACATCGGAACGCTGAATTGCCGGTTGTGTATTATGGCTTTTTATTCCCACAGCAAAGCAACGCTCGCCTGGCGTGGTATAAAACATGATGTTTTGTGATCCTGGTGAATCACAGGCTGAAACTGGCTGACCGCCTGTCCTAGGAGATGAGAGGAAGAACGTGTTCCACGGAGTGTGCCAAAGGAAGCCCACGGCGTAAATGCAGCTAAACAGCTCTTCAGGAAAGAGCAGACCTCCAGGTTTCTGAGACGCTGATGGTTTGACAGCTTAAGAGCAATGCTGGCATCACCGCCTGTGTGCAGAGGCAAGGAAGGGGGATGTCTGTCACAACTCTGAAGAGACTCATACACCGACCATCAGGCTTTTCCTCTCTTCAGGGCCCTTATCGTGTCTATAATGGAGAAGAAGAGAAATGCATGGAGAGGAAAAGTAGCAGATGGTGGCCTAGGGGGCTCCGTGGTCTACCACCGGGGGCTCACTACCCCAGTGGGCTTTAATGTAACAGTGGTTATTGTTCTCTTACTGAGTTTCCTTAGGTGGGGACTGTAGCTCCTCATTGCTTTATGGTCCCATAGATCCTAGAACAGTAAAGGTTGATAGTAGGTGTTCAATAAAATATCTCTGGAGAAAACAGGATCATAACATGGAAGCATATATGGAGTCGCCATACAACAGCACTGACTGAACATCATGAAGCATTTTCCAGGCTCGTGGAGTAACATAATGACCTTCTTTCTTTCCATTGATCCAACTTCGTACCCATCATTGGCACCAATGGGATTTTCCCTGTCCTCATGTCTAATGGCTATGAAAAATGCTACAACTTTTATAAAGCAACAAAGCTTTCTACCAAGAAGATGCAAGAAAAATAGGGAGCGAATGAATAGCATAAACTGTCACATTATCCTCATAAGATCCCAGATTTGGAAAGGACCTATCTACGTAAACATTGTCCCTATTACAGGGAAGAGGCAACTGAGGCAGGCTTGGAGTTAAAGAACTTGCTTAAGATTTGCTAACGTAGCCAATCAAAAGTTTTGTTCCAGAAGGAAAAGCTTGCTATTTTCCACTCTAACTGCCCCAAACCAAGTGTTTGCCAAAGACGTCATTTTCAGAAGACTTTTTATAAGATACCAATTTCTCAGATAGCAGTTTCATCCCTTAATTCCCCGTGGCTTCTCCAGCTATTGTATTAGTGTGCAAGGACAGAGCTTTGCCCTTGACGCTGGGTTCTTTGTCTAAGGCCATCTGTGTGGTGAGACTATCGCCTACGTTTGATGTAGAAGAAGGCAGGGAATGTCAGAGAAGCATGGGCTCTCCCTTCTCTTTCCGCCACCAACAACTTCACTGATATTAGGATCTGTTCTTCTTGTAGCTTCTTCTGATTCATTCCGCACAATTCCCAGAGAGGCTGATTTTCTAAGACGTCCTTCTGATTCACAATGAAAAATCCCAAAGAAGCTTTTGAAGGGCGGGGACATATGCCCATTCAGGTTTTGTTTTTATTCTGATAACTTTGAGTCATTATGAGTTACAGTTGGTTTGGTTTTTTTGTCTGAAAGGAGCTGGCTGAAGAATATAGAAGATATTTTAGGGGGGCCTGGGTGACTCAGGTGGTGAAGCGTCTGCCTTCGGCTCAGGTCATGGTCTCAGGGTCCTGGGATCGAGCCCTGCCTCGGGCTCCCTGCTTGATGCAGAGCCTGCTTCTCCCTCTCCCACCCCCTCATGCTCTTTCTCACTCTCTCAAATAAATATTTTAAAAAAAGATATTTTAAGTTGGCTTCTGTGTCATTTGAGGGCAAATGTCACCACAGTTTCCTGTGTCTAAAAGGGAGCTGCCTGTGGTCTTATGGTCGCTGTGGGTCACTGTGGACGGACCATGCTAAGGGGGGAAAGAATCCCACAGAACTCTCCATGCAGGTCTCTTACCAGGAGGACTCCCTCTGATTTGATACAAGCAATCCATGTCCCTGGTGCAAGTGAAAATGGGTCTGCCAAACCATTTCCGGGGACGGTGACAAAGGCTGGCTCCTTACTGGGCGGGAAGATGACTTCTTTGCTTTGAGCAGCGCCTGTCGGAAATAAAAAGAACCGCCAAAGGCGCTTGTCTAGCTGTCACTGTTAGGATTTTGGATATTCAGTTTTAAACATTCAATTTCCATCTGAAAAAGTCAAAGGTGGTTACTCATCATATTTACTGATTTTATTTTTTTAATTGTATGCTTGCATCGCGTATGCATAAAACAGATTAGAAAGATATTGACGTGAGCAGTGATTATGTACCCTAGGATTGTGAGTACTTTTTAAATTCATTAAGTGATTAAGTATATTAATCCATTTAAACTGCTTAGAGAAGTTCATTGCACATAGTAAGTCTTTAATTCATTACATTTGATATTAAATTATTTTATTCTTTTAATTTCTATTGAAGAACACGTGTTCGTTCTGAAATAAGAAAAAGGTCTGGTTTTCTGTTTGTTTGTTTTCCAGATGCAAAGGTTTTCTTCTGCGTGAAACAAATAGAGGACCTCCTCTAGAAGGTTCAGAAACAAACCAAACTGCTGTATCTGAGCCCACCTGAGCCTTTTTCTTCAGAAGAAACATTTGGTCCAAATCCTTGCATTTCCTCTACAAACGTCCACTAGATCTAGGTCCGGGACACGAGGCGGTGCACACAGCCAGCATGGCCTTTGCTCCCCAGTGGTGGGACGGGAAACGTGAGGGATTATGGGCCAGAAAACAGGAGAATTCAGCACAGCGTGAACAGTCACATTCGGGAGGAAGCACAGGTTACCACGGGAATACACAACCAAGGCCCCTGACTCAGATGTGGGGGCTTAGGAAAGATGTCCCGGGGGTCGGGAAAACAAACCACAATGTGCTCCACCTGTTTGAGCTAACAGACAGCCAACTGCGGACGAAATGTCAGCTAGGAGGCACTGGTGTCTATGAGAAAGAGTTTGGGGTCAGAAGATTCCAACTTGTCTGCAAGGACCAGCTGCGCCCTCAGGCGATTCACTAAGCCTCTCGGCTCTGCTTCCTCTTCAGCCCTCATCAGTTCACAAGCTTATCTTGCGAGGACACCAATGCCAAAGTGCTCTGTGTATGCTAGAGCGAGCTGGCGAGTTCTCCTGTCGTTCGTCATCAGCCAGCCTCACGACCCGGCTGACACGGCTCAGCCGCAGCGTCGCTGCCCCGACGACTTCCCACGGATGCTGAACAAAGACGCTTGCATTTCGATCTTAAATTAGATTTCTATGGGCACCATTTTGTGTCCATGTGGGATTCCCAGTGCTTCCTGGAATCTGTGGCCAAGAAAGGTAGAAGCCCTAATTCTTGCAGAACAGACTTCCAGGCCTCAGCTCTGATGAGACCCACCCTCTGACAGGCTTCCCCTCGGCCCTCAGGAAGCCCTCAGCCCTGAGGTTTGCACGCTCCTCTCTGGAGCTCTCGTGGGCTTCACGCTTTACAGCATCCACCTTAAACATTCCTCTCCTCACCCATTTCTCCTTGGCCTATTTGGTGTGCCTGAAACAATGGGAAAATTTAGGGCTGTAGGCCAAGCTCCCTCCATACCCCCCCAGAGGTGACAGCCACACTCCCGCGAGTGAGTGATACACTAGCTTTACTCTGTGGTGATATCATAACCCCTGGGTTCAGCCAAGATACACAGGTTGTTATATCAATTTTTCTCAAAGACAGTTAATGATAAACTTGACAGCAAAATTTGAATAAGCGGAACGTTTAGAGATTGAAAAGGTAGCAAAGGACAGGGCACCCTCGTCAGACTACGCATCAGACTTCAGCTTTTCTCAGGAGGTAACTTTGTGAAAATTGGAAAAAATATTTCACTAATTAATCATTTCCTAATCCAAAAGAGGCTTGAACCTTTGCCTACCTGCCTCAGCCCAGGATGGATAAATAGTCACGCGACCGGATACGGCTTCAGTTCCAGGGTTGATGTATTTCAGAATAACACGAAACAAAGACTGACTGGACTTCCCCACATTCAGCAGGATCCTCACTTCATTCTGAAAAATACCAAAAAGCCATACAGTATAGAAGAGACAACCGGCTAAAAGAAATGCTAGCCAAACAGTGACTATACTCCATTCAGGTCTCACTAGTGGACTTGTAATGTGCACACACACTCCCTCTCTCTCACTCACTCACTCGCTCACTCACACTCAGCAAGCACCAAATAACTAATTCCGTGGAGGATGGATATAGGCAGGCCTCACAATAAATTAAAAACACTTACAATTAAAGTTACAGTGAAAACCTGTTCGCTCAGCAACTGAGATCCTCTTTGCACCCTTCTGGAATCAGGCAGACAGAGTGAATATTAGCTGGACTAGTTTAAGGAAAGCCACAGTGACGGGGTAACCACCATGGGCTGGGAGAAATGCAAAGGCAGAAGAGAAGGAAAGGACAGTGTTATTGGACACCCCCAGCTCCACAGAGAAACCATTCCAGGGTTCTGTTCACATACCTAAAATTCTAAATGGTCACAGAAACTTATGTTGGCTAAGCAAAGCTTAAAATACCCCAAACACATTAGTGATAAAACCTGGATGTAACTAAAATATGCCTAAGTCTTATGCAATTGATCTCAATCTCTATTCAAAGAGAACGTGGGCCTTTTTTTTTTTTTTTAAGATTTTATTTATTTATTTGACAGAGAGACAGCGAGAGAGGGAACACAAGCAGGGGGAGTGGGAGAGGGAGAAGAAGGCTCCCAGCGGAGCAGGGAGCCCAATGTGGGGCTCGATCCCAGGACCCTGGGATCATGACCAGAGCCGAAGGCAGATGCTTAACAACTGAGCCACCCAGGTGCCCCGAGAATGTGGGCTTTTTAAAAAATCATTTTATTTTTTTCATTGTGGTAAGTTTACTCTTTCAACCCCATCCCCTATTTCACCCATGCCCCACACCCACCTCCCCTCTGGCAACCACCAGTCTGTTCTCTATAGTTAAGAGTCTGTTTCTTGGTTTGTCTCTCTCTTTTTTTTCCCTTTGCTTGCTTGTTTTGTTTCTTAAATTCCACATATAAGTGAAATCATATGGTATTTGTCATTCTCTGTCTGATTTTGCCTAGCATTATACTCTCTAGATCCATCCATGTTGTAACAAATGGCAAGATTTCATTCTTTTATATGGCTGAATAATATTCCATTCCAATAATAAAATGGACAATCCAACAAGAGGATATAACAATTGTAAGTATTTATGCACCCAACATGGGAGCACCCAAATAAATAAAACAGTTATTAACAAGCATAAAGGAAATAATCAATAGTAATACAGTAATAGGGGACTTTAATACCTCACTTACACTGATGGACAGATCATCCAAACAGAAAATCAACAAGGAAACAGTGGCTTTGAATGACACACTGGACTGGATGGATTTAATAGACATATTTAGAACATTCCATCCTAAAACAGCAGAATACACATTTTTTTCAAGTGCACACAGAACAGTCTCCAGAATAGATCACAGATTAGGCCACAACACAAGCCTCAATAAATTCAAAAAGACTGAACTCATACCATGCATCTTTTCTGACACTATGAAACTAGAAATCAACCACAAGAAAAAATCTGGAACGAACACAAATACATGGAGGTTAAATAACATGCTACTAAACAATGAATGGGTCACTCAAGAAATCTAAGAAGAAATAAAATATTGTGTGGAGACAAAGGAAAATGAAAATACAAAGGTCCAAAATCTTTGGGATACAGCAAAAGCAGTTCTAAGAAGGACATTTATAGCAACACAGGCCTATCTCAGGAAGCAAGAAAAATCTTGAACAACCTAACCTTACACTTCAGGATGCTAAAATAAGAACAAACAAAACCCAAACCCAGCAAAAGGAAGGAAATAATAAGTGGACAATCACAGCAGAGATCACAGCAGAAATAAACGATACAGAAACTAAACAAACAAAAATAAAAAAAACAATAGAACAGATCAATGAAACCAGGAGCTGATTTTTTGAAAAGATCCACAAAATTAACTCTCTAGCCAGACTCATCAAAAAATGAGTGAGAGAGAGAGAGAGAGAGAGAGAGAGAGGACCCAATAAACAAAATGACTAATGAAAGAGAAGAAACAACAAGCACCACAGAAATGCAAACAGTTGTAACAGAATATTATAAGGAGCTGTATGCCAACAAACTGAACAGCTTAGAAAAAATGGATAAATTCTTAGAAACATATAACCTATCAAAATGAAAGCAGGAATGGAAATTTTGAACAAATTACCAGCAATAAAACTGAATCGGTAATTTAAAAACTTCCCCCCAAAAAAGTCTAGGACCAGATGGCTCACAGGCAAATTCTATCAAACATCTCAAGGACAGTTAATACTTATTCTTCTCAAAGTATTCCAAAAAATAGAAGAGGAAGGAAAACTTCCAAATTCATACTATGAGGCCGGTATCACCCTGATACCAAAACCAGATAAAACGCTACAAAAACAGAGAACTACAGGCCAATATCTCTGACGAACATAGATGCAAAAATCCTCAATAAAGTATTACCAAACAGAATCCAACAATACATTAAAAAAAATCATTCAGCATGATCAAGTAGGATTTATTCCTGGGATACAAGGGTGGTTCAATATTTGCAAATCAATCACTGTGGTATGTCCCATCAATTAAGAGAAAGGATAAACACCATATGATCATTTCAATGGAGGCAGAAAAAGCATTTGACAAAGTACAACATCCATTCATGATAAAAGTCCTCTGCAAGGTAGGTCTAGAGGGAACATACCTCAACATAATAAAGGCCTTATATGAAAAACAAACAGTTAACATCATATTCAGTGGTGAAAAGCTGAAAGCTTTTCCCTTAAGGTCAGAATAAGACAAGGATGGCTACTCTCACCACTTTTATTCAACGTAGCACTGGAAGTCCTAGCCACGGCAATCAGACAACAAAAAGAAAGAAAAGGTATCTAAACTGGCAAGAAAGAAGTAAAACTCTACTATTTGCAAATGACATGATACCATATACAGAAAAAGCTAAAGACTCCACTCAGTGTGGGCTTTCTAACTTGACAGAATTGGAAAATAAAAATGCAAAAATGTATAAGGAACAAAGTTAGGGGTGATTTGACAGATACCACCAAGGTCTGCTGTTGAAAAATACTAAGAGAGGGGGCGCCTGGGTGGCACAGCGGTTGGGCGTCTGCCTTCGGCTCAGGGCGTGATCCTGGCGTTGTGGAATCGAGCCCCACATCAGGCTCCTCTGCTGGGAGCCTGCTTCTTCCTCTCCCACTCCCCCTGCTTGTGTTCCCTCTCTCGCTGGCTGTCTCTGTATCTGTCAAATAAATAAATAAAATCTTTAAAAAAAAAAAAAAAAAGAAAAATACTAAGAGAAACTCCATCATTTGAAATTCATTTCCTTTGCAGGGAGCCTGGGTGGCTCAGTCGGTTGAGTGTCTGCCTCTGGCTCAGGTCACGATCTCAAGGTCCTGGGATCAAGCCCCAGCTCAGCGGGATCCTGCTTCTCCCCTCTTCCTCTGCCCCTCCCTACCACTCATTCTCTGTCAAATAAATAAATAAAATATTTTTAAAAGAAGAAATTCCTTTGTGTTAACTAGTCATTCTTTCAAATTGTAAACACTTGTGAGAAGGTATCCACCTTGACTGGACTCTGTCATTCACATCCTATTATGACTTAATGACTTAATGACTCCACTGCTTTTTTCTGAATCATGAAGAACAGAATGCTAAAGAAACTGAATTTTTTATTGGGGAGAAGGAGAAAGCAGTGAGGTCTTAAGATCCTAGGTACTGTTGGGGCGACTGGGTGGCTCAGTCGGTTAAGCACCCAACTCCTGGTTTTAGCTCAGGGCTTGATCTTAGGGTCCTGAGACTGAGCCCCGCAATCTGCTTGAGATCTTCTCCCTCTGCTCCTCCCCTTGCTCATGCATATCCTCTCTCTCTCTCTCTCAAATAAATAAGTAAATCTTAAAAAAAAAAAAAAAAAGGGGGTCCTAGGTACTGTTTGAGAAAGCAGCGTGATGAGGGACCCTGGTCAGGCACGAAGCAACATTAGAACCAATGACGGCTCTAAGAGAGCAGTGGCCCTGTCCCTGTTTCTCTAAGTGGTGACTTATGTAAACATAGCAAGTATTAGTCTGCTAAGGACAAATATTGGGTTATCAGGGTCATCAAGTTACCTCTTTTGTTCTGAATTTCTCCACTGAGAAACACAGTTTGAAGAGACCAACCTCAAAGAGAAATCCTGAGAACAAAACTTCTCAATGACTATACAGAAATTGTTGGCTGTAAATACTGCATAAGTTCTAAAGGTAACGAGAAAATGTGTAAATTCCATAACTATTCCAACACAAAGCCAAGGGAGATGGATCCAGTAGAGAAGAATGAAGGAAAGGAGAAACACAGGAAAGAAAAATAAAATACCACTAAAATTCCTCTTTTATCTTAGTTTCTATTTATAGAGTAATTCAGGGTTTAAAAAGGCAAAACAAAAACAAAAACAAAAACAAAAAACCAGTGCTGGTCAAATATCAACAACACACACATTATTGGAATTATTTAATTCAACTCATTTTTATTCTCTACAAATGTCTTTAAAGAAAAGTGTCTCTTGTGTTAACATATAGACTAATCCAACTTGGGAAACAACTTCTTTTAAAAAGTCTCTAGAGATAAACACTAGTTTTCTTTAACCCCTTCTTTGTCTGATTTGGTGACCAAATTAAATTGACAATAAACTGTGAAACTGATACATATACTATCAGTTAAAATCCAATCCTACCCCAAGCCCCATCCATAGTCTGGAGAAAAAGAATCCTGGAGTCAGTTTTGGGGACAGCTCACCTTTTGGGGGGACTCACTGAGAGTGTCATGGGTAAGTATATGCCCCACCCTGCCAGGAAGCAATTTCTGCAGGCTACATACCTGTACCGAGGTCATCTGAGCATATCCTCTCCAGCTAAACTCAGGGAACTCCAGGGGATCAAATCCAAATCGAAGTTCTCTTCCATTAGGTGTGGTGCCATCTTCAATCTCATACTTCATATGATGCAAATCCGGGAAATAGTAGTTGTTTTCAGGTCTTTGGTAAGTAAAAAGTAAACATGGAGACAGCAAGTTAGGTTCAATGATAATCCAAACATTCTTTAATCTCAATAGCTACTGCTAACAGAGCTGCCACCAAATCAACAGAATACAAAAAAGAAGAAATGAAAGAGCCACCCTCCTGCTTTTTCTTTAAATTATTGCTTTCATTTATGTAAACATTCACATAAAACACACCCAACACCTATCAGTCTAAGCAATAAAATGAGAAAATCACTTAGCACAACCCATAGCAGTAACATCCTTTAATATGTTCTAAATGGTTGCCAACAACTTAGCAAAATCAAATTAGGTTACTTACTGTAAATCCATCCAACCATTCATTCATTCATTCATTCATGTACTCATATTCACTCATACAAATATCAATACATACGTGCCAGGCACTATTGCTAAGTACCATACACACAACAGTGAATGTGACATAATATATTTCATATGCTAAGTTTACAAGTTAGATACATTATTCTCTATAATATATATTTTTAATCATTAGATTGATTTTTTAATGCCTTGTATTTTCTTAAACTGTAAGTGTATAGACAGATTCAAGAGTCCAATAGTGGCGATCACAGAGGAGGATCAAAAATACTACATTGCTTGGGGGACATTTCATAGTCAAACAATTTGAAGTTCTTCAAAATGACATATTTGACAACCCAGTCACAAACTAACAGCAGTTAGTGGGTTTAAAGCCATAAAGATCATTTAGTCAAAGGAAATAAAAGGTCATGGCCCTATATTGCAAGCAGAATTACAAATGCTCACAATTTCTCAGGAAGCGATATACAAAGTTCCTTAAAAGTGTTTGTACCCATTGACCCAGTAATTCTACTTCGAGGAATATATTCTAAAGAACAATTTTATATATAGTGTCAAAGAATTAACATAAAAGAATGTTTATAATAGTGAAAACTTAGAAACAATGTAAATGTACAATATGAAATAATTTAAAAATTATGAAATAGTGTGTAACCATTAATATTTCTGAAGACTAATGATAATGAAAAAGGTCTGCAATATCCTATGAAGAAATCGATACAAATTTTATGAAGAAAATATAATACTAATTTGTATTCATAGAAAAAACCTAGAAAAAATATACAAAAAATATTAAAAGGGGTTATCTCTGGGTGGTGGAATAGGTCTTTTTTTCCTCTTACTTTTACATACTTATTAAAACTTTACAATGCACATATATTACATTTATTATCACAAAAATTATTTAGAAAACAAAGTGAAAGTGAATGTTTTCTAAACTTATAAGAAAAATGAACAATGCTCAGGTAATATCATAAACAAACATTAGGCAGGAATTTAATACAAAAAGACGAAAGATTTACCAACCCGGAGAAAAGGCAGCATGGCATCTTCGATGCTGGTTTGCTCTCCTTGTACCCTAGTTACAATTTACCGCTAAATCAAAGGACATGTTCTAAATTTCATATGTATGTGTTGGCTGTAATGTAAAAAATCAGTATTTTTGCCTCAGGGTGGGTAATTTCAATCCTATTCACTTGTATTATTTCTACATGAAAAATAGCTAATTGCCCACAGAGGTGGGAGGAAAAAAAAACTTACCCTGGTGAAGTGGGGGAAGCTCACTTTATCAACAGGAAGGTGGGAAGATTAAATGTAGGTGGAAAATGTTTCTAAACCTATTTACAAAATTCCTCTGGTCCATCATATACCTCGTTGGTCTGCAGCAAAACATTCGCACAGATGTGTCCTCCTGCACAGACCCTTTATTAAGTGACCCAGCAATGACTGCCATTTAGAAATGACTGAAGAAAGCTCAGCTGGGTTGTTCTGACTTTTAGAATTCAGTGCTGAAAACATCAAAGGAAAGGGGAGAAGCGCCATACTACCTAAATATAGACAATTTACTTTAACTACACTAAAGATTTCTTTATGAATCTGTTGAGAATGCAGAAGTAGTGAAGATACTTGCAATTTAGACACTGCAATTCACAGTTTCCAGCTCATGATTAAAAGCCAGAATATTAAAAATTAGTTTTTTCTTCCCTCCACTGAGAGAAAATTATGGATGGATCACAGTTTCCAAAAAAAAAAAAAAAATCTATATTGATTTAACAGATATATTCAGAACATTCCACCCTAAAACAGTGGAATACACATTTTTTTGAGTGCACACAGAACAGTCTCCAGAATAGATCACATATTAGGCCACAACACAAGCCTCAAAAAATTCAAAAAGATTGAACTCATACCATGCATCTTTTCTGACCACAGTGCTATGAAACTAGAAATCAACCACAAGAAAAAATCTGGAACGAACACAAATACATGGAGGTTAAATAATATGCTACTAAACAATGAATGGGTCACTCAAGAAATAAAAGAAGAAATAAAATAATGCATGGAGACAAAGGAAAATGAAAACAAAGGTCCAAAATCTTTGAGATACAGTAAAAGCCGTTGTAAGAAGGAAGTTTATAGCAACACAGACCTACCTCAAGAAACAAGAAAAATCTCAAATAAACAACCTAACATTACACCTAAAGAAGCTAAAAAAAAGAACAAAACCCAAACCCAGCAAAAGGAAGGAAATAATAAAGATCAGCACAGAAATAAATGAAATCGAAACTTAAAAAAAAACCCAAAAAAACAAAACAAACAAACAAAAAAACCAGTAGAACAGACCAATGAAACCAGGAGCCGGTTATTTGAAAAGATCAACGAAATTGATAAACCTTTAGCCAGAATCATGGGGGGGGGGAGGGGAGTCAAATAAACAAAATCAGAAATGAAAGAGGAGAAAATACCACCAACACCATTGAAATACAAAGGGTTATATGAGAATATTGTGAAAAATTATATGCCAAGAAATTGGACAACCTAGAAGAATTGGATAAATTCCTAGAAACATATAAGCTCTTAGAATCAGGAAGAAACAGAAAAATTTGAACAGACTGACAACCAGCAACGAAACTGAATCAGTAATAATCAAAATAAACTCCCAACAAACAAAAGTCCAGGACCAGATAGACTCACAGATGAAGTCTAACAAACATTTAAAGAAGAGTTAATAACTGTTCTTCTCAAACCATTCCAAAAACTGAAAGAGAAAGTTTCCAAATTCATTCTATGAAGCCAGCATTACCCTGATACCAAAACCAGGTAAAGAAACCACACACACACACACACACACACACACACACACACACACACAAAACTGAAAGCCAGTATCTCTGATGAACATAGATGCAAAAATCCTCAATAAGATATTAGCAAATAGAATCCAACAGTACATTAAAATAGCCATTCAGCACAGTCAAGTGGGATTCACTCCTGGGATACAAGGGTGATTCAATATTTGCAAATCGATCAATGGGATACATCGCATCAATAAGAAAAAGGATAAAAACCATATGATCATTTCAACAGATGCAGAAAAAGCATATGACAAAGTACAACATCCGTTCATGATAAAAACCTTTAACAACGTAGGTTTACAGGGAACATGTCTCAACATAATAAAGGCCTCATATGAAAAACCCACAGCAAACATCATACTCAATGGGGAAAAACGCTTTCCCACTAAGGTCAGGAACAAGACAAGGTTGTCTGCTCTCACCACTTTCATTCAACATGGTACTGGAAACCCTAGCCTCAGAAATCAGACAACAAAAATGGACTAAAAGGCATCCAAATTGGTAAGGAAGAGGTAAAAACTTTCACTATTTGCAGATGACATGATACTATACAAAGAAACCCCCAAAAATTCCACCAAAAAACTATTAGAACTAAAATGAAATCAGTGAAGTTGCATTGCATTTCTGTACATAATAATGAAGTAGCAGAAATAGAAATTAAGAAAAGAGTCCCATTTACAAATACACCAAAAATAATAAAATACATAGGAATAATCTTAACCAAAGAGATAAAGACACGTGCTCTGAAAACTATAAAACACTGTTGAAAGAATTTGAAGAGGACACAAAGAAATGGAAAGACATTCCATGCCCATGGATTGAAAAAACAAATATTGTTAAAATGTCCATATTACCCAAAGCACTCTACGCATTTAATGCAATCCCTACCAGAATACCAACAGCATTTTTCACAAAACTAAAACAAATCATCCTAAAATGTGTGCGGAACCACAAAAGACCCCAAACAGCCAAGGCAATCTCGAAAAGGAACAAAACTGGAGGTGTCACAATCCCAGATTTCAACATACGCTACAAAGCTGGAGTAATCAAAAACACTGTGGTACCTGCACAAAAATAGACACATAGACCAATAGAACATAATAGAGAGTCCAGAAATAACCCACAATTATATGGTTAATTAATCTTCAACAAAGGAGGCAAGAATGTGCAATAGGAAAAAAACAGTCTCTAACAAATGGTGTTGGGAAAACTGGACACCTACATGCAAAAGAATGAAACTGGACCACTTTCTTACACCATATACAAAAATAAACTCAAAATGGATTAAGGACCTAAATGTGAGACCTGAAACCATCCAAATCCTTGAATAGAGCACAGGGAGTTATTTCTCTGACCTCAGTCATAGCAAATGGTCTACATGTCGCCTGAGGCAAGGGAAACAAAAGCAAAAATAAACTACTAGGACTACATCAAAATAAAAGATTCTGTGCAGCAGAGGAAGCAATCAACAAAACTAAAATACAACCTGTGGAATGGGAGAAGATACTTGAAAATGACATATCTGATCAATGGATAGTACCCAAAATTTATAAATAACTTATACAACTCAACACCAAAAAAACGCATAATCCAATTTAAAAATAGGAAGAAGACATGAACAGACATTTCTCCAAAGAAGACCTGCAGACAGCCAACAGACACATGAAAAGGTGCTCAACATCACTCATCATCAGAAAAATGCAAATCAAAACCGCAATGAGACTCACACCTGTCAGAATGGCTAGAATCAACAACGCAAGAAACAACAGGTGTTGGCCAGGATGTGGAGAAAAAGGATCCCTCGTGCACTGTTGGTGGGAATGCAGACAGGAGCAGCCACTGTGGAAAACAGTACGGAGGTTCCTCAAAAAATTAAAAATAGAATTACCATATAATCCAGTCATTCCACTTCTGGCTACTTACCAAAAAAATAGGAAAACATTAACTTGACGAGACACATGCACCCCTATGTTTATAGCAACATCACTTACAATAGCCAAATTATGGAAGCAGCCCAAGTATCCCTCAATAGAGGAATAGATAATATAGTGGACTATTACTCAGCCATAAAAAGGATGAAATCTTGCCATTTGCAACAACATGGATAGAGCTAGAGGATAAGATATAACATTAAGTGAAATAAATCAGTCAGAAAAACACTGTATGATTTTACACATGTGTGGAATTTAAGAAACAAAACAAATAAACAAAGGAAAAAGAGAAAAATTGAAAAACCCCAAAAAATCAGACTCTTAACTACAGAGAAGAAACTGGCGGTTACCAGAGGGGAGATGGGCGGGGGGGGGGGGGCGTAGGTGAAACAGGTGAAGGATTAAGAGTACACTGATGCTGAGCAGAGTAATGTAGAAAAGTGCTGAATCACTATGTTTTACATCTGAAACTCATATAACATTGTATGTTAATTATACAGGAATGAAAACATTTTTTTAGACCTAGAAAGTGTTAAATATGACAGGACACGGAGACAGGGTGCTGCCGTACCCGTGACAGCCCCTCTGGGAGCTCAGCCTCCACTCGCTCCCTTGCTCCTATATTTCATTTTAATTAGCTTCTGCATGAGATGAGGGAGTTAACCCACTTCTAGAGTTTTCTTCCCTTTCCCTCCCGCCGCACCCAGTGTAACGCACCCGGCCTCTCCACGCCTTCAGCCATGGGTCCCCAGGGAGAAGCTGGACCTGAATCTCCTTGTCCCAGGAGCCTGCCCCTTTGCTGGGCCCCTCCAAGCTGTGACTTTCACCTGGAGTTTCGGCCACGGGAACCCACCTCACTTTTTGTACCTGCGGGAACTTTCCAGTGAGGCGGCTCTGTGACCTACAAGGTGGACGTCTTTAGGGCAACCTTACCTCCTGCTTTAATTGGGCCCCCTGACAAGTGTCCGGATTTCAAGGGACAGTAGAGCTCCATGTGCCCTGTCTCCTTAGGACAGCTTGTCTCCTCCCCGAGCTGTCAGCACAGACAGGACTCCCTGAGAATCTTCCACCACGTCAGTACAGGAGGAAACCTGGACACTCACCGCTGGCAAGCCTTCCCCACCACGTGCTCTCGGCAACGGCATCCTCCCGAGGGCCCGCTGCACAGGGGGGTGATCGCTCCACCAATGTCACACTGACACCCTGAAAGTCAGGAAACAGCAGTGACCCCGCAAGGCATCTCCACGCTGAAGCTTTCCCTCCTTCTCTGAGAAGCGGACACCAGCAAGGACAGGGCTGCTTCTTAGCCCTGCCACATCCCGTTAGAAATACGTAGGGAGATGGGAGGTGCCCCCCAAAGCCCACTTGTAGGCTGGAAGTATGCTGGAGGTCAGCCCCAACACTGCTGTCCAGCAAAAGGGGCCAGGAGCCCCGCAGCTAAACACAATTAATTGAGCAGCACGGTGTCTTGTAAACAACATCTGCGACTGAGAGTCTGTGGGAGAGATCCTACAGTAGCCTTGTGGGGCCACACGCCTGCAGGTGTCTTATTTAACATAGTATTACCTCTAAAGTCTGGTGTGAGCTGTTCTGATAATACAAAATATATCTTCCAAATTGTCTTGATGTTATTTACGAAATTAACAGATGCCACCCCCTCCATCCCAAAGATGTTTTCTGTCATTAAACCAACAATGTGCTGGTAGACGAGAAGTAGAAACAGCCACACTTGCAATTTATTACTCATCTCGACTGAGTATTTGGCCAAATTCCCTGGAACAGAATTTTTGAGTCCCATCCCATCAGAAAGACTGCATGAAAATGACAGAACTCGGAAGAGAGATTATCCCCACAGTTTTGCCCATCAACACTGGCTTCCCTCAGGACCCACTGAAATATTTACCTTGACACCCAAAGTAATTGCTCTTTTCCAAAGCAAAATATCCATCTTCACACGTGTCACAGGAATCGCCACTGACGTGGGACTTGCAGTGACAGTCCCCATCTCGCTGCAGAATAAGCCGGATGACAAAATTTGGTAAGATCGCACAATTCGCTAATCTTCAAGATTTAAAACTGACTCGCTGTGTAACACGAAGCAGTTAGCGAGGATCTGAAAATGTCCAGAGAGATCAGCACGCCCCGTACAACCGCAGAGGCACTAATCCCCTCCCACAGACACCCCAACATCAACTGCTCTAACACCGCACTGCTTTATGGACAATCGGCCCACGTTACCTGCCCACACTCTCCGATCCCGCTCACTGTTCCCGCCACGTGGCACTGGCACTCTGTGAAGATAAGAGAGCGTCCCTGGACTAAGGCTGCACAAAGGACAGCCCTTGGCTCTGGAAACGTGACACAGCAGCTGTGCGACATGTGTGGTCACTGTCAGGCACACCTCAGCAGAATTCCAGTTCGCTCCATTGAAGCCTAAAACGGGACTGCTTTCTGGGGTCAGCAGAACCACCAGATCAATGCCATCCACCTACAAGGAGTAATGGCTAGTTCGTGACCCCTCTAAGACAAAGGCTGCAACATCATGGGATTTTTAAGTGATTCTAATGTCAAGGCCATTACCAATATGCTTACATGAAAACATACTCTAGGGGCGCCTGGGTGGCTCAGTCAGTGAAGCGTCTGTCTTCGGCTCAGGTCACGATCCCCAGGTCCTGGGGGATCGAGTCCCACATCCCACATCGGGCTCCCAGCTCAGCAGGGAGTCTGCTTCTCCCTCTGCCTCTCCCCTCTGCTTGTGCACTCGCACTCTCTCGCTTTCAAATAAATAAATGAAATCTTTTTAAAGAAAGGACATATCCACTCCACTTAACCACCTTTAGCTTGGTGTTTTTAAGTTCCTGTCCTGGCTTCAATCTAAGCACAAAATGAAAATCAAATCAAACCCAAAAGAGGGGTTATAAAAAATCAAGGCAGTATAAACCATTTATCAAGTAGCTGCCTTTGCAAACAACAAAATACATATGGAAACGGGATATAAATCCCTTGCTGAGATTTTCGAAATGACAGAAGTTCTGCCAAAAGCAGGGGGAAAAACATCAAAACATTTACATGAAATTTCAGACAAATTGAACTTATTAAATAAATAGCTCTTTTGTGGGTTTAGTCACTAAAGTAGAGAAAATTAAGAGGAATTAGCAACATAGTAAATTATGATGTGTAAAAACCATACCTGAACATCCACTAGGGTTTTCTTTGGCCAGATTCCAATATAGTGGTTTGCAGATGCTACAAGAAGGACTTTCAACATGAGCCTTGCACTGGCAATATCCCTTTGAAAGAAAATCAAACTAACACTTGACATCGCAAAATTAAGACATGTTTGTTCTCAAACATACGTTCTGAACAAAGCTTGTCACAGAATTATATTTTGGCCGTGAAAAGTAAATTAAGGGTAACCAGAGAGGGAAAAAGTACTGTGTTGATTTCAACAGACTGCTCATGGCTTTTGCTTTATTCTTCATTTTTTTCTACACATAATCCATATTTGTGGTTAAGACAAAACTGGAAAATACATTAAAAGAAACATTTAAAAATCACTTCTATTGCTGACATTGTCCTCATCTGTTGATTCTGGGACAGCGTGAACTACGCCTTTAAATGGAAAAGTATCTGAATATTTAACATGTTGAGGATCAGTAGAGAATGATGTTTATCTGAAAGTACTTTTGTAATATGCCAGGGCCACTGTCTCCCTGTAAGAACACAGAATCTCTCTTCCTCTGTCCCTCGGATGCCTGGAGGCCCACCATCTCCAGGCTTTGAAGCTGCAAAGACAGATCATTTCTAAAGCGCTTAGAAACCTCATCGGAAGACCGTGGGATTCACTTTATCACAGATGCACTTGGAACAAGAACAATGACCTCTGTGGCAGTTCAGCTTCGGGTCTTATTTTAATTTACTTTCAATTTTGGGAAGCTCCCCAAGTTAGTCTGTAATATGTATCCAAATACATCAGTTAGAATTGTAACCCTTTTATAACCCTCGACTTACCAAATTGGAGTCCAGGGTACCGGCTGGATCACAGGCACTGCTCGAGCCTGCACGTGATTTAGAAAGATTTTTAAATGCCTGCTGTTTTTATGTCTGTCTTTTGGTTTGTTTTGATGTTTCAAGCTTTCAAAGTTTTATTTGTTTTTAAAAGCAATGCATCTACATTTGTACTTCTTGATAGATGGGTGGCAAGGACTTTGCGTGTAATTCAGAAAAGGCATATCTTGAATAACCTTTAGGGTCCTTGGTCCCCAGATCACCCCTTTTGCCACTTAACTCCATTCCCTGCCTACTACTTAAAGTTCACGTCTGACTGATGATGGAGATGGGGAAAGATTTCAGAATTTTGAACGTCTTTGGGATTGTCCAGAAGAGGGCGATATTGTACCGAGACTTTTTAATTGGCCACTAAATAGAAGCTACAGGATTTGTAGCTTTGTACGTACATTTTTTAGTCAACCAAGACTTAATTCTTTAATTATCACAATCCCCTTGTTCCCCACCTGTATTAAACTTATTTCTAAAAATAATTAGTTTGTTTTCCCGCCTTAGTCAATATGGTATCACAAGCCCAATAAAATTTCTCTTTAATAATGTGGGATCTAACAATGTCTCAGCATTACTAGTATACAGCAGTACGACTATTAGAAAGGGAGAGGCTTTGGGTAAGCCTGCCCTAGGCTGGTTTTTCCAATAATTTACATAACCTCATAAAATGATCTTTTCTCGTAAGTTGTTCCTTAGACATTTTCCTCTGTCTCCTCTTTTGTCTGTTTCCTCCAGCTTGTCCCTTGATGATGGCACGTGTTTCTCTTTTTCTGTTTGGATGTTCCCTCACATTCCTTCTTCAGTAAGAGTGAACACTTCCTTCCCGCTCTTTGCTGTTTTTTCAACCTGGTCATGCCCAGGCTTCGGCTCCTGCCCCGGCTGACCACTGTTGCCACCTGGCTCTGGAGGAATTATTGTGGCTGCCCCGCCCCTCTGCCCAGCAGCCACAGCGCTTCCTTCCACTCCCCACCCCCTGGAGGTGAGCAGACACACCCGGGACAGCCCCGTACTCTGGGGACCTTCGGGCCTTCTCGAAAGCAAACTGCCCCCTCTGACTACTGGCTATAATTTCTACGGGCAGGAAAACCCAATCTCTTGAGGATTCTGGTGAGTGGGGTTCTGGGGAATCCAGCTGGCGCTATGGCCCTGTCTTCAGACAGCTCTGAATGCGGAGCTCAAAGCGCTACCAGGAGCAGGAAGGAGTCAGAGAAAGCCCTCATCTCCAAGTGGAAAGTCTGGTGCAGCCTTCCTCAAACACCTCTTCTCAACGGGGAAAGGGGCCTCTAAAGCAGCTGCAGGAGCTCCTTGCCTTGGAGGCTGCCGGCCCCCGAGAGCACAGGGAGATTCCATGGGCACCTTATTTCTGTGCCCTCTGCCACAGAGCACAGCAGCCTCTCAAGGTCTCCTGGGGCGGGGCGGTAAGTAGTGAGGACGGCCCAAGACAGTGACAGTGTTTCCCCCTTGGCTCACGCTTTCCAAACCAAACGGACCCTAGGTCACCCCCCTCCCCTTGCACCTGTGCTGTGTGAGGACAATGCCCCAGGAGGCCGGGGGCAGCGAGGACAGAGGGGCGGAAACACAGCAAAGGTCCTGGTCTGCCCACTAGCAAGGGGATTTGCTCGAGCCCACCCTCAGGGGATCACGGAGCAGCCAGCATCAGTGCTGCGAGCCTGGAATCAGAGAGAAGCCAGGACGCCTTGGGAAGGGGTCAAGGAACACTTGGTATAGCTCAAAGGGGTCACCTTTGCCACACTGTTATGCACAGGAATTGACATGCAAATCAAGAAATATGAATTTATAATACATGGGAATTTTTAAAAATTTTAGGAATAAATCATTTCTGATTTCCTTTGAGGACACGTTATCTGATACATGCATTTTCAACAGACTCGAACTAGGGGGGAATCAGGCAGATGAGGGTCACCAGTGGTGGGTCCCTGGGCTTGTCTGGGAGTCTGGCTGCACACATTTCAGAGAGGAACCCGCCCTCTGGCATTCTGATGTCTTCCCTACCTTGGCAGTGAGGGAAATCATAGGCTCCTGAGAGACACCTGTCACACCGCTGTCCTGTAATCCCCGGAAAGCAGTCACACTGTCCCGTCACCGGGTTGCAGGGCGTCTGGTAGGAGCCAAGGACTGAACACTGGCAGGCTGGATGAAGAGACATCAGTCAGACCCAGGGCAGCGGGGTGTGGGGCCTGGATAGAGCACGGCGGTGGGCCAGACAGACCCAAATGCACGTTCCTGCTATGGGATTGGTTCAGAGCGGCACAGCTAGGTGGTGGCAGACCCGGAGCAAAATGCCACCATTCCATCCTCCCACTTTACATCCATCCAGCCAGCAGACTTGGATCAAAGGCCTACTATGCTCAAAGGCACCAGGACTAGATGTGGGGGTGGAGGTAATCAGGAAAAACACATATTCCCTGACCTCAGAGAACTCCAAATCCAGAAGAGGGGCCAGGGAGTCATTGACAGGGTATGAAGCACCTCCCCCACCCCACCACTGCCAAGAAACTGTAAGAGAAATGAAGACACATGCCCAACGCCCTCAGCCCGCTCTTGGCAGACAGCAGGACAAGGACTCCGGGCTCCTACCGCCTTCTGGGTCAGCGTTCTTTCACGGCCCCTCCCGAGCCCCCCAGGCCTGTCTGCAGAGATCATGTCCCTACCACGGGGCACATTACTGAGGAAACGTTCTTGGGTTCTGTGATGGTTAATGTTTATAATGCCAACTTGGCTACACTACGAGGCCCAGATGATTGGCCAGCATCAATCTAGATAGTGCTGTGAACAGTGGTTTTTTTAAGATGTAATTAATATTTCAATCAGTTGACCTTGAGTAAAGCAGATCACCTTCCACAATGAGGGTAAGACCTCATCCAAACAGTTGAAAGCCTTAAGAGAAAGACAGAGGGTCCCTAGGAAGAAGGAACTCTGCCCTCGGATTTGAGCTGCAATATCAGTTCTTCCCATGGTCTCCAGCCCACCAGCCTGCCCTGCAGATTTTAGACTCGCCAGCCCCCACAATCGTGTAAGCCAATTCCTTCAAGTAAATCTCTCCATAGATATACACACACACCTACACCCTCTTGGTTGTTTCTCTGCAGAGCCCTGATTAACATAAGCGCTCTCTGCTATTTCTGTCTCGAAGGAAAGTGAATGCAAAAACACTGGCAGGCAGCAAGGGCAGCCCAGCCGCGGCAGCAACAGCCAGCGGAATGTGGGGAACATGGTCCCTGGCTCCTCAGGCCACAGAGGTTGTCCAGGGAGCCTCGGGAAACACAGTCACCCTCCAGAGGTGAAGACAAAGACCCAGCCTCAAAGGCGCGCACATTGTTTAAAGTCACGAATTACCCGATCTGGCATCACATGTCTCCTTCTATCCAGCTCACAGGGACAGCTGCCAAGTTGCAAACCCAAACGTCAACACTGGCAGCCCCTCCTCACTCCTGGAAATATTATAATGTCTTACAAACGCTTTCATGCTGCTCTTCGTCTCGGTCCAGGTCCTTTGAAGTTTCTGGAACATTTTTACCTCTCGTCTCCTCGTTGTTTCAGCTTTAAGGCATTTTTACCCCCAAAGACTATAAAAACTAAGGACAGTAGAGCTCCAAAGGGACAAGGAGCGTGTCTGTGGTGCTCCCCAGTGTCTTCCAGCGTCATATACAGCCCTGGTCCCAGTATATGCCAAATAGATATTTGTTCATGGAAAGAGTAAGTAACGACTGAAGTCTTCCTGAGGTCCACCCTGGGGAGGTCCCGGGCTTGCTTTCCCTTCCTGAATCGTGCAGCACTGCCGAGAGACCGGTATTGTGTAACACCGTCCTCTTCTCCATCAGTAAACAAGCTCATCGATGAGCGGAGTCTCCACCGACACCATGTAAATCACAAGGTAAACGTTGCTCCTTATTGCTTCCCGATGCTGATACTGCCCATGACTTTGGAGCTTTCCCTTCCGTTGGGAAAGCGGGCTGGCACCTTCTCCGATCAAAGCCACAAAGCCGACAGTCAGTAACACGGCACCTGCTACCACCCACCTCTCCGGTTCACTGGGCATCAGGCAGGTTCAATCTACAGAAAACCCTAGGTTTCTTCCAACCAACCACCTCGATGTTCTCCTAGACAAACACTGAATTACAAAGTGAAGGGCCAGTTCAAGCCCCACTCGCACCGAATGTGGCTTCAGACTTCTCCCCAGGCCCAGACCTAGGGGTTTGTCTCCCCTCGTGCAAAAGCAGGGAGGGTCTCCCCGGAGCATCCCGGAAAACTTCCCCGCAGCGCCATCACTAGCTGGGCCTATTTGGCCTCTTCTGTTGGCCGGTTTGTCTGGTTTATGGGACTGTTGCTGACAGGTGGAAGATTAATCTTGCACTGACAACCTATTTATAGTTTTCTAAGGAAAGACTTGTCACCAAAACGCAAGGACTACAGCAAACTCCAATGGGGACAGTTCCTGACCCCGGGTCAGGTCAGTGTGGTTGGGGTTTGGGGGCAGCTGTATTTGGTGCCCCTTCGGTTCCTGGTCATGGAAGACCCACTTGTTTCCACAGCCCACCCCCTCCCAGCCTCTATTCTAATTGCTGACCAGTTGCTACCCAACAAACTGTACCAGGAAAAGAGGGAAGAGGGAAGGAGGAGAAACATGAAGGAGAGGAAAGCAGGAATGAGGAAAGGGGGTGAGGAGAGGAAAAGTGGGGGGTGTGGTGGGAGGAGGAAAAGGGGGAAGTAAACCCCCAAATCACCAGGTTAACTGAGAGAATTAAGTTGTATGCTGTAGTTGAAGATAAAGAGGTGACCCAGACATCAACGTAAACACAAGTTTTAAATACGTATAGACAGTTCACCAATGGGGTCTCCTATCTATGATTTGACTTCTACCTACGAAAAAGAAAACTGCAGGGCACTTGCGTGAGTGGAAATTAAAATGAGAAGAATACGGCGTTGTACTTAGGGAAGTCTGGGGCAAATTAAGTTAATGCAAAACATGACTGCAGCACCCCAGCTCCAAGAACAACTCAGAGGGTTTTTAAGTTTCTCCTCAAGAAGATTTTTTAAATCTTTCAAACAATATAGGGCAAAGCCATAAGAACATTCTTTTGGCTAGAATATACTGGACCATCCGATGTAGCATTTGGGGTCATGTTGATTTTATTCTAAAATTCAGTGGCCAAGCAATCGGTTTTGTCTTAAGAAAAAAAATCACGAATTAAAATCCTGGGTTGGACCTCATTGCTACACTAAGCTCAGATTTCAGTGAGTCTGAGCCTCAGGCCTCAAGCCGCCCCCACGGGAAAATTTTAAAGAGATCACAAAAGCTGTTGGAAAAAGGAAAGAGCAAGAGAAGAGAGACTATCAGAGACAGAATTCTTCCAGAACCTAGTGGTCCAAATGGAACCACAAGCTTCAAGGGGCACGCTTACACCACACCAGGAACACGGTGGGTGGTGCATTTCCTGCGAAGCTTGGAGAACAGCGGTGGGAGGCTCCTGGGAGGCTGGCTGTGCTCTGGCAGGGTCACTGAGACAGGACTTAAGGTGATCTGCCCCCCCTCACTTCCCTGCTTGAATTTCAAAGCCTGAACAATACTTCCTCCCGCCAGGGAATGGGACCAGTGCACACAAGGCACTTGCCCTGTGCCTCACTGTGTGAGCCCTTCCCTTCACTTGAGCCACGACTTTGAACCACAGACAGAACCCGGCAGAGGCTGGCTGCACACATTCACCCAGGGAGCCAGGGAGCACCTGCTGCTCTCCCCCGGCCCTTCTCTGCAGCCCTCGGCACACCTTCTCAGTCTCGTGTTTCCGTGGTCTGCCTTTTGGCCAGTGAGCTCAGATGACTTTGGTTGACCTTTGGAAGCAGAGCTCCAAACCAGCTGTACCAAAAATATAAATGAGAAAATACAGTCTTATTTGTTTTGAATCCAGACTCTATCATTTAAACAAGGAATGTTGTGGCATTATGCACAGTAGCTATTAATGAGGTTTCATGTCAGGTGTCATCTTCTTAGGAAACAAAGATGCTACAGTTAAACTTCAGAGGTCTTCCTTACAGGACTGGTCACTTTGGGGAACCGGGGTTTCTCAGAGAGCTGATGATTTTAGCGACCCACAGTTCCGCCACCCTGTTTTGGTTACAGCATCCTGATTTTGCGGTGGCGGGATGGGTGTGGGGGGGTAGCTCTTCCCCTTGCTCCACGCATGCTGTTCAGACTATGGACTTCACTATAGCTCCCTGGAACTGGGGAGACTCAGGCTTGGCCAGTCAGAGCACAGAATTCCATGGCCATGGGCTTGGTTCGGGAATGGGCACGTGATGCAATCAGAACCAGACTTGACCTGGAGGAATGCATGCTCTTTTCCCTAGACTTGAACCTGGAAGGATGAATGTCAGTCTTCTCAGGCTCTGTAACAAAATACCATAGACTGAACGGCTTGAACAACCCACATTTATTTTCTCACTGTTCTAGAGGTTGGGAAGTCCAAGATCAAGGTGCCAGCAGATTTGATTCCTGGGTATGCTCTTCCTGGCTTTCCGACAGCTGCCTTCCTGCTATGCCCTGCTGTGCCCTCACATGGCAGGCGGAGTATATGGAAAAGCTCACTGGTGTCTCTTCTTAGGACGACACTAATCCTATCAGATCAATGTTCCGACCTTTGACCTCATTTAACTTAATGACTTCCTTACTCCAAATACAGTCACTTTGGAGCTTCAACATATGAATTTGAGGGGGACACAATTCAGTCCATAGTGATATATGTCTAAGAAGTGTCAGCTACCATCTTACCACCACCTGAAACCTAAAAATGAAGCCAATCTACAACATAGCAGATTTGCAAGATGGGGAAAAACAGACCCTGCCAACATCTTTTGAGCCCCTGGATCAACCTGTTCCTGAAGTCAAAACATGCCTGAACTATTCAATTAAAGCCAATAAATTCTTCTTGCCTTAAGTCAGTTTAGGTTAAGCTTTCTGTCACATGAAACTATAGAGTCAAAATTCACTCTTTAATCACCAAAATGTTCTCATTTTAAAAGTACTCGTACTAAATAGTACTCTTACTAGAATGTACCTCCTGAAACACAGTTTCAGACATCATTTCACCACTACATCATGATCCAGAGCCGTTATTCTGGTATTCATTTCCTTGTTCTAACAGTGACATCCTCAGTACCTTCTGAGTTGAGGAGGATTATTTGCTCATCTAATGGTCCCAGGCTGCTATTCTTCCGCAGTTTCCTGTCTGCTTTTCTGTCCCCTCCCTTACTGTCAGTGTGTTGCCTTAGCAATTTCCCCCTCCCTTCCAATTCACCACGGGTGTGGCTTAGAAAACAACCAAACTTAGCACAATTATTAAAAAAAAAAAGGCATAGGTAAGAGAGGGCCTACAGGATCCTTCTAGTAGGGAAATGCATGGATTTTAGTGAGGGTCTTTGGAAGTGTCCTTTTTCATTTTACAGACGCAATAGGAGTTGAGGGGTCACACTGCCTGGTTCTCTCACTTTTGCTCCAGATACATGAGCCAGATAACTAAATTCCATCTAGATGGAATAATACTGTACTGCAGTTCAAAGAATGAAGGCAGATATTTAAAAAGTCATTTCTTAAGTGGAAAAAAAATGACCAGAATTTAAGGTTTATTACAGAAATCCGTGTTTCAATAGGCAGAGCATTGAAAAGAATCACTCGCTTATAGGAGCTGTAAGCAAATCAGAATCATGGCGTCCCTTTAAGGAAACTGTGCAAATTAAACCACATAAAGGTACAACTAAATGTCATGTAATTCGTGTATTGAAAAAGCACAGCTCCTGCTATAACTAAACCCGCAGCTCTTTTCAGCTTCACTCAGGGCTGGTGATTGTCCCCCTGCAGCTACATGAACACGCTAGTAAGTTCTAGGGCTTTTCGGGTAAGAGAGCAATCATTAAGTCAAAATCCAGTTTAAGGTCAAATCTCAGGACATTAACATTTCTATCCTCCTTCCTTCCTGCCTGGCTTAAGGCAGAAGAGTAAAGGCAAGACTATGGATTAAAGATGAAACAGGGGTGCATCTCAGATGACTTCCTCACGCCGTTTGGTCCTTACGCCTGCCCTATAGAAAATGTGTAAAAGGTAAGACAGAGAGGGTGCTTCCCCCTGAACCGGTTTAGGAAGGAATTACGCCATGTGAACTGGCCCAGGTGTAATGGCTTTATCAGTTGATTGCAGCAATCTACTGAGCAACACTTTCCAGGTGAAAGAGGG
The DNA here is from genome assembly GCF_023065955.2 of Ursus arctos. Classification (NCBI taxonomy): domain Eukaryota; kingdom Metazoa; phylum Chordata; class Mammalia; order Carnivora; family Ursidae; genus Ursus; species Ursus arctos. The sequence continues at coordinate 45,544,123 of NW_026622841.1, forward strand.
ACCCTAAACTCACCCAAGTACTCCATGATTTTCAGACAGGAACTATTTGAGAGTCTGAAGCCACAAAACCAAAGAGTAGCATGAAAGAAAAGTGACCAACTGCTCAGAATCATTGACAAAATCCTCCAGGATTGCTTAACATGGTAGCTTTCAAATCTTTTAGCTACACGCACAGTAAGAAATTTTACACTGTAACCCAATAAACACACTACACTCACGCGCACGCGCGTTGATAGATGATAAAGATGTAAAAACAAAGATATTTATTAATATAGGAGATAACTATGAACAAAAAGAACTTTGCAAAACCTTTCTTTCCATTACTGCTTAGAAAGCATAATTGCTGTTCTGTTCTATTTCATCTTAAGGTCCATACTCACTGAATTGATTTCTCCAGGCACTAATGGATGGCGACCTGCAGTCTGGGAAGCACAGTCCTCATGCTCTCACCCTGCAACTACCTAGCTTTCCCTGGATCTCAGATTAGTTGCTATAAAATAAGTAATTTCAATTTCTTTTAACTCCAAGATTCTAAAGCATGTTGTTTTATCACTGTTGTAAATAAGATACCAGAAGAGATGGGCGCAGATTTACAGAGAGATAAGGCTGATGTGTGTCTGGAGAGGAAACACCCTGCTTTTATGTGTTGGATTCCCTCCCCATCTCTTTTAAAAATAGGTTTACTGAGCTATAATTCATATACCATACAATTCATCCATTTAAAATGTACAATACAATGTTTTTTACTGTATTCACAAGGTTGTGCAATCCTCAGCACGATCTAATATTAGAATCACTTTTGTCCCCCCAAAAGAAACCCCATACTCATTAGGAGTCTGTCCCCATTGCCCCATCTCTGCCGCCCACCCCCCTCCATCCCAGCCCTAAGCAACCACTAATCTACTTCCTGCCTCTATGAATTTGTTCTTTACATTTCATATACATGGAATCATGCGATATGTGGTCTGTGACTGGCTTCTTTCACTTAGCATCTGTTTTCAAGTTTCCTCCAAGTTGTAGCATGTGTCCACACTTCACTCTTTTTTTTCCCAATAATATTCCATAATATGGAGAGACTACATTTTATTTATCCATTCATCAGCTCATGAACATAGTTCATTTCCCCTTCTTGGCTACGCTGACAAATGCTGCTACAGACATTGGTATACAAGCTACTGTGTGGTTGTGTGTTCTCCTTGCCCGCGGATACACACCTAGGAGTAGATTTCCTAGATCATATGGTAACCCTAGGTTTAACATTTGGTGGAATAGCAAAAAGGTTTGCAAAATGGCTGTACCATTGTGCATTCCCACTAGCAATGTATGAGGGCTCAGATTTCTCCACATCCTTGGCAACATTTGTTACAGCCTGCCTTTATAGTGGACAGGAAATGATACTTCATTGTGCTTTTAATTTGCACTTATCTAATAACCAATGAAGTGGAACATCTTTTCATGTGCTTATTGGTCCACTGTAGATCGTCTCTGGAGAACTATTGATTCAAATTTTGTCCATTTTTTAATTAGGTCGTCTTAGAGTGTTGTAAGAGCTCTTTAGCTGTTCTCCGCGATCCTATATATCTGTGCCTTATCAGACACATGACTGGCAAATACCTTTCTTCATTCTATGGTTGTCTTTTCACTTTCTTAAGAGTGTCCTTTGCAACACAAAGGTTTTGAAAGGTTAGTATCTATTTCTTCTTTTGTTCCCTGTGCCTTTAGTGTCAAATCTAAAATATTATTGCCTAACCTAAAGTCACAAAGATTTACGTCTATGCTTTCTTCTAGGAGTCTCACAGGCTAAGCTCTTATATTTAGGCTTTTAACCCATTAGGGTTAATACTGGTATATGGGACGCTGTAGAATCCACTCACATTTAATGCTGTTATTGATGTGGTTGGATTTACTCCAGCCACTCTGCATTTTGTTTTCTTTTTTTTTTAATGATTTTTTATTATATTATGTTAGTCACCATACAGTACATCCCCGGTTTCCGATGTAAAGTTCGATGATTCATTAGTTGCGTATAACACCCAGTGCACCATGCAATACGTGCCCTCCTTACTACCCATCACCGGCCTATCCCATTTCCCCACCCCCCTCCCCTCTGAAGCCCCCAGTTTGTTACATGTCTCCCGTCTTTTTGTTTTGCTATTCCCCTTTTCTTGCCTTCTTTTGTATTAAATAAATGGATATTTTCTAGGGTAGCACTTTACTTTCTTTAATGTTTTTACTTATTTTTTGTTACTGTCTTAGTGGTTGCTCTAGAAGTTACAAAATACATCTTAAAAGGATCTACTTCACATTTATATTGACTTAGTTCCAGTGACATAGAAACCTTCCTCCTACATAACTCCACTCTGTTTCTGTGCTATTATTGCTATATGTATTATGTCTAAACATGTCAAAACCCAACAATACATTGTTATAGTTATTTATATAATCTAGATCTTCTAAAGAAGCCAATAGAAGAAAAGAGAATATACATATATAGAAAGTATCTTAATAAACTCCCTTATTTATCCTTTCTGGTTCTCTTCATTTCTTGCCATAGATTTGATGTCACTTCTTATTCTCTTTCATAGCTTTGTTCTCACCCATCTCTTTTGTGCTATTATTGTTAAATATATTACATTTCTGTATGACATAGGCATACACACACACACACACACAGTTGTGTATATATGTATATATATGCTATGTATGTTAGAGCCCCACCTAACATACAGACGTGTGTGTGTGTGTGCGTGTGTGTGTGTACAGTCTTGTGCAATTTCTTTTAATATCAATCAAGACAAGAAGGGATAAAAATATGCAATTATACTATATTTTGTAATACTTACTATTATGGACTGAATTACATGCCCCCCAAGTTCATATGTTGAAGCTCTAACCACTGATGTGACTGTAATTGGATATAGGACCTTTAAGGGGTAATTAAGGTTAAATGAGGTCATAAGGGTGGGGTCCTAACCCCACAGGACCGCTATCCTTTTAAGACAGGCAGAAACATCAGAGATTTCTCTCTCTCATTCTTTCTGCCCACACGCAGAGAGGAAAGGCCATATGAAGATACGAGGAGAAGGCAGCTGTCCGCAGGCCAGGAAGAGAGCACTCACCAGAAATCAATTTTCTATCACCTTGATCTTAGAATTCTAGCCTCCAAAAGCGTGAGAAAATGAATGTCTGCTGTTTGAGGCACACAGTCTGCAGTCTCCTGTTACGGAAGCCCAAGCAGACCAATACACCTACCTGATTACCTTCACCAACACTCAATATTCTGCAGGTGGATTCCAACTACTGTCCGGTGTCACTTGCTTTCAGCCTTGAAGAACCTCCTTTATTATTTCTTGTAAGACAGGTGTGCTAGCCCCAAACTCTCTCTTTTTATTCATCTGGGAATATCTTTATTTTGATTTCATTTTGAAAGATAATTTTGATGGATATAAAAATTCTTGATTGACAAAAATTTTACTTTCAGGGGTGCCTGGGTGGCTCAGTCAGTTAAGCGTCCGCCATCGGCTCAGGTCATGATTCCAGGGTCCTGGGATCCAGCCCCACGTGGAGCTCCCTGCTTCTCCGTCTCCCTCTGCCGCTCCCCCTGCTTGTGCTCTCTCACTCATTCTCCTCTCTCTCTCAAATAAATAAAATCTAAAAAAAATTTTTTTTTACGTTCAGTTCTTAGAATGTGTGGCCCCACTGTCTTCTAGCCCCTATTGTTTCAGATGAGAAGTCAGTTAACATTTTAACTGGGATTCCCTGGCTTGGGCTGAGTCATTTTTCTTTTGCTCTTGCAAGACTTTTTTCTGTCTTTCAACATTTAAACCATGAAGTCTGAGTATGGCTCCCTTTGCAGGTATCGTGCTAGGATAGGAGTTCATTAAACTTCTTCGGTGTCTAGATTGTTTTTCATTAGATTTGGGGAGTTTTCTGCCATTATTTCTTAGACTATGTTTTCTGGCCCTTCCACTCCTCCTCTCTTTCCTGTATTCCCATTACACAGATGTTGGTACAAACTGGTGTCCCATGTTTCTTTAAGGCTCTTCCACGTATCTGTATTCTTCTTCTGTTTTTCAGACTGAATAATCTCTATTGATCTGTCATCAAGTTTGCTGATTCTTCTGCTGGCTCGCGTCTCCTACTGAATCCCTTTGGTGAATTCTTCATTTCAATTATACTTTTCACCTCCAGAATTTCCATTTGGTTCTTCTTCATAATTTCTATCTCTTCATTGATATCCTCCATTTGATAAGACATTACCATTACATTTTCCTTTAATTCACTAAGCATGGTTTCCTTTACCTCTTCGCACATATTTATAACTGCTATTTTGGTCACGGCTAAATCTACCATCTGAGCCCATTCGAAAGCTGTTTCTATTGGCTGCTTTATACCCGAGTATGCGTCATACTTCCCTGATTCTTGGCATATCTCATTTTTTTTTCTTTTTTGAAAACTGGACATTCTAGGTAACATATTGTAGCAATGCTGGCTATCACCAGGATTGCTCTTTGTTTGCTTGGCTGGTGGGTTGTTTAATGATGTGGCTGAACTAATTCTGCAAGGTCGGCTTCCCCTCCAACGTCCAGCCTCTGATGTTCCCACTCAGGTGTTCCCCCTTGTGTTTATCTCCTGGCCTGGCTACCCCAGCGGCACCCCTGGGTCCATACAAGCAACTTATTGGTTGAACGTTGTGCTTGAACCTGCTTGGCTGGTCAGATTTTTACTCTTTCCCATTGCATATGCGTAGAGCTTGGAGGCCGATACCGAAGTGTAGAGAATTCACATTTTTCCCTTACATTCAGCCGGGGACTGCTAGTTTGGACTTCTCCTCTCTGGTCACTCCTGAGAGGGCACAGCCTTGGGCACCATACAGTTCTAGATAACCAGCGATGACGAAGGTATCCTTTTTAAGGCTGACTCAGGAGTTACCCTGTGTCCGAGCAGCTTGTCGGTCAACGTTTGCTTAGACACTGCGCTTAAACTCCTCCTGCCAGTGTGGCTATGACCCTACGGTAACAGATCTGTGCCCAGCATGGAGATGTTTCGGGGTCTTCCCCCCACCCCCGTCTGATTGGATTCCTCCTGAAGAGGTGCCATCGAGCACGCGCACACAACCTTCCCAAGCTGCAGACTTATCTGTGATATCAGAAGGGCTCCTCTTGGCTGAACTCCCTCGGATTCTCGCTACTGAACTTCCCACTGCCATCGGGCTTACACCAGAGCTACCAGCCACCTCATAATTGCTCCCCACACCAAGATATTATTTTCTGCAACACCCTCTGGGCCGCTTCAGACAGAGCTTCCGAACTCTATCATTATGACCTCCCTGTCCTCCTGGCTGTGCAGACCCCTGCACCACCAGACTTGAAGATGAGGACCTACTTTTCCTGGCGTGACCCCCCTGCTCTACGAGCAGGCACTGGGGGTAGGAGTGGAAGCTCCTGGTTGTCTCAGCTTGCCTCGCCTAGCTTGGGACCTCCACTCTACGAGCCAGCCTGGGTGCGGGTGATTGGGCTCTAGTATTTTCAGCCTGCGGGGCATGGTGTAGAGTCTCTACCCTACAGGAGGGGCTGGGTGGAGAAAGAGAAGACATGGTCCTCTCTGCCAAGCCTGCCTGGAATAGAGCTTCTACGACGCAAGCCAGGGGGGCAATGAGAAATGCCCACAGCCTGCCCCTCCTCGGGTAAAACTGTAGCCCCAGAGCAGGAGTTTAGAAGAAAGCGAACCCCCATCTTCTTGGCTGTCCATGCCCAGGGCAGAGCTTCTAAAACACACAGTTGGGGTGCAGGGGGTAACGGAGATCCAATGTCAGACTTGATCTTACTGATATTTAGATTTTGTTAAATAAATGTTTCTTCATTTGCTCTTAGGACAATTTCCAGAGATTTTAAATGATTATTAAAAATTCTTTACCCGCTAAAGTTTTGTTTTGTTGGAGAGAGGGTCCCACTGAGCTCCCTACTCCGTCATCCTGAAAGTCCCACTTACCTCTGCTCTATCCTGAATATACCTTTGTATTTTTTCCCTGCCTTAAAACGAGTTAGTTCTAGTAGTGAAGAAATGGGGGGGGGGAAGCATTCTGAAAATATTGCATTACTCTTCACCTTTATATCCATAAACACAGAGGCACAATCTGACAGCCTTGCCCAAGGGAATGACTAGGTTGGAATATTTGTAATTCATTCTAGTACAATGAGTCTGGAGCTGTGGCTGGTAAGGAGGAGGAAAAAAGAAAACCTTTGGGATGCTTTCAATCCCGAGCACAGTAGCTGAAGCAGAACTAACATGAATGTCAGCAGATGATTAGGAAATTAACATGAGATATTCTGTCCACCCTTGCCCCCAAACAGCTTATGTCTGCGATATAATTGGGGGAGTGTTGGCAAAACAAAGAGCAGCTAGAAAATGCTGTTACAGGAGGGGAGTGAGATAAACTACCTGGGTGCCCCAACCCTTCTCCTGCTTTCGGTGAAATGACCTCGTCTTCACTGCTCAGCATCTTGCCTTCCCCCACCCCAAGCTCCTCTGGGCTTGGGCCCTCGTGGACACTTGCAATGGAGGGTCTCCACTCCCTCTCCCTCCCTGGCAGACAAGATTGATTGCTCAATACTGATGGTAGCCTCCAGCAGCGCTCAGGGGCTGGCAAGCTCCGAACAGCACTTCCCACGTGCTCCTGGAGCTGGGTTCTGGGTGTCTGGATGCCAGCTTGGTTTTGCAAATAAGAAGTACTCCAGTAAGACCAGAAAGGTGGAGGTAAGGAGAAGGCTGCCTTCCCGCGCCTACTGAGCGTTTCTGTAGCTGAGCCCCGACTAGCTTCCTGGGGACCAAGACGTGGCTGTGGAGGCAGAAGGATTGCAGACCTTCATCCTGGAGCTGCGCTCCCACAGTCTGGGCTTCACGCTCAGCCTTTCTATCGGAGCCTCCGTGGACACCCTGCCAGGAGTCTGCGCTCCAGCCCTCAATGACCGAGCTGAGCACCTAAGGACCTAGAGCAAGTCCCTGTGTGTATATAACCCCTGGAGGGGTGTTCAGTTCCTGCCCTGAGCCCCCACTGATGATCCTCTCTTCTCTTCCCTTCCCTCCCTCTCCCTGCTGGGGGAGAACAGCGGCAGGCAGCGGACCGGACAGCGAGGCAGAGGAGCACTTGGGCAAATTCATTCATTCATTCACTCATTCGCCCAACACTCACTACATTCCTCTTTTGCCCTAGGGACCGGGTCAGACACCTCCTCTTCCCACCCTCCGTCTCCTTCGGTGACTCTTATTAGGACACGGGACAATTAGTTTGTGGTTTCGTGCTTGCTGGTCCCGCGTCCTTTCCAGAGTCAGGATTCACACCCGCGCAGCTCCAGAGCCCACGTGCTTACCACCAGGGAGGAGGAGGAGGGGTAGGGTGGGAAAGACAAAAGAAGGGAAGTGACATGGCCCAGGTAGGGGGACAGTCACCTGTAACACACAGATACAAGCCAGGGGCTCACTTGCTAACCTGCAGGCCACAGAGCTGTGCCAGCAAGCGTCTCTGCACTTCCTCAAGAGGAACCTGACCTCCAGGGATGGATGATCGCTATGCTGTGTGTTGCCCCCTTACCTTGGCAAATGGGGAATGAATAGAAACCCAGGCGGCAGGCATCACACCGAGGGCCCTCGACCCCAGGGCGGCAAAGGCACCTTCCGTAGGCATCACATATTTCGGGGAGAACGCCTTCCAAGTCACAGTCACACCCTGCAAGGAGAACGGACTCTCAGAGGGGGGCCTCCAGCCTCCTTCCTTTCTCAGCTCCCTCCTTCCCCTCAGGTTACTGTCATGGAAACACAGATAATGAGCTACCCATGGCTTCTAGACATTCTTGACCTAGAACACTACACATTAAAGGGAAATAAGCAAATGTGAAGGAAAGGTCAGAGAGCCCATTAAGAAACATCTAGGGTGGGCACTTGTTTGCAAAGCAGCTACAATCTTTCAACATCTACCCCTGGGGAAACACTGCTTTTTTTCCCCCAAATCTGAGCCATGTGCAGTAAAACTTCAATTTAATAGATTCCTACCTAATGACCATCTTGAATGTAACGTATTTTTACCTTCCATTTCTTAGAAGAAAAGAAACTAACATAAATTCAGCCCTACTATGTGCCAGCTGTGGCTTTGGTGGGGGCTATGCTTGGGTCGTCTCTCTTAACCCTCCAGGCACAGGCCTTCCCAGAAGGCAGGCTGCTTCCAATTCCTCCAAAGGCACTTCCCTGCCTCAGGACCTTTGCTCTGGCTGTTCCCTCTGCCTGTAATACCCCCTTCTGGTTCTTTCTCATCCTTGAGGATAGAAGGAAGTGGAAGTGCTCTGGTGTGACTTCTGAGCCCAGGTCACAACAGGTTTTGTGGTTTCCATTCTCAGTCTCCAGGAACCCTGAGACCACCATGTGAGTGCACAGGGAAGGGAAAGTTTTACTGTCGCTTACAGTCTTGGCCTTAAAACCAAGCATTGGAATTCAGTAAGATACTTGAACTTTGGCTTAGAGGCCCAAAGAATCCTGATTTATAACCACCTATAAACAGAAAAGAAAACATCTAGTACTATGCATTTTTTAAGTTGTTTCTGAAATTCACTTTTCAATGTTTCTTCTTCCTTACCTAGCAAATCATCAGAATCTGGAGGCCCCCCCTCACGTTTCGCTGACTGTCACCTCCCCACACCTCACCATCAGGACGTGGTGATTATAGCTCAGGAAAGTCTCTGGAATCTTCTCCTGCTTCCAGAGTTTCAGAGCCTTCGTTCAGGGCTTCATCCTCATTTGCCCAGATTATTTTGAGAGCCTCCTAACCAGGCTGTCTGCTTCCCATCTTGCCCCTTCCAATCCATTCTCCATACCGGTGTCAAGAGTGATCGTCCCAAAACACCAACCCTCTCATATCATTTTCCAACTTAAATTCTTCAAAGGGACACAATGTCTTCAGGACACAGCCCAACGTCTTTGATACGCGTGACACAGTAAACCTTCAAAATCTCCCAGGCTGCCAGCAGCCTAAGCAGCATCATTGCACCAACTAGAAAAAGTGTCCATTCTCAAGATGCTTTCCTGACACTTGCTGTACAATGGTCACCATAAAGATACAAATCTTCCACGTCCTCCATGGATATGGCGCCCCCACAGATGGGGTGGAGCTGCGCCCTGCGGCGTACACAGCGGAGCCCGGCTGCCCGCTCTGGTCTTTCCCTAATCCTCTGCTCTCCCTGAACTTCTCCCCCCTACCCCTGATGCAGCCCCAGTGACCTACCTGCCATCCCCGCTCCTGTCCCCATGCCATCTCTCAGCTGTCCCTCTGCCTGGCTAACTCCGTCATGCTCCACGACTCAGCTCTCCCGCAGTTCCTACCTTCCTCCTTCCTTCCTGCCTCCCTCCCTCCCTTCATTCTGTAGGGACGCCCCTCCTGCGGCTTCCCCAGTTTGTGTTCTCGCCCAGACGTAGCGTGAGCTCCTGCTGTTGTCACGGTTTACCTGCCTGTGTCTTCCCCAGGACTGGGAGCTTCCAGGGAGCAGGGACTGTGCCTAGGACAGAGAAGGCACTTCGGGAACGTTTAATGAATGAAGAACACACTCAATATACTCTTGAATACCTTCCATTCTTTTTAGTAAACACCATTCCTTGAATTCTATTTTACAGGCATCCACGCAGAGCCTCCGCACAGAGATACCAGAATTTGCCCGTCCATCTTTAAGCCTTATCTGACGGGTCTCCGTGACCCTGCCAAGCAGATGACATGCCTGGCCCCAGGGAAGGACACAGCCAGGAACGCATGTCCGAGCGGCTGTCACCCCAGTCTCTGAGTTCCCATCGTGAGCATGTCCTCCAGCCCCAACCACACTGACCTCAAAGCCTGGCAAGGGCAAGTAGCTAATTATAAAGTGACGGGGGAACTCAAACCCTTTTCATGATATTTGTCAAGAAACCTCCTAGGCACCCATGTCTTCAGGTCATGTGGGCGGCTTTACATAATGATCCCCAGATCGCTTCCATCTCCCAGGTCAAGTGCCCGCAGCTGTTGTTTTGCTGGTCCCCGCTCTTTGTTTGAACTTGGAGGCATAACAGTGTGCACGCACCTGCAGGCTCATGTCTCTCTAGAGTGTATGTTTTGCATACGCTGTCATTTTCAAAAGGAGCCCTTGAAGATGTGTTGATGATACACTGGCTTCCTAGATATAAACCTTAAGTGGATATAAATGATCCCTTGGACCCAGAAAACCTCAAAGATATCCAAGGTCATGAAATATAATGAAAAAACCTGGAGACATTCTGATCTGCAAAACTGCTCTGTTCTGTTGCTTCAAGTCATCCTGTCTGGAACTGAGCAGGATTTTCCAGTAAAGTGGTTCTCAATTGTGGCTGCACTTGGGAATCTCCTGGTAAAATACAATTACCTGGGTACAGATCCTAAAGCCAGAAATTCTGATATAATCCCACCATCTGTAAACTGGGGCCTGAGAACAAAATCCACCCTGTTTTAGTAAATAAAGTTTTACTGGGACACAGCCAAGATCTTTCATTTACATGTTGACTAAGATAGCTTTCCTGGTACAACAGCAACGTCAAGTATTCACCATTTCGCCTACAAATCCAAAAACATTGACCATCTGATTGTTTGAGGGAAACGGTTTGCCAACCACTAAATGGGATTTCCAGTAACAAGAGCCGTGGTTCTTAACAAGAGGCATCTGTCAGAATCATCTGGAAAACTTGTTCAAAATACAAGCCTGGAGGGGGCGTTCCAAGATGGCAGAGGAGCAGGAGACCTAAAGTTCGTCTGGTCCCAGGAATTCAGCGAGAGAGCTACCAAACCATTCTGAATACCCATGAACGCAACTGGAGAATGAAGAAAAGAGTAGCAGAAACTCTGTGAACAGAAAAGCAACCACTTTCTGCAAGGAGGAGAAAAGATGGCGGAGGAGTAGGCGACCCTTTCTCAGCTGGTCCCGAGTCAATATCTGGATATCTACCAGACCATCCTGAACATCCACGGAATCAGCCTGAGACGCAGGAAGATACATCTGGAGCTCTACAAACGAATATCTCCAATGCTGAATATTGAGGTATGAAGCGGGGAGCCCTGAATCCGCGCACAGATATCGGAAGATAAACCGAAGGGGGAGGGAGCCACCGCGTTTGGGCGCCAGGAAGGGGTAACCACCTGCACGGGGGAGCGGGCGGACTCATGGACGGCACCCGCGAGAGAGCGGACTGAGACTGTGAGCCGGGGAATGCGCGTGCGACCAGACTGAAAACCCGAGCTCCGGAGCGCTCACTGGAACCGGACTAAAACCGGGAGCTCGCTCGGGAGCTTTCTCGGGAGCACGTGTGCGACCAGACTGAAAACAGGCGCTTGGAGCACACGCGAACCACACTGAAACAGGGAGCTCGGGAGCGCGCGTGGGAACCGGGGGTGGCTGGCGGTGTTAGAAGCACAAAGGACAGAGACATGTCGGCCCTGGAAGTGAGGGCTGGGGCACCAGGTGTGGGGTGCACAACCCAGGACGATACAGGGTTTTTCGCAGCACCCACAGAAACAGTTAAAGTGGCCAGGAGAGCTCAGTGGAGAGCAGACTGCGATCTCTGGTCTGAGACAGAGGCTGGGATTCAGCCACTGCTGCTCTGACTCTCAGAAGAGCCACAGAAAACTGCCAGGGAAAGACACCAGAGAACAAAAGCCCGGAAATACCAACTCACATTGTGCCCATCACCATCCCCCCTCGCAGGGGCCAGGGAGACTCTACCCAAACAGGCTTTCCTGAATATCAGCGAGGCACGCCCCTCCCCCAGAAGGCAGACTGAAAAATCAAGAAGCCCACATCCCTAAGATCCCTATAAAACAAGTGCACACTGCCTGGGTCCTGGTCAATAATTTGGGCTCTGGGCATCCCCGCAACCTCTCTCATCAGAATGACGAGGAGGAGAAATCCAGCCCCGCCCAGCAAAGAAAAGTTATGAGTCTGTGGCCTCTGCCACAGAACTAATGGATGTGGATATAACCAAATTATCAGAAATTGAATTCAGAGTAACAATGGTCAAGATGGTGTGTAGGCTTGAAAAAACTATTAATGAAAATATTAACGAGAATATAGAATCTCTAAGGGCAGAAATGAGAGCGAGTCTGGCAGAACTTAAAAATGCTATGAATCAAATGCAGTCTAAACGAGACGCTCTGACAGCCAGGGTAAATGAGGCAGAAGATGAATTAGTGAATTGGAGGATGGGATGGTAGAAGAGAAAGCTAAAACAGAAACTTGCCTCAAAAAAATCCAATCTCAAGAATGTAGATTACAGGAGATTACTCAATGAAACATTCCAATGTCAGAATCATCGGCATCCCCGAGGGGGTAGAGAAAGAGAGAGGTCTAGAAGAGATATCTGAACAAATCGTAGCTGAGAACTTCCCTAATCTGGGAAAGGAAATAAGCATTCGTGTCCAAGAAGCAGACAGGACACCTCCCAAGGTCAAGAGAACAGACCTACACCATGTCATGTCAGAGTGCAATTCGCAAATATTAGATCCAAGGATACAGTATTGAAAGCGGCCAGGGGGAAGAAAATCCTTACGTACAGAGGGAAAAATAGCAGAATAACGTCCCACCTGCCTACAAAGACCTGGCAGGCTAGGAAGGGCTGGCAGGTTATTTCCAAAGCTCTATCTGAGAAGAACATGCAGCCAAGGATCCTTTATCCAGCAAGGCTGTCATTCAGAATTGATGGAGAGATAAGGAACTTCCAGGATCGGCAGACACTGAAGGAATTCATAACCAGCAAAATACAAGCCTGGACTTCATCCTGGAAAAGCTAGACTAGGATCTGGGGTGCTACAGAGGAATTTCTATTTTTTTTTTTTTAAGATTTTATTTATTTATTTGACAGAGAGACAGCCAGTGAGAGAGGGAACACAAGCAGGGGGAGTGGGAGAGGAAGAAGCAGGCTCCCAGAGGAGGAGCCCGATGTGGGGCTCGATCCCAGGACTCTGGGATCACGCCCTGAGCTGAAGGCAGATGCTTAGCGACTGAGCCACCCAGGTGCCCCAGGAATTTCTACTTTGTAAAAGCAAGGGATTCTAAAACACAGCTCTGTTTAAGAATGACTGTACTGGAGGGGCGCCTGGGTAGCGCAGTCGTTAAAGCGTCTGCCTTCGGCTCAGGGCGTGATCCCGGCGTACCGGGATCGAGTCCCACATCGGGCTCCTCCGCTATGAGCCTGCTTCTTCCTCTCCCACTCCCCCTGCTGTGTTCCCTCTCTCGCTGGCTGTCTCTCTGTTAAATAAATAAATAAAATCTTTAAAAAAAAAAAAAAAAAAAAAAAAAAAAAGAATGACTGTACTGGAAAACATGGAAACATGAAACACCAAGGGGCCTTAATGAATTAAAATTCTCAGGGGTAGGAGGGTTCTCAGTATTAGCCAGTTCTCTGCATCTTCTGACAGTTGAGATACTTGAGCTGTTTTTTTTTAAGATTTATTTATTTATTTTAGAGAGAGAGAGAGCATGAGTAGAAGAGGGAGAGAGAATCTCAAGCAGATTCCCCGCTGAGCAGGGAGCCTGAGGCGGGGCTTGATCTCAGGACCCTGAGATCATGACCTGAGCTGAAACCAAGAGTCAGATCTTCAACCAACTGGGCCACTAGGTGCCCCAAGACGTTAACTTCTAATGTTCAGTGCTGAGAGTCAGGCCCCAAAGTGGTTGTTTTTAAAATGCAATAATAAGACCAAATTGAAGTGGTATCTGTGCCTTCAAGTTCCCAAACACAGCTCACTGCATTCACTGAAACTTCTTTTCCTTGAGGCGGTGTTCTAAAGCTTCCTTTGTATTTTGTAACAGATGTCTGAACATCCCTTCAAGTTCAATTAAATTTCTTTTCCTGAAGTCACCATCAGTCTACTCGGGGAGAAAAGGGAATTGAATAACAAAAGGATTACTGGAAACAGACTGGAGAGCTAAGACATTCTTGCGGAAGAAAACCCAAGATGTGTGGTGTAATCAAGGCTCAAAAGCAGAGTCCCAATCTAGTCAATGAACAAATGTTAAGGAAACATTTGCAGACAGCTGCTGTGCGCAGGATACCACCCGCTACGGGCAGGGTAGACACTGCGGGAAGGAGCAGCAGAGCTGCTGTCCTCAAGTGACCAAGGGTCCAGTGAAGGCTTACGACAATACTCCGCATAAGGACGCAGAACGCCGTGGTTTGGTCAGAAGAGCTGGGTGTGCGTAGGGCACAAGTAGGAAAGGAAGTCGGAGGGCAAGCTGGATCACATTACCTGGCCTCAGGTGTCCCTCTGTGCTGCCCCCAAATCCTACGACATTCCCCAACCCCATTCTCTCCCCCTCATCCCAGGATAACTCTTTCCTACCTTCTATCTCTTCAACCCCAAAGCTTCCTCCCCAATCTCACCTCCTGCCCTGACCTTGATACTTATTTCACAGAGAAAAAAAAAAGGAACAGCCAGACGAGAGGGTCCCTAAGTTCCCATCACCATGTCCACCTGCCCCTCCCCTAGCCCCGCACTTCGCCTTGTCTTCTGCAGCCTTTCCCACCTCAACAAATGGCCCCTCTTCGTCCTGTTTGCTCCATCCAGGAGCCTCAGAGTCACCGCAGTGGCCTTTCTCTCATATCCCACTTCCAGGCCAGTCACCCCCTGGCAGGCCCTGCGGTTCTAGCTTCAGATTATATCCACAACCTGTCCGCTTCTTGTCGCCTCCACTGACCCCTCCTGGGTCCGAGCCACCATCATCTCTCTGTCATAGATTATCACAATGGCTTTCCAGGGCATCTCCCTGCTTCCTCTTTTCTCCTACAACTGGTTTTCAACACAGTAGCCACAGAGTTCCTTATGCGATATCACTTCTCTGTGCAAACTGTCCATGGCTCCTCTTGCATTGAGAATAGAAGGTTAAGTCTTTGCAGTGGCTGACAGGGGCCTGCCGTCTGGTCCCCGGCACTTCCCTTCCTTACCTCTCCTGCCTGTGCTCACTCCGCTTTCACACCCTGGTCTCCCATCCGTTCAGTGAACACCCCGGCATGCGTCCCAAGGACTTCCCAGTGGCTCTTTCCTGGGTCTGGATGCTTGTCCCTCACCCCCTCAGGTCCTTGCTTATCTCCTCAATGAGGATCCCCCCTGACGACCCTATCGAAATCTGCAAAGCTCACATTCGCTCCCCTCTTTCCCAGACTTACGTGCTACACAGCACTCATGGCCAAGGCTGCAGACAGCATATCCCTTGAGCTGCTATATTGTTGCAGAAATGGAAATCTTCCGCGGAAGAGCGCTCTCCAGAGACCACCTTCTTGTCTGGTTCTCTGCCCACCCACACCCTGGACACACCAGGAGGAAGGGCACGTGTGCTCACACACCCCTGGCACTACCTCCCCCCGGGTGAGATGAGCGTGTGACCGTCAGGTTGCTCCTGCACCCCGGGGGGTGAGAAGCGAGCATCAGTGGGTGAGGTGAACATGGTCCAGAGGGGGCACGTCACGGGCTGTGCACGTGTGGTATGCCCGGACATTGGCGCAGTGTGCCTTCCTGAGTGGGTGTGTCCCTGCCTGTGCGATGGTGGGCTTACCTAGGACACTGCCCCCAGCTCCAGAATCAAACCTCAAGACCTAGAATATTCCTCAGATGGGCTAGTTCATATCTACAATGTGAAAGGCTACCCCCCAAAAGTAGCACCTTTTTGCAGGATGCAACCCTGTACATCATAACCTAACGTATTAGAGATTTCATTTGTCTCGTGGTTTATATATTATTTTTGTCATTGTTTGAGCCCCTCCACCGGAGTATAAGCTATAGGACAGCTGGGGATTTTTCCCTGATCTGTTCACTGATAAAGTCCTCAGCAGCCAGAATGGTGCAGGACCCGTAACAGGTGATCATAAAACACTTGCAGAATGAGGGATGAGGCAGGTGTACCACCCGCACCCTCTCGACATTCATCTCTCTACCCCAAAGGCTACTCCACCACTCTCTGCCCAGGGGTCGCCGTCTGGCTGCAGGAGCTCCTCGGCCTCCCAGCACACCAAGCTGGAAGTGCCAGAGAGTTAACGCCCCAGGAGCAGCCCTCCATCGATGGCCGGTAACTGAAGTTATCCCGTCAGCTGGGATAACGCTGAAAGTTCTATGCCGTCTCCTAGAGCTGCCTGGAGGGATGGAGCTCCAGGGGCTCTAGAACGACCTCATTTGCTAATGCATCTTCACTCTCTGACTCACCCCCTTACTGATATCTCCCGGGATCACCTCCAGAATTGACTGCTTCTGCTCGAATCCTTTCTCAGGGTCTCTGTACGTAGACCCCAAACTAGACATTAGGCGACTGATTGCCACTGGAAGTTTCTGAGCAAGCAGGTGACACACAATTCAAGATCTGTTAGTCTCCTTCATCAGGGAGCATCATGCAAAAGACAGACTGGCATAGAGAATGATGGGTGGCGGGGAACTGAGACAGGAGACACCTGCAAGGCACCCGCCAGGATCCAGGAAGGACCACTTGAACCTGGGCAGGGTAGCGGGCATAGGAAGTAGAAAAATAATGTGGAGCACAACATTTCCACTGAAGTTAAACCATAAGAGAGGGTACTTGCCTTTTATATCTCCAGCTACTGGATCTTCGGGACGTGGAGTAGAAATAGGGAAAATGGGAATTCCTAGAAAAATCATTTTTAAAAAAATACAGAGAAAGATTAAGGAGACAGTAAAGTAAAATATTAAATTGCACGAGCTAGAAAGAAGCCCTTCTAACTCCGTGAAAAGCAGAGCCTAATTTAGAGAAAGGCAATACTGCTATGTTGAGCATACAACTGAAACCAGACTGATCAGACATTATGATTTATATATTAAACGAACAAAAATGGGTATTTTCCATTAGTTTCCAATAGTTATGTCTGTCTAAGCAGGGACAGGCTTGGTTTCTTTAGCATCTTTATTGCTTTTTTCATGTGAAATGGAGGACAGTTTTTAAAAATTTTTTTTCAAGTTTCTCCCCCCTAAAATTTGGTTTGTGCCATAAAACTGTTTCAGGTTTCTTTTTGTCACTAAAAAGGCAAGTGCAATTTCTGCTTAGCCTGTATCTAGTAATTACAGATTCTAAATGGATTGAGCCTCAATTCAGTGTTACTGTGTTCGGGCTTAAAAATTGGTTTAAATATAAGATGATCCTATAATTCATCCTCCAAACTAGGCTACTGGATGGTGAAAGTGGATGCTAGTTTAATGATTCCCCTGGGACAGCAGGTGTGAGCCAGGACATAAAATCACCCATTCACATGTGTCCTGCCCCCGTGGCCCCACCACTCACTCTGCTTTCCCTGCCACGCAAAGCTGGGAATGCAAAAGAACCAATGGGGCAAGGGGGGAGGAAGGGGTGGGGGGAGTGTGGGGGGGCCCGGGGGGAGGCCGTAGGGGGTGTTGAGATAGTGTTTCTTTGTCCTAACACAAAAGTGCAGTTTTTACACTTTAGCGGAACAAACAGAACGGTGGCTCTTGTTATAATTTGCAGGGCTGATTTCAGACTCTCCTGTTTCATGTTCTACAGTGTTTCTACCAGATACATATTTTTTCTCTCCGAGATGCTGAGATATTCCCTTAGATCACTGCAGTGGGGCAGGTGGGGGCCCGTGGCAACCTGGCCGATGGTACAGTGGGAAAGGGGAAACACATCCCCCAGCCACCCAAAACACTGACACACACTCTGTGTGTGCACGAGAACATCTGGCACCCTTGACACTTCTTCCAAGTGCTTTTGTGAAGAAACGGGTTACTGTTGAGTTGAAATTGCCAGGATGCGACCTTTCTGACCCACTGGGATGGCGGTATCTATGGTACAACCCTAACCTAATCATCGGGCATAAATAAGACTATAAAATGTACTCATATAAATGTTATGCTCTGAGCTTTTGCAAACACTTTCATGTGAATACAGCCTACGTGCCCCCTCCCCCCGCCCCCATGTCCACGGTGCCTCCACCCTGCCCACCGTACCCTCGGGTGTGACGGCACCAGCTATGTGCCAGGAACGGCGGTCTCTCCACCTGCTGTGGCTACTTACTCAGGCAAAAGGGGAAGTTATAGTATCCAACTGCACACTCCTCACAGTTGTCTCCACGGAAATTCGGCTTGCAGGTGCAGCGGCCTGAGCCCGGCTCACAGGCATCCGCGTGTTCGGGGTTACAGCTGCAGGCTACGAGAAACGCCGGCTTTCAGAGGCGCAGCCGTCAGCGCGCTCAGTAAGGGGCTATGTCCCCAGCACTTCTCCAGGCAGGGTTTACTACTTTCCTGTTGGCCCCCCGGTTATTTGTGAAAGGGCACAGGCTGTTTTCCACTTCATACGTGCTTAATAGGTTGCATCGACCAAACCCCAGGGACCCTCAGAGATGAGCTTTAAAAGGCATCCAGACTGAGTTCTCGAGAATACAGTTCATTAGACTGAGCGCGGCCCGGCTGGTGCATCAGAGCCAAGGTCTGCACAGACTCCAATCAGAGGGGCTGGGGAGGGGGGTGTGCTGCAGCCCCTGGCAGATCTGTCGGGCACAGCCCCCCCACCGGACCACAGGTCAACCGTGAATGTCCACATGGTGATCATTACTACCTAGGTGCGAGGTGGTCACGAGTGCAGGATGTGTAGACACAGATATGTAACATGCGGACAGCACAGCGAGATTGTGCCCATAACCCAAATGTTAGATTCCAGTGACATGACTTACTGAAGGTAGTTTTATAACCAACACGACTTCTAGCTTTGCATTCCAGACAGACATATTTGGGGTGCAAGAGGCTTGGTAACCCCTCCCTTGGGAGCTTCCCTTGACCTGGCAAGTCCTCACCTTGGGCAGCAAAACTACTGTGATACCACAGCTAAGTACATGCCCCGTGAGGAACTGGGAAGCCGGGGAAGCCGTGGGCAGCAAGCATCGCCCCGGGCTGGCTTCTTCTGGTGTCCTTGCCTAACTTGCTTAGGACAGATGCGTCCTGTAACATCTTTGCAAGACTGCGAGACCACGTCAGTGACGAAGAAAGAACCTAGAACAGTGATGGAAAGCCGAGAATCACTGAGAACAGAGATTCTGGGGAAGGGATTCGAGACGCATTCGCGATGTCCTGGTCTCCTTTGCCAAGGCCTGTTCTTCATGGGCCCAAGAAAAGTGATGGACATAGCTCGTGGGATGATGTGGGAGAGGGAGGGAAAACAGGAACACTCTTTGAACAAGGATGAACGCCCAACAGAGAGGCAAGTCAGAGTTCACCCATTCTTTGGACTTTGATGCCCTCAAATATTAATAATATGATGAATGAATCTGGGGGACAGTGGGCACAGCAGTCAACCTCAGGCCCGACCTGTTTTCCAACGGTGACAGTCAGAGAACATAAAACAGATGACACAGGGCAAAGTCCATAGTCTGACCTGTGACCAGTAATTCCACAGGGAAAACCCAGTGCCATTCTGCTGTATCACGGATGCCGTCTGGCACAGAGCCATCAGACAGAAAGGACCTGGACCTCGAGCTACCAGTTAGCACTTTTGTCAGCTGGGCCAAAATACTGAACTACTCAGAGCTTTTGGTTTCCCCATATCTAAAAATGAAAATAATAATACGGTGTCCTAAGTTGGTTGTGATAATCACACATTGGTGAAATTACTTCACAATGCCTTGCATGTAGCAAGTGCCCGATAAATCACAGCTGTTTGAGATATCATGACCACGATTAAATCCTTATGAAATCGTTACTATGTTGTCTGGTTGCTAATGCAGACAAAAATGTGAAATTATTGGAGACCACAGAAACACGTCAAAACGACAGAAAACAAAGGAACTATCATTTGTTAGGGGGCTGGTGTGTGACAAGCCCAAAGCTTAGTGTCCCCCTAGGTGCTTTGGACGGCAGGTCATTCCATCCCAGGGAATATGCAGGCATACCTCATCTTATTGTGCTTTTCTTCACTGTGCTTCGCAGATATTATGTTTTTTACAAATAAAGGTTGGGGCAGCCCTGTGTGGAGCAAGTCTATCAGCACACATTTCCCAACACCACTTGCCCACTTTGTGCCCCTGTCACATTTTAATAATTCTCACACTATTTCGCACTTTTTCATTATCCTACTTGTTACAGTGATCTGTGATCCGTGATTACCGCTCGCTGAAAGCTTAGATGTGGTTAGCATTTTTCAGCAACAAAACATTTTTTAATTAAGGTATGTACTTTTTTAGACATAATGCTATCGCACACTTAACAGACAACGGCATAGTGTACACGTAACTTCGATCCACACTGGGAAGCCAAAACATTCAGTTGACCCACTTTATTGCAGTAGTTGCTCTATTGCAATAATCACTTTATCAGTCAGTGGTCTAGAATCGAACCCGCAATATCTTCAAGGTATGCCCGTATTATCACTCCCATTGATATACAAGAAATCTGAGGCTCAGGGTGATTACGTAGCTGCCTCAAGTCACACAGCTGGAGGGAGCAGAATCAACAATGTGAAGAAAGAGGGAAGGAAGGGAATGACCAACCCGTCAGAGTTTAGCCCAATGACCACCCCGAAACAGTGCAGTACAGTCTACGACACACCAAGTCCAAATGAAACTTACGGATGCAGCCATGGGGGGCATCAACGGGAACACCATGAGGGCGGTAATAACCCTTGGCACAGTTTTCACAGTTTATACCAGCTGTGTTATGCTAGAAAGAAATGAAAGAAACTTAGAAAGAAGAGTACCGGAAAAGTCCATACTTGGTGTTATTCATCCAGTGAAACCATTCTGTCAGACACAACTGTAATTTCAAAGTCAAAAAAATAAGCGTTGATCTTGACCTTGAGTCTCCAAGATTTACCACAGAGCACTGGCTTACAGGTGACTCTGGATTTTTTTTTTCCCCATCAAAAGAGGAAATGAGGGTCAGTTCCATGAACTAGACAGCCTGGGTTTTGTCCTCAACCACAGAATCTGCTCCCTGAAGCACCTGACGTTTCAGTGAGAAAAAAACTCAAGAGCACTACTCTTCCCAGTTTCAGTCAGAAGAAGTGAGTAGATAACAAATCACCCTTAGGTTTAACCCAGGGGAATAAAGGGCCATGTGTGTATTTTTATCTTCCCCGATTTCGGAAGAGATCACACACACAGACCCTCTTCTCTTGTCATCCCAATTTATCCGTGCTTTAGTCGTGAAACCATTCCAAACATTTCTGTTACATGAATGGAAAATGCAGGTGTGGGTCCCACGCGCAGGGCTCATTTTAAAGTACAATACTAGGCGGGTTTTTCTATTTCATGGTTAATCCTTGTAATTGTCACAAATCAAGTTGCCCAACATGCATCACCAGTTTCCAAGAACTGCACACCACGGGTCTCACTCAAGTCCGCCTCTCCTGCTCTCTACCTTGGAAACAATTACAAGGACAGTGTTCTTTCATTAACGCAAAGAGAGGCAATAGGAGGTTAAAAAGAAAACACAAATACAGCACAATTTGATCCAAAAGGAGTCTGCATAGGATCAGAGTGGAGAACAAAGACCCTTTTCTGAATCCTCTCCCCCATTTTAGATGGTTTTATTAATTACAGATTTTTATTTGTTACCACTCCTTGTCCTGTGGGCTAAAATCTGAATTCACTTTAACATTGAGGTCTAAAACAGCGCTGGCCACTTCTCTGACTTAACATTCGCAAGCATAAACATCTGGGCAAATAAGAAACAGCTGTAGTCCACCTCCCTTCGACCAAATGCCAATTAACCTCTCAACTCTGTTGCTTGCCACTGTGACTTATAATAGAACATCAGGTTACCCTTGGCTCCCAAATTTTCCCCACGGAAGAAGGAAAATTTCTCTGAAGTGGGCAGCCCCACTTCTCCCTATTTTGGTTAATAAAGCATCTGTCACAGAGAACTTACATTTTTAAGACACAAAGACCAGCAACAAATGACCAAAAGAGAGCCACAAATCACCGTGTGGATGGAATAATGCCTGTAGTTTCCCTCCGAGTCTTGAGTATTCTCTAGGGCGCTCGCCTTCCCCTGAGGGCAATGGCACACCACTCTATCCCTGGATACTATGACCATGGCTGGACCAAGATCAGCAGAGCCCAAGGACAGTGGTGGTTCTGTAACTTCTCCATACGGGGTGCTGGGGAAGCAACCTCACTGGGAGGACTGAATTTGCATTTGCCCAACACTTAACACAAGATGAGAAAACCTCAAGCCCAAGAGTGAGGTGGGTGCTGATGGAATCTATGCGGGAGGTAAGCCTCCCCCCACCCCGTCACCCCTTCCTTTGGCACCACCTAGAAAGGCCTGCTACAAAACGCTCACCTAGAAACCCCAGGCTCTGGTAATTGACAGTAATCTAATGCCTCCTAGCGTAACTTTTCCAAGATGCTTCTCCATCTTCAGGTAGCCCCATCTCACCCTTTGCCTCTCAGTTCCTTGACGACAGCTACAGCACCGTTGCTGGCTTCCATTTCTGTGAGCCTCAAGCTCATGGAGACCATTAGCCTACTCACTGGCCACATTCTCCTGGAAAGCCCCCTCGCTGATTCTCCTTCTGAAAGCCAACACGATCTGGCCTCTGGGACCTCTCTGACCTGTCTATCCCTGCTCACTCCCCTCCAGCCACTTGGGCCCCCTTTGCTCCCTCCCAGGGCTTTTGCCCTGCCAACCTCTCTGCCTGGAATGTCCTCCCCCAGACAGACGCCTGACTCATTCTCTGGCCATTATTTTGGGTCTCTACTCCAATGCCACATCCTAGGAAACCGGCCACCCTAATTTAAACTTCACATACCCCAAACCAATACTTAAAATAGTAAACCCAAGAAATAAAAATAAAATCAATAACATATGAGAACATGGCCATCTCTGACAATGGCTTGCCCTGCAGAATAACGACCTGGCTCTCTTACGAGCTGTCTGATTGGCCACCCGACTGGCTCCAGGCGCAGCCCAGAGCTGGTGGTGGGTTTTTCCCCGCCTGCCATTACCGGCACTCCATAGAAAAGGTGGGAGACAGGCAGGTTAGCTGGTACCAAGGACTGAATGTTGGTGTCCCCCCCTCCCCAAAACGCTTATGCTGAAGCCTAATCTCCAGTATGATGGTATGTGAGGATGAAGCCTTTGGGAGATAATCAGATCATGAGGGTGGAGCCCTGATGATGGGACTAGGGCCCTTAACAGAAGAGAGCTGAGTTCTCTCCATCACATGAGGATACAATGAGAAGGCAACCATTTGCGAACCAGAAAGCGGGCTCTTACCAGATACTGGATCTGCCAGCACCTTGATCTTAGACTTCCCAGGCTCCAGAACTGGGAGAGAGAACTGTGTATTGTTTAAGCCACCTATTCTATGGTACATTTGTGCTAGCAGCCTGAACTAAGACAGCTGGTTTCTGATCGGCACACCTTGCCGTGGGCCATGTGTATTCTACCAGCAAATTCAAACTTCATCTTGAAGCATCACCTCGTGACTCACCAGCCCAACCGACCCTATAATGGCAGCAACCCCTCTTCCCTTCCTAGTCAAGACTCCCCATGTCCCTCTGTATATGACATAAGCTAGGTTGCATTTTCCTCCAAATGAAGAGCCAATTGTCCCCACAATATTTACATATCCACCTTTCTTTTCCATCAGAAATACTAATTTTACCATCAACCAGATCTGACATCTACATGAATGTGTTTCTCAATTCTCTACTAGAGAAGGTTTTGCTATCTTGGAAGACAAATTTCCCCCATCTTTTGTCTATCCTCTCATATTCTTTTATTGATAAGAACTTTAGACTCAGTCTGTCCATTTTCACTAAAAATCCTGTAGGAATTCTGATAATTGCCCTGGGTTTATAGGTTGGCCTTGAAGAAATGGTGTATTTATATATTGAGTCTGGAAACACATGCTGCTTCTCCATACAGGTCTTCTTTCATCAACTCCAATAAGGTTTCATAGGTTTGAATGCAGCCCCACGGTTAATTCTTCTGCTGTTTCCTGGAGTACTTCCAAACCTTCCACCCATTGTAGCTGTGTTCTCCTGCATGGACGTGTTTCTACTTTGTATCTTTCTGGACTCTCCTGAAATTCCTGGTCTGTTGGTGACACTTTTTCTTGCTTTTCATGCTACTGTAGATTCCAGAAGGAGAGGCTACTTTGCTTGTTGACCATCTTTTCTGTCATATGCTGGGGATTTGGTGCAGGAGGGAATGAGGCCATATGTTCTCTAGCTCTTAATCCCATCTCTTGGCTTTATATGGTGTATGTATGTGCAGGAGACAAACATTTTGGAAATAGTGCAACCAACACATCATGAACGGCAAGGGAGTAAGCTCAAGACTTAGATCATAAGTCAAGTCTCCACAGAAGAAGCGAAAGACCCCGATTTTGTTAAGGCAGATAAAGTATCTTCGAGCATCCTCTCGAACAATACGGGTAATCTTCAACCTTAATAAGAACATCAGTATTTTCATCAAATGAAGAAATCAAGGAGTCAACCCCCAAATGTTGTGTTCCTTGCCTTCTTCTTTTGTTGCTCCTTCTCCCCAATACTTTATTATAAAAAACTTCAAATTTTACAGTGAATATCTATACATGTCCTATGTAGAGTTTATCACTAACATTTTATTCCACTTGTTGTATCATATAATGATCCATATACTCATTTCTCTATCCACTAATCCATCTTCTTTTTTATGCATTCCAAACTACATTGCAGAGACCAGCCACTGTCCCCCACAACTTCAGCGTGCATGTAATTAACTGCAGTTCGATGTTTATTTAGTTTTCTTTTCTTTTGGTCTAAAATTTATAGCAAGTGCAAAACTCTTAATTGTACACTCACTAAGTTATGACAAATGAATACATCTGTGAAATCTAAACCCCTGTCTAGATACAGGACACTACCGTCAACCAGAAAGTTCTCCACACTTTCCACTCAATTGTTCCATCACCAACTCCTCGGAGTCGACCACAGTTCTGATTTTTTCCCACTACCGATTAGTTTTCCCTGCTCCAGAATTTCATTTAAACGGCCGTCGTACTATGTGGATTCTTTCCTGTAAGTCTTCTTCCACTTCGCGTGATATTGTTAAGATGATTGCATTCTGCCACATGAATCAGTAGTTTGTTGCTCACGACCACTCATTGGTGTTCCACTGTGTAAATATGCCAGTTGTTCATTCTATTAATGGACACCTAGGCTATTTCCAGTTTGAGGCTATTGCGCACAAGCCTGCCATAAATTTTTTGTAAACGTGTTTCCCTTTCTCATGGATAAATGCCTAAGAGCGGAATTTGTGAGTCATGGGGTAGGTGTATGTTTAGTTTTATTTTTAAAAACTTCCAGACATTTTCCCAAAGTGGTTGTGACATTTTTCTTTTCTTTTCTTTTTTCTCAAAAAAGAAAGAAGAGTTTATTTTTTAAATTATAAAACAAAAACAAACCCAAAATCTCATTTTCAAAAAATTCACAAATACAGAAATGTAAAAAGGAAAAATTAAATAGCATATAACTAAGAATTACCATTTTTCATCCACACCAACAATGCATGAGAGGTATGGCTGCTCCACATCCCCCCTGAAATTGAGGGTAAGTCATCATAATTTTAATTTGCATTTCTCAGATGACTAATGATATTAAGCCCTTTGGTGCACATGTATTGGCCATTCGTCTGTCTGCTTTTGTGAAGTGGCTATCCAAATCTTATCCAAATCCAAAACCGTTTTATTGGGTTCCTTGTCTTTTTACTATTGAACTGTGGGCATTCTTTACATACCCTGTACCAACCATTTGTCAGATTTAGGTTGTGTGAATATTTTCTCCATGCCTGTGGCTAGCCTGTTTGTTTTCTTATGTCCTTTGTGAGCAGAAGTTTTCAATTTTGATCAAGTGCAGTTCGTCAATTTTTCATGGTTATTGCTTTCTGTGACCTACAAGAACTTTGCTCATGTTCTGAATCACAAAGATATTCCCCTATATTTTTGTCTAAAGCAATGCAGTTTTTACTTTATTTTAGTTTGATCCGTATCAATTTAGCTTTTATGTAAGATTTGAGGTAGTGATCAAGGTTCATTTTTTTTCCCCATAGAAATATCCAGCTATTCCAGAGCCATTTGTTGAAAGGAATTTCTCTCTAACCCCCAACCCCCCTCACTGGACTGCTTTGGTATTTTTGTCAAAAACCAAATGTCCATATTAAGTGTGGGTCTGTTTCTGCACCCCCTATTCTGTTACACTGATCTATTTACCTATGCTGATGTTGATATCACACTGTTGTGATTACTGTTACTTTATACTTAGCCATAAAGTAAGATAATATAGGGGCACCCGGGTGGCTCAGTCTGTTAAGCCTCCAACTCTTGATTTCCACTCAGGTCATGAGCTCAGGGTTATGAGATCAAGCCCCACATCAGGCTCTGCTCTGGATTCTCTCTCTCCCTTTCCCTCTGCCTCTGCCCCTCCCCCTGCACTCTCTCTCTCTCAAATAAATAAATAAAATCTTTTTTAAAAAGTAAGATAATGTAAGTCCTCTCACTTTATTCTGCTTCTTCACAATGGCTTTGTATATTCTAGGTCATTTATGTAACCATAAATTTAAATATAAACTTTAGAATCTGCTTGTCAATTTCTACCAAAAAACCTGCATTTGAGCTTTAGATCAATTTCAGGAGAATTGATATCTTAATAATATTGAGAATATGGGGGCGCCTGGGTGGCTCAGTCAGTTAAGCATCTGCCTTCAGCTTAGGTCATGATCCCAGGGTCCTAGGACCGAGCCCCGCGCTTCTCCCTCTCCCTCTGCCTGCCACTCCCCCTACTTGTACTTTCTCTCTTTCTATCAAATTAATAAAGTCTTTTAAAAAATAATATTGAGAATATGTTATACCTTTACATTTATTTAAGTTTTGCTAAATTTCTCTCAGCAGTGTTTTTTTAGCTTTAATATACGGGTCTTGCATGCCTTGTGTTAACTATATTCCTAAGCATTTTATGCTTTTGACACTATTTTAAATTGAGTTTTTATTTCATTTTCCTATTGATTGCTGCTAGCATATAAAAATACAATTAATTTTTATGTATCATCCTGTATCCCATAAGCTTACAAATTCACTTATTAGTTCTAGTAATTGTGTCATATATTGCCTAGGAATTTTTACATAAATATTTATGTCATCTGCAAATACAGGCAGTTCTACTTTTTCTTTTCAATAGTAATGCCTCTTATTTCTTTTTGATTAAGGCATGCAATGGTTAGGACCTCCAGGGCACTGTTTAAGAGAATTGGCGAGAAGCAAGCATCCTTGCCTTATTCCTAATCTTTAGAAGGAAATAGTTCAATATTTCACCACTAATATTTTGTTAGTTGCATGTTTTTCATAAATGCCATTTTTTCGGATTACACAGTTTCATTTCTATTTCTAGTTTGCTAAGAGCTTTTATTGTAAAATGGGAATTGGTTTTGTCCAATGGTATTTCACATGATCCTTCTCTTTTATTCTGTTAATATGATTAATTATGCAGATTGATTTTTTAAATTACTAAGTTTTTATTTTAATTCCAGTATAGTCACCATACAGTGTCATATTAGTTTCAAGTGTACGATATAGTGATTCAACACTTCCCTACATCACCCAATGCTCACCACAACTTAATCCCCATTACCTATCGTACCCATCTCCCCACTCACGTCACTTCTGGTAACCATCAGAAGTTTGTTCTCTATAGTTAAGAGTCTGTTTCTTGGTTTGTCTCTCTCTCTCTCTCTTCTTTACTCACTTGTTTTGTTTCTTACATTCCACATGAGTGAAATCACATGGTATTTGTCTTTCTCTGACTGACTTATTTCGCTTAGCATTATACTTTCTAGCTCCATCCATGTCATTGCAAATGGCAAGATTTCATTCTTTTTATGGCTGGGTAATATTCCATTGTATGTACATAGCACTTCTTCTTTATCCATTCATCTGTTGACGGACACTTGGACTGCTTCCACATCTCAGCTATTGTAAATGCTGCTATAAACATCGGGGTCATGTACCCCTTTGAATTCGTGTTTTTGTATTTTGGAGGGGAGTAAATACCCGGTGATGAGATTACTGGATTGTAGGGTAGTTCCATTTTTAACTTTTTGAGGAACCTCCATACTGTTTTCCACAGTAGCTGTACCAGTTTGCATTCCCACCAACAGTGCAAAAGAGTTCCTTTTTTGCACATCCTCACCAACACTTGTTTCTCGTGTTGTTGATTTTAGCCAGGTGTGAGATGATATCTCACTGGGTTTTGATTCCCATTTCCCTGAGGATGAGTGATGTTGAACATCTTTTCACGTGTGTATTGGCCATCTGTAGGTCTTCTTTGGAGAAATGTCTGTTCATGTCTTCTGCCCATTTTTCTTTTTTTTTTTTCTTTCAAGATTTTATTTATTTATTTTAGAGACAGACAGAACAGCAGGAAGGAGGGGCAGAAGGAAGAGAGAGAAGCAGACTCCCTGCTGAGCAGGGAGCCCAATGCAGGGCTCGATCCCAGGACCCTGAGATCATGATCTGAGCCTTAGGAAAGTCAGCTACACCTCCTGCACTTGAAAGTAACGGCCTCGGGAAGAAGAGGTTCTGCAGTGCCCTGCAGTGCCATGTCCCCTTTCACGTGAACCTGGCCCTTCAGGGCTATCTCGTGTGTGTGATGCATGCACCCTGCTGTTGTGGCTGAGTTGCTTTTTTTCTTCAGCCCAGGCATCTGCAGTGGCTCTCCTTGTTGTTTGGGCAGTGTTTGGTCCTGGTGGTGTTAGTGGGCCAGTCTGGGGCCACCCTGGGCTCGAGTTGAGTCAGACCAGGCATCTGCCAGAGACGCAGTAGCACCACCCTGCAGGGTGCTTTCCCTGTGTTGTCCCCTGAGATGCTTTCATTGGTGGGCGGGGCCTGCGGTCACAGCAGCCCACACCTGGGGCCTCCATCCGACTGGTGTGTGTAGTTATCTTTCCCTCTCTCCAGGGCAAGGGTCACTTCGGAGTGGTGCTGGCCATGGTAGGGGCTGCTTGCACACTGCCAAGCCTACAGAACCATCCTGTATGGGCTCTGGCCAAAAGTGTGTTGGAGAGGGCAGATCCCCAAAGCAGTGTGGGGGCGGTGCTAGCAAGCTGTGCATGCCACGAGAGGGGCCCCGCAGCATGGAGACTGAAGCAGCCCATCTGGCTCCATGGAAGCCAAGTGGGGTGGGGGAAGGTACAGTCCCAGTGAGCTTTGCGCCCCCCTGTCCTCTACCGGAGGGGCCCGAAGTGCTGGGACTGAAGCACCGTTCCAAGGGGGTGGATCCTTAGAAGCACAGTGCCGGGTGCGCGTGGCAGCCAGGTGGTGGCGCCAGCAAGCCTGCATCCCCATCTGGTGCTAGAGGGGCCCCGCCAGGCCGCAGTGAGGCGGGCTGTCCAGAGGGATGGATTGCTGGAAGCACAGTGTATGGGGGTGGTGCTAGCAAGTTAGGTAGCCAGTCCCTCCGGTGCCCATGTGTTTACAATGGGGGGGCAAGGGAGAAAAATGGTACCTGCCAGTTTCTTTGTTCATGGAGGAGCTCCCCCAGTGGTTTCTGTCAGCCTCCTGCACAGGCTCCGAGATGAGTAAATCGCTCTCCCTCCCACATGCCCCAGATGCCCTGCTTCTAGGCTGTATCGCCACAGACTGTTGTGCTGTCTCTTGAAGGGCAGGGATTCAGTTTCCTCTTGCCCTTGGCACTCCCAGAACAGAGCCTAATGATTTTTTTTAAATTCTAGGCTTTAAGTCCTGCTGATTGAGAGAACTCATGAAATCTAGACCCTCTGGTTTTCAAAGCCAAATGTTACAGGGGATTCAGGTGTCCCTCCCCCCTCCCCCAACAGACAGTCCTGTGAGTCCCTTTAGCTCCCTCTCTCTGCCCTTCCTATCCTTTTCAGTGTGACCTCTTCTCTACACTGAGTTGTGGGGTTTATTCTGCCAGGCTTTGGGTTGTTTTCTGAGTTATTTACACTGCTGCGAGTGTTCTCCAGTTGTATCCGTGGGCTGAGATGAGGCTAGGGTCCTCCTACTCTACCATTTCCTCAGCCTGCTGATCGATTTCTGAAAGTTCAATCAACCTTACTTTCCTGGGATAAACCTTACTCGTCTTAATATTCTATCCTATGTTATATTGCTGAAGATCGGAGTTTCCATCTGGTATCATTTCTCTATAACCTGAAGAACTTCCTTTACCATCTCTGGTAGTGCAAATATCTTGGGTAACAAATTCTCTCAGTTTTATTTTATCAGAAACGTTTGTCCCTTTGCTTTTCTTGTCAAAGGATATTTTTGCTAAATATAGAAATCTTGGTTAACAGTGCCTTCTTTTTTCATTTAGCATATTTAAGGGGTTTCCCCTATCTTGTGGCCTCCACAGTTGCTAAGAAGTTCACAGTCATTGTTATGTGTTGTTTTTCTCTACTTTCGAGATTTTCACTTTTTCTATGGTTTTCAGCAGTTTGACTCTGCTAGGCCCCGGAGTGGTTTTCCTAGTATTTATTCAGCTTGGGATTCACTAAGTTTCTTGAATCCTAACCTATTGAAAAATTGGAGAAATTTCTTGCCATTGCTGCCACCACCACCGCTGCCCCTGCTGTTTCTGCTTCTTTTTCTTCTTCTCCTGCTTCTCCTACTCCTCTCTTTCCTTCTTCTTCTCCTTTTTTGGCTACATTCTCTTTCCTCTCTTCTGGGACTCCAATTACACATATGTTAGATATTCTGATATTGTCCCACAAGTTTGCAACTTTCTGTTAATTAATTTTTTTAATCTTTTTCTTTCTTTTCTGAAGACTGGATAACTTCTATTGATCTATCTTCAAATTTACTGAATCTTTCTTCTATTACCTCCATTCTGATATTAGCCTCATCCATAATCTAACATAACGTAGGTTTTAGTTCCAGAATTTTCATTAAGTTCCTTTTATAATTTCTAGTTCTTGCCTGATATGTCTTATCTTTTCATTCATTGTGAACATATTTTTATTTATATTCCTAAGCAAAGTCATACAAGCAGCTCTAAAATCCTTAACTGCTCATTTCGATATCTGGGTAATTTCAGGATTGTCTCTATTGATTATCCTTTTTCTTGATAATGGGTCACAATTTTTGGTTCTTCAAGTGTCAAAAAAAATGTGGCTTGTATCCTGGATTTAATAAATATCATGCTGTAGAGATTCTGGGTTCTGTAATATTTCTCTAAAGGATATTGAATTTGTTTTGTTTTGTAACATAATTAACTTGAATTTACCCAAACTGAAAACTATAACTCCTGTGTACTAATTCAAATCTCAAATATATTATTTTACTCTTAGCTGAAATCCATTCTGTGTATAGATGGCTCAGGGGTCATGGACAAACTTGGGACAATTCTGTACACAGAATTAGGGATTTTTTTCTCTCTTGATTTCTTTTTTCCTGGACTCCCCAGTCACTTTCCAAGAGTTGTGGTTGTCCCATCCAATGTCTGCACTCTTGTACCTCAGGGCAGAAAGACTCTAGAGTCTTTCTAGAGGAATTTTAGCTACACCACAAGGCACCGACTTTGGTCTGTCCTCCGGCTAAAAGCCAAAAACACATGTAGCTCACCCCCGCTGATCTCTCTTGCCAAGCAGCAGCTTCCCTCCAGTATCTTCCTGCTCCTACGTACTCCTCGGTGCCTTCAGATCATTGGTTGGGGGAAAAGGGACTTCCTGGTTTTTTTGTTTTTGTATTTTGTCTATAGTCTATCGTTGTTATCTGTGGAAAGTTTGGGTCCTGTTGGAGGTACTAAACCATAACAGAGGCAGAATTCTCTCTGTGTTCATGATATATGAATACAATATAAAACTTAATTATGCAGAGATATATACATAAAATAGTTAAAATGGTAGATTTTATATTATGTATATTTCACAATAAAAAATTTAAGTTAATTATGCTAAGTATCTAACTTAAACAAGGCATTTTAAGTTTAAGTTGGAAAAAAATGCAATGCACATAAACAAACTTCAGTAAGTTCCTATGCAAAAGAAAAATGCTTTCACAGAGCCACTATGAGAAAAAGGACTATATTGATGGTTTTCTGGAATAGCAAGGTAAAAAACAGAATATCTCTGAGAGAAGGAAGAGGAGGAACAAGATATTTTAAAGACACATTGAAGTGGCATACTCCTTCATCTGGAGAAAGGATTCAACCTACACATCACAGTACAGTGCTTCTGCGACTTTAACGTGCCTATGAATGACCTGAGGGTCTTAAAGAGCACAGTCTTAAGACGATCATGGGATGTTTCCTTTGTGCATGAAATCTGTCATTTGCAAGAAATGTATGACTTGTATTTTACTTGTAGTTTAATTACCCGAACTGACAAATGATACGAAATGGAGTGGGAGAAAAGTGGAGGATCGTGGGTCTCTACGGATTTGTGGCCCTGGTTCTATACAAATGGACATCTCATGAAAAGAGTACCTTTTTAATGGTAACATTAACAAAACATCACTCTAAAAACACACAACACAGAGTGACAATATGGACTAAATTCATGAACGTTATGTGTTCCTCTACCATACATTCCCCTTGGCTAATTTCTAGTGAACCCAGCTGTCCTACAGAAGGGATGAAAAAGCAGTGTTGCCTGTTAAGTGTCACTGGCAGACTTCACTAATCGATCCTGATGTATTTCCTCACAGAGTCTACATTCAGAATCTGTCTGAAAACAGGATTTAGGATCAGCACAGAAATTGACACCTTTTTGCTCTTCTATCTTAGACCCTTTCTACCACCAGATGGATAGCATCCATGGTGACAGCCAGGGATTCTCCTCCCTATTTAGGCAAAGACCTAAATGAAGAGTCTAATCAATAGAATTTGGACAAAGATGCCTCTGTCCAATTTCCGTACAACCCCTAAATTACATCCTGCCAGCAAGGACTTCTGTGTACAAAAGCAGAGACATGTTTACAGAAAATACTTTCAACTGCGTATCACTTTATTGACATCTTTCTGGGAGCATGGCTTAATGAATGCTCCTTTCCTACAGTGATGTATCCACTTTGACCTAAATAGTGACTCACCTGACAATTAATGCAGACCCCTCCACCTGCGTAGATGCCGTGGATATTCAAACTGGCCTGCTGCCTCTCAACATCTGGATCATAGTAACAGTCAAGGGCATGGCCATGGCAGTTGCATGCTGAAAAAGGCATTCTGAGTTAGTATTCCATCATTACTACGAGACACTTCGTAAATTCCCCTAGATAGTATTACCACTCATTGCACCACTTTATTATGTCTATTCCGGAACACCATATTCTCAGTGGAAAATTTTAGGGATTTTTACACAAAGACTCATCTATAACAATACGTGATTAACAGCTTTTTTCATTTTATATTAAACGGGAGAGGTTTCTCTCTCTCTCTCTCTCTCTATATATATATATACACATACATTATTACAATATATTTATATGTATATATATAAATTTACAACATATATAATAAAATATCAACCTATATATATATAATTACAACAAATTAAGATAAACCAAAATGCCAATTAGGCTTCATGCACAATGGGAATATTAGTTCTACTGCTATTACTACTATTAACAAGAATAATTGAGTTCTTGGTACACTGTGAAAAGTGTTTTATGGGCATTATCTCATTTAATCTATGCAACAAGTCTCTAAGGTAGGTACTCTTATCCCCAGAGCCCAGATGGGGAGGCTGAGGCTTCGAGAGGTTAAAGTATGTCTCCAGTAAGAGAAGAAGAATCCTGACCTGTATTTGACTCCAAAACCTATTCTCTCAGCCAATACTCTACATTTTCCATCTCAGCACTATTTATAGTAGCAATAAACTCAAAATAATCTTAGTGTCTAATTCTAGAGAAATGGTAAGCAAACAACAGCCTCTTTTGCTTGACTGTCAGTTCTGTGAAGGCAAGGGTAGCTTGTGTTTTGTTCACAATAGAGCCCAATCCCCAGCACACAGTGAATACTCAGCAAACACTTGCCCGATACACTTTATTCCACAGAATGACAACACTGTGGGCCATCAAAAAGGATGTCAAAGAGTTTTCAATAAAATGGGAAAATATCTAAAAGTATCAAGTGAAAAAGAGCAGATTATAAAATTGTATAATTGTGTAAGTAATTAGATAATCTAAACATATTAAATAATAATATTAAAGTACGCATGAAGAAAACACTAACATACCTAACAAACTATCAATAGTGGTTCTCTTCGGGGAGCAAAATTATTAGTGATTTTTTTTATAATGTCCTAGTTATCTACAAATAATGGTTAAAACTTCTAAAATTTGAAAACAAAATTTAAAGGCCATCTAGCATTTTCATCATTGCCAAGATGGAAAAGATCTAACATGCGTAAAATTCTTACTCTCTTTTAGAATATATATTCACTGCATTCCATGTAGATCAAAATTTCCAGGCCTTTCTAGTAATTTGTATGTTTTCATCGGGTTCCCAGATAAATCTATTAGGGAAGAAGAGTGAGTTAGAATTTCAAGTTGCCCTGTTTGTAACTGCCTGTGCACCTTCTTATTTTCATTTCTCCAGTGGCGCCATGATTTTAAAAAATGTAAGGCATTTATGTTAACTACATCAGTTATTTCTCAAGAAATCCATTCATTTTGAATTGCACTAATTCAAATGGAATTGAGAAGGAACCTAACGAATGGATCTTAATAGATCTGATTTCCATATGCTGTTTGGGGTTTTTTGTGTGTAATTTGTTATCACTTTGACAAGCTTACAAAGCTTAAACACTTATGAAAGGAACATTTATGAAAGGAAATTTTTAAAACTTTCCTATGTGCTGGAGTTAAGCATGTCATTCACTGAAAGCTTCCAGTAACCTGGAAAACTAACCAAATTGCTAATGTTGGAGCTCATGTGTTAACACTCATTCAGTCAAAATAGGCTACACCAGGACTTGAAAGCACTGGAAGAAACAACTCCTGATTATTACCTTTCCCTCCTTCTGGTACCGTTCTCGAGGGTCAGGCGGGGCTGGGGAAGTCACCGGCAAGAACCCTACCTGTTAGCTTTGACTATAGAGTGTGAACGGCCAATAGGCTAACTAACACCCCTGGACCTAGAGATACACCCAGCCGTTCAGCTTGGACAACATCGACACCTTGCAACGGTACTAAAACCGCTCAAAGTGCCCTCAGAACTCCTCAGTAAAAAATCCTTCTGAGTGTTTGCTAGTCACAGAGATCATATCAGTCTTATCTCTTAGTTACAAAAACCATTTGGCCAAAAAGTATAAAGTACAGATTCTTTCTTACCCCACCTAGTTCGACAAACTTGAATCCAAATACCTTTTGGTCCTTTAAAAAAAGCAAATCCCTCTCCAGATGCTAAAAATATTCAGAAAAAAATAGGCCACAGTCTCCAAAGCCAATAACTAAGACTTACGAAAGTGTTTTCAGCAACTGGAATAAACATGGGGCTTCCGAAGATCAGTTTACAAGGGAATCTCCAGTTGGATGTCCTAGGGCTTATTTGTTAAAAATAACAGTTTTCTGACTTTATATTACACCATAATTAAAAGCAGCCTCTCATCTTTGTTCCTTCCTTCTCTGGTCCCCTCCACCCTGCATCCGCCCCAATCCTACTGCAGTATCCCCCTCCCCCAGTCAAGGTTCCCAGCCTCTGTTTCCCCAATCCTACTGCAGTATCCCCCTCCCCCAGTCAAGGTTCCCAGCCTCTGTTTCCCCAATCCTACTGCAGTATCCCCCTCCCCCAGTCAAGGTTCCCAGCCTCTGTTTAGACACCAATCTCAAAACCTTATGCCGACCTCGGTCCTCACAAAAGTTAGGATTCCAGTATCACATTCTAAGAAACGGTAAGGGCTTACAATTTAATAGTGGTTACATGATATTTTAGACGAGTAGAAACAGAGGCTAGCATTAAGTGAATGCTTAATACATATTAGCGATTATTACTGCTGTTATTTTTATTCTCCCGTTCATATCTGAATTTAGAATGGGGCACTTCTACCTCCAGGTTGTGAGTTTTTCGTAACAATAGACAGACCTGAGTCCCTAAGACGGACACGACCCCACCCGCTTCCTAAGCACATGGGAAACCTAGCATCAGAGAGAAATGAGGGGAAAGAGTGGGCGGGGCCTCGCTCCCTGGCGCCCCTCCCCCAGCGCTCACCTTCACACTCATTGCTCTGCTCCCACGTGGCGGGTCGCCAGCGCCTCTGGTTGTACCCCGCACAACAGCGATCGCACGTCTTCCCACAGGTGTGGTGCTGGCATTCACACCGAAACCTGGGCATGTGGCCAAGCACATCTCAGTTATTCAAAAGTTTTGATTAAGATCAGTTGTTCCTGTGTGAGAAACTGACAGTCATGGTGGTTACCCAAGGCACCATTCATGGAGTAATTATGAGAACAAAGCACTTTGCATATGTTATTAGTTCAAGGCTCCTTCTCCTCCTGCTTATTGTCTCTATTTTGTAGATGGTGACACTGAGATTGATTCCAAGATACTAAAACACTTGCCAAAGGTCAAGTGATGATAAGTGAAGAGCCAGACTTCAAAGCTAAGTCTGTCTTGACTCCAAAGTTCCAGCTTTCTTCTCTACCAGCTTCCATAACAGGAAACGAACACAGGAGCAAGCAAGTGCTGAGTTTACTGGGAGCTCTTGAGTATCACATCTTCACGAAGCTCTGGAGCAGTCCTGTGAGAAAGATCTGCTCAGGTCTCTTGCTCTGAGCCTGGGGTCCTGCACAGAGATTCACCAAACCCAAGAGCCAGTTCCCAACAAGATCTCAAAGGACCCTGCTCCAGGAGGCTGCCCCAGCTGCAACAAACAGCTCCTTGTGAAGCCAAAATCAGACGACTCAGCAAGGCGGGGGGCTAACTATCTAAAAATCTGCCTGCAAAGAATTATACATCTGCACTACAACCACCTCAGGTTAAAATGAAATTGATGCCACGGCATTGGATTAGAACTCCCAAGCTCTGAGCTCTCACTTATTTGTGCTTAAAAGAGGATTCAAAACAGTTGTCTAAGGCTATGCCTGTGGAGATCCTCTCAACTCTTCTAAGGGGGTGGTGGGGCGTGGCATGCATCCAGCTGCACTCCAAAGGGAAGGTATCAGCCCTCTGCCAGCTCAGCTGCTTGTTAAAGCAAATGGAGACAGATTTTACTAACAGCACAGAACAGCTGGAGTCCAAATGGACTTTTATCAGAGAGGTATTTTAGCTCACTGCCAATACAGCATATGCACAAGCTGAACTGACAGTATTATTTCAGGAATATTGCTTGGAGAACATACAGTCCAACTACTCTCATAGATTAAAATTGAGAGCAGAAAAAATAAAGATACTAGCCTGAATTCGATTGGTGTCACCCACAAATAATTGCTTTTTCTGCTTCTTTCTCAGCCTAGGCTGATGGTTGATCTAGAAAACTCAGCCTTGCATCTGCTGTAAGGATGTGACTGAAGATGTTGCTGACTAGAGAGTCCTCTTTGTAATGATCACACCACACCACTCCCAGAGAAATTTCTTATCTGATCCTAGTGTCAACAGTCATGTTCCTAAACAACTGATCATTCTTTAGATTATGATCATAGTGAAAGAAGAAACTAGGCAGGTTTCCTTTTGGGTTGACTGCTAGGAAGCTCAGAATTACATTTGTGATCCATCCACATTTCCATGAACCAAGTCATCATGGTAGACATGCTTAATTCAGGCCCTCTTCTGCCTCTTCATGCATTCTACTTGCTTAGCAACTAAATGTTCTGATTGTCCAGTCTTTGCTCCCTCCATTAAGTCACTGCATTGCCTTAAATATGTTATAAGATCTTTTCCTTTGACCTTGGCCCAACAACTTCTTGCTAGACATGTCTCCAAAGACATGTTCTCCAAAGAGAAACAAAAGCAAAAATGAACTATTGGGACCTCATCAAAATAAAAAGATTTTGCACAGCAAAGGAAACAGTCAACAAAACTAAAAGGCAACCTACAGAATGGGAGAAGATAGTTGCAAATATCTTACCCAAAATCTATAAAGAACTTATCAAACTCAACACCCCACAAAAAATCCAGTCAAGAAATGGGCAGAAGACATGAACAGACATTTCTCCAAAGAAGACATACAAATGGCTAACAGACACATGAAAAAATGCTCAATATCACTCAGCATCGGGAAAATACAAATCAAAACCACCATGAGATACCCCCTCACACTGGTCAGAATGGCTGAAATTAACAAGTCAGGAAACAGTGGATGTTGGTAAGGATGCAGAGAAAGGGGAACCCTCCTACACTGTTGGTGGGAATTCAAACTGCTGTAGCCACTCAGAAAACAGTATGGAGTTCCTCAGAAAGTTAAAAATAGAGCTACCCTATGACCCAGCAATTGCACTACTCAGTATTTATCCAAAGGATACAAACATAGTGAGTCGAAGGGGCACCTGCACCCCAATGTTTACAGCAGCAATGTCCACAGTAGCCTAAATATGGAAAGAGCCCAGATGTCCATTGACAGATGATGGATAAAGAAGATGTGGCAGATATACACAGATGCACGTGTCTGCACAATGGAATACTACTCGGCCATCAAAAAGGAAATCTTGCCATTTGCAATGATGTGGCTGGAACTAGAGGGCATTATGCTAAGTGAAATAAGTCAGTCAGAGAAAGACAAATACCATATGATTTCACTCATATGTGGAATTTAAGAAACAATACAGAGGATCATAGGGGAAAAGAAGAAAAAATAAAATAAGATGAAAATTGAAAGGGAGGCAAACCATAAAAAACGCTGACCTCTAGGAAACAAACTGAGGCTTGCTGGAGAAGAGAGGGGTAGGGAGAAGGGATAACTGGGTGACAGGCATTAAGGAGGGCACTTGATGTAATGAGCACTGGGTGTTATACACAACTGATGAATCACTAAATTCTACCTCTGAAACTAATTTTTAAAAATTTAAAATTTTTTTCCTATTCATGGGTATGGATTTCCTCAGCATTTGCATGAATAAGCCTGCTGGGCAGAAGCAAACCAGCAAGCAGTGGGAGGCAAGGCTGTTGTGTTGGTGTAAACTGAGGCAAGGGGAAACAGTTTCTCTACTCACCTTGGTTTCTCACTCTGTGCCGCCCAGTAAAGAACCCTTCCAGGTCTGCCAAGGTCAACAGGGCTTGGTAGCCCTTCCAGGAAGGAAGTTCAGACCCTCTCCAATGACTTCAGCTCCTCACCTGCATGGTGCCATTTTGTCTCAGGCTAAGGAACATTAGACCAACCTCTTTTCTCCCCTCTCTCTCCAGCTCAGGACTTCTCTGATCTGACTTCTAATGTCTTAGGGCTCTACCCTCCAGGAGGCAATGGATTCATCATCAATGAACACGTGCTTGCCAAGTAAAGGCTGGTCAGTTGATGGATTCGTGTTGCTGTCTCAGCACCGCCTGATCTCGGAAGGAGGGCTGGCAACACTAGGGATTGCTGCTGGTCAGGGACAGGGCTCCACACCACAGAAGCTGGAGGCTGGCACCTGTGCCTGAGCATGAAGCCTAATAAGGTACAAACCTCAACTGATTAAAAGCAAAACACCTCTGGTAAATGCTGCTCGTGGGGAATTGCAGACTCTAAACAAAACATGGAGAGAAAACTGCTACTCCGTCTAGCAGCCCGTCATTTCCAGCCACAACAGCATCCCTCTTGTGTTGATAACGTGAGTGTATACAGTTGCTGAACACTTACTAGTTAGTATCCATGCATCTTATTGTATGTAAAATAGACCTCAATAAAAACAAAAATGGGTGCACCTGTGTTCATAGCAGCATCCTCACTATAACCAAAAGGTGGCAGTAACCTAAATGTCCATCAACAGATGAATGAGCAAAACATGGTATACACATACTAATTATTATTCAGCCTTTAAAAAGGAGATTCTGACACATGCTACAACATAGATGAACCCTGAGAACATGACGTTAAGTGAAAGAAACCAGTTGCAAAAAGACAAATACTGTGTGATTCCACTTATCTGAAATACCTAGAGTTTATCTGAAATACCTAGAGTTTATCTGAAATACCTAGAGTTTATCTGAAATACCTAGAGTAGTCAAATCGATACACAGAAAAGGGGATGGTGGTTGCCAGGGGCTGGGGAAGGAAGGAGTGGGGAGCTGTTGTTTAATAGGTACAGAGTTGCAATTCTGCAAGATGAATTGGCTTCTGGAGATTGTTTGCACAACGATGAGAATGTACTTAACCCTACTGAATTTAAACCACTACCACTTAAAAATGCTTAAGATAGTAAACTTTATATCATGTGTATTTTATCACAATGAAATAAAAGAAAAAAATATTTGAAAATGTATACTCGCTGATCTCATTACACCAGGGATGACAAACAAGGTTTGTTTTTTTTTTTTTTCTCTTGCTAACTCTAATCAATTATTCATGGATGCCTGGGGCATCGTCTGGGGATGGGGGGGACCCCCAGAGGATTCAGTGGCTGCATCCTAGATCATCCCCAGGGCACTGTGATTGACTAGCCATGTCTGCTACGGGCTGGTTGGGGCTTGTGGAAGCAAGTGCAGGGCCAGAGGAGGGGAGAAATAGACACACCATTTATTTGTTGACAATGAAACATTCCTATTGAGGGCAAGAATTTAGAAATATTTAAGGGGATGCAAACGTCTACCGACACAATGAGACTCATTCACAGCAAGGCTAAAAAATGTGTACAGTGTACTTACGATTTTTCAGGATTGTTTGCATTGCACTCTTGGGCATGGCCATTGCAAACACACCGCCCACCAATGCTGATATCCTTTATGCTGTAATAATACTATATAACAGAAGACACAGTGTCAGTTTTACTGAAGAGCAACAAACTGTTTTACTAGTCTGTAACTCACACCTGTATTGGCCCTCTTCCCTTTCACCCTGTAATCTTGAGCCTACCTTAATACAAAAGGGAGCAGAATTTGGATGTAACTTCTCTTACAAAATAAATGCATTCCTCAATCAAATGTAACAGGATACTGCCAAATTTGTGCATGTTTTAAAAGTCAAAGACTTAAATGCATGGAAGGAAATTGCCAAGGGGAACAGGCATGCCCTAGAGCCTTTTGGAAAAGGATTGAGTCTCAGATTACTTTTTTTAATGTGAATCTGGGTTTCATAGATCGAACATATTTATTTACTAAAAATAAATTTTTATATCAAATTTTGCACCTACTTCGTGCAGGCTCCAGGAAGGGAGAAAATATTTACAAGGACGGAGCAGAGATAGTACTAGATGGGCAGGGCCCACCCGCAGTTGTAGAAGCCTTTTTAGCTCAAGGTTAATAAGGCCAACGGCAGAGCTCACGCTCCGAAGGGCCAGACAGAGCGAGCTCCGGACTCAGCTGAGGAGCAGCCCCTAAGCCAGCCACAGATACGGGAAACCACGGCATCCGCCAGGCCCCTGTCCAGTCCGCGGGAGACCTCCCCGCTAGCAACAACAGGTGCCAGTGTCCACCCGCTCCCTTACTTCTCAGACTCGGCAGGAGAGGCACAGAACCCAGAGAGAAATCTGGGGGCTGTCGAAGGATCTTTCTCATGAGGTCATGCTGCCAGTCAGAAGACCTGTCAGCGAGGAAGTCTTTGAACTCACAAGGACAGGAAGGTATCTGCATCTTTTTGTTGTTGCCACCGCAATCAGTCCCCTTAAAGCACTCCAGTCACTCAATGTAAGGGTTCTGTTCTGATTTCCACACTAAAAACTGTTAGTCCAAGTGTCCTGGCAACTTCTTACTTAGTCTGAAGACATTAACAATCCCTCTTGTTAAAGATTTTATTTATTTATTTATTCATTCATTCATTCATTCATTCATTCATTCAATTTATTTGAAAGAGAAAGAAAGTGAACCTGAGATGGGGCGGGGTGGGGGGTGGGCAGAGGGAGAGGGAGGAGCAGACTTCCTGCTGAGCAGGAAGTGATGCAGGGTTCGGTTCCAGGACCCTGGGATCATGACCTGAGCCGAAGGCAGATGCTTAACCAACTGAGCCACCCAGGCACCCAACAACCACTCTTCTTAATATGGATAAATTCAGTATTTGAGGACTTTCTATGACAAGTTAACAGTAGAAGCTCTCATGCTGATCACCACAGAAGTTTCTCTCTGTGCATGTGTTAAGGGCAGTAGCAGCAGCAAGAGAGAGAAGCACTCAGCCTTCACCCAGAGCCCACACGAGGGTGTGACAGGACAGCTGGTATGCTGTTCCTTCACTTAAAGAAGCAACCTAGATTGGGATGAGGGGTCTCCCAATTATATGTGAGATGAACCCCATAAAAACTTACTTCATAGAGAAGACTACGTTCACCTAAGTGAAAAATATACATACATACAAGGACAAATCTTATAACCCCACCCCCCCAAAAAAAAAATGAAAGGAAAAAAAGGTGGGGAGGTACATTTGTGGCAAGGCTCCAAAATACCCGGGGAATGGAAACCCAGCCTGGCTACAGTTTACCAGAAAGCCCAGCTCTCCCCTATACATTTCATTCTGGGATCCAAGGTAGTCACCACCTACAGCAGCTCAGAGAGAGCTAAGGGGACAGAAAGTGCAGAAGACAAGCCACCTACATCCAAGATGACTGGCCTGGAAAATGCTCAAAACTGCAGCAAAACCTACTTTTCTCCTTGCCTTCCTCTTCCAGCTCTCTGATATCACCTACAGAAGAGGCCAAACTCTATCATGTACACTGGGCATCTTCCCTTCACTCTTCTAGGTCCACTCTCCAGGACCCTCTTTCTCTTTCTGCCCTTTGCTCAGGGGCTGAACTTTATGGGTTCCAACAAGGATTCTCTTGCCCACTGGCTTCCCACTGGGTTTGGCCAATGCAAGACACAAGCAGAAGATCAGAGGGTAGGAGAAGAGTGAGTTCAAGATATTTATTCTGCTGGCTCCCCCTCTGCTCGGGGTACTGTCCTGACACTGAGAGTGATAGATGTGCACCCAGTGCAGTAAGCGGCACTGGTGCTCATCAGTACCCATGTCTCCTCCACTGCGGTGACATTACATTACCCAGGGACTGCACATACCTGGGACTACACCACCAATTCCTGCCAATGGAGGTGACCTGTGTTGTCAGGAGCAGGCAGGTCTTCTCTAGGCTCTCACTCTTTCCTCATCTACTGACCATGTACAGGGCATCTAGAGGACTCTGAGGTCCCACAAGATGGCTGCACCTCGACACAGAAAGAGCCTGGTCCCCTGAATGACCGCATGGAGCTGATCCCACCTGCCGACCCACACTGGACTGTGATGTGAGCAAGAAAGTAACCTCTATTTTGTTAAGCCTCTGAGACTTGGGGATTATTTGTTATCATGGCAGACGAACACATCTTTGCCTTTCATCCTCTTTGAATATCATGATTTTTCTTCAGCAACCAAACTTCAAAATTATATCCAGTATTTCATACAAGAACAATTCCTATGCCTACACCATTACTGGCCATAAAGATTACTTGAAAGGCAATGAGTTTGGTAAGCAAAAATAAGGAACAAAAGCTGCTCTGTAGGCACATAGAAACACTACTCACCCGCCGAGTGACGGTTGGATCTCTCTGTGCTTTGGAGATGAGGTGTCCAAGGAGGGTATTAGTGCGGAGAAAACACAGGCGGATGTTTGTAGCCTTGGTAAACTCCCTCAGGGTGTGAGAGAAAGTAAAATTTTTTGCACCTGGTCGACCATTTATCAAGGACACCACAACCTAAAATAACCACACAACACATACAGAGGGGGTAAAAAGTCCCTTCATGAAAATATAGCCACAAGTAACTAAAAATAACTCACATGCCCCAAAGTACTTGGTTTCTTTGAGCCATTAGATGTTTATAGGTGGTCTTGGATCTTATTTATGTCTAAAAATATCATTGCTAGTTCTGAATTCCCTTCTCGTTCCTAGTACCAAATTCTGGCAATCTCTCCGTAAGACCTGGGCTCTCCAAAAATGTTATCATTTCATTTTCAAACCCTTTGTTCTATCAGTGTAGTTACGGTGTTGTAATACTATGAAATGTTGAAAATACAATGTTAAAATCTATAAATATAAGAAAACAACCTTTGGTTACATCAAAGAAACAAAGCTATAGTTATCTAAAAACCGAAATGAGGTTGAAGAAAAGAAGTCTCTGGATATAGAATTGACTGTGGAGAGGACCAAAAAAGATCGATACAAAACCCAGGCTTTGTTTTAAAGCTTTAAGTGATGGGGGTGCCTGGGTGGCACAGCGGTTAAGCATCAGCCTTCGGCTCAGGGCGTGATCCCGGTGTTCTGGGATCGAGCCCCACATCAGGCTCCTCCGCTATGAGCCTGCTTCTTCCTCTCCCACTCCCCCTGCTTGTGTTCCCTCTCTCGCTGGCTGTCTCTATCTCTGTCAAATAAATAAATAAAAATCTTAAAAAAATAAATAAAAAAAATAAATAAAGCTTTAAGTGATGAAGTCCAAGTGCCAACA
Organism: Ursus arctos; assembly: GCF_023065955.2. NCBI lineage: Eukaryota > Metazoa > Chordata > Mammalia > Carnivora > Ursidae > Ursus > Ursus arctos. The sequence goes on from NW_026622841.1 coordinate 45,588,623, forward strand.
ATTAGAGACACTCATCAATCGCTGGAAGGTACTGGATAGAGCTGCTCGAGAAAGTTCTCTCCAGCTAAAACAGGGAGACACACCCTTAAAGAAGTTCATTGGAAATTCACTTCATGCTCATGATGGCCTCACAATTTCCATGGAATTCTTTTCCGATTTTCCCCATTCTGTTTTCCCATGTCCCATAACAATAGCCTAGCTGCCTTTACCACGACCAAATGCAACCCCAAAGGGACAGTAATTCTTTTCTCCCTTACAGATGATGCCCACCCTGCCCAGAGGGACCAGGGATTTGTGCTATCACCTACCCCTCATCTCCTCACTCTTATGGGGGACACGTATTTGTGAAGAAGTGGGAAGGATCTTCACCTCAATCACCAGAACCCACTTTCTAAACATTCCACCAGAAAAGACAGTTCAAGAGCCGTGGAGCCTGAATCCGGAATCCTAGCTTCCAGAAAAGAAGTTGAGACCTCAAATAGAATTTCTGATGTCAATGATGCCTCAATTTTTAAAAAATAAAATAAAATAATTAATCAGTTAATTAATTAATTTTTTTAACTAATTAAAAATTTAAAAGAATTTCCAACCCAACTCATTCTGGGAGTCTTTGATGTGATTCCTTTACTAGTTAGTTCCAAGTTCTGGTTTCTCTCGCGATCTATCTTAGATCTTAAAAGTGCAAGTTTCACAATTATGCAAAATTTTATGTCCTCATGTTGATTTCTGAGTCTCATTTCTCCCTTCCTCCCATACCAACTTACCTCACCATTTTCCAAAGGTACAATCCGGGAATATTCAGTAGTACAAAGTACATCGTCATCTTGGGTGATAGCCATATTTGCCTCCTGCCCAAACTGTTCCAAACAATCTACTTTAGAGTCTAGGAAGAAAACATTTTAATACTATAAAGTAAAACATTATCATCTTGTCATAAATCTTTTAAGGAATCTTATGTTTCCTAAGAAAATACGTCAGAAGGAAAGAACAGAGAAGCATTTAAGATTTTTAGACAAAAGCTTAGAATGAAGTTTTAATTCATGAAAGAAAATACCAAGCCATTTTAGGCCACTTACTTTCAATAGCAATGTTTGGAGATGTGGGTCTGACTCCTCACCCCTCACTAGGCAAGTTTACCCTCTAAGGAGCATTCGTGGAAAGCCCAGGGCCTTTGAAAGGAAAATTCCCATTGCCTCAGGTCATCACACGGTTCAGAGACACTGACATTCTTCATTAGTTGAAGATGACAGGGTCAAGGTAAATAATGTAAAATGCAGGGTCCGTGAAGCTGGAACTTAGTCCCTAATTCTACACGAAAGGTAAAGGACTGGAGCTATGGCCCCGTTGTGAGTACACCGCTTCTTCCTAAATAGCAGCAAAACCCGTTATCATGAAAGGCATTTCAACCTCAGTTCCGCATGTGTATCCTTGGAATTAACGCACACACGCTTGAGAAATAGGGATGTTCCGAGAACAACCGATAGGGTAAAAATTGGCCAGTCCTTAATTAGCCAAACTGAGAGACTCATTTTCCAGTTAAATCCAGTGTTGATCTGTTGCAAATAATTAAAGCCCTGCGTAACATGGTAAGCAAGATTACTTACGAGCAAAATATTGCCACGGTGAGTAGGTGCTTCCAAAGTCTACAGATCTTTCCAAGACCCAAAGGTCAGGGCGAGGGGAATTTGCAAATTTGATGATAAGATAGGCCACATGGAAAAGCTGGTAAGGCAAAGGAGATACAGTTATTAAAGTCACCTTGTCTATCCGCAATCTTGACCAGCTTTATATGATGCTGCTCTGAAGGCAACAAGCATCTAGCCACCCCCTCCCCCAAGATCCAGATTCTATTTCTAACTGCCTATTGGACAACTCTATCTGGGTGCAGACTTTCAAGCTTACCATGTTCAAAACCAAATAATCACTTTTCTTTCTCCTTCAGATCTATTCATTAATCTTTGTCACGCCTTAATCATTTACCCTTGATTTTTAACCAACCTACAGAACAGCTTGAAGTCTGAACCTTTGAGAAATCTGATTTCAAGCAATAACCATCAAGTGCTAAGCCTTCCCAGGACCAAGAGCCAAGCGAGTTTCCTGGGAGTGTCATGGCCTTTGATTGGTTCCAGGTCTTAGAGAGCTCACAGCTGCAGAACTGAGGGCAGAGCAGCTGTTTGGTAGAGTGATAGCACTTCCTTCCCCGGCACCATCTCCACTGTCTCCTTTTATCCTGATTATTCTCCCTTTTTTAAAATTTTCTTGTCCATCCCCATCACTCTTTTGCCCATGACCAGGACAGTGCAGAAGTATGGAAGAGACAAGGGGAGACTTTGGTCCTTTCTTCGCCCTCCCATTCATGAGTCCCAGCATGTCTCCACAGTGGACCCCAGGAGCCCTTGCAGGTCTACTCCTACCCCTTCCCCCCAAACTTATCTGGCTTGGGTTTTGAACCCTGAGAGTCTATATATTTCCCAAAGGTCCTGGTGTGACAACAAATACAGGTGTTAAATATGTTTATGTGTTAATGAGTGAGGATTATCTCTACCCCCCACATGCTCTCCACCTCCCACATTCCCTGACCCCAGGTAACAGATCCAATAGTGACTTTCAGAAGAGGACTCCCCCAAGCTATTAACTAGCCCAGGAGAGCCATTTGAACGATGAGCATCTAGTTAGAGAGAGGGGCAGGACTCAGAATCTGTGAGATCCTTTCATTTCTTGGGGAAAAAATAAGGGAGATTCCTCTTCATATTTTTTACATACCATAATATGGTAAGAGTCATATATTTAAAAAAAAAAAAAATCTGAGAACTAGTAGTTACTTGTAAATGTTCCAAACCTGGTACTAGAAGCCAAAATCTCTGGGACAATGATTCTCAAATTTTAGTCTCAGGACCGCTTCACACTTTCAATAGTTACTGAGAACCTCTAAAAGCTTTTGTTTATGTGGATTATATCTGTTAGTATGTACCCATATTAAATATAAAGGCTGAGAAATTTAAAATATATGTATCATTAATTCACTTAAAATAATAATAAACCCACTACAAGTTAACATAAACACCATATTTTTGTGAAAAAAATACTTTATTTTCCAAAACTTAAAAATTGTACAGAGAATAGTGACTTGACTTTACATTTTTAAAGTTTCTTTAAATGTGTGCATTGATAGAAGACAGATGGATTCTTCTATCTGCTTCTGCTTATAATTTGTTGTGACATATAGTTTTGGTTGACGTATTTAAAGAAAATCTGGCATCACATAGATCTATTTGGGGAAAAGGAGGATCTCAAAGCTTGCAGTCCTCTTGAAAGGTCTTGGGGACCTCAATGGGTTCTCAACCACACTTTGAGAACCAGTGCTCTTGGTCACAGAGGTTACTCTTTGCTCTAAGAAGCCCCTTGGCTTATTCTCTGCAGAAGGAAGAATGGTCACACCAATTACCGAAAACCCTAAGTTCAGCCAGTTCTATCCCAGTCAAACATTTGCTCTTTAATCTTGAAAAAAAACTGCGTCCCTGGGCTCAGATTAATGTTCCCAGACTGTTTCCCAATCCTTGGAAAAAATGATCCAACCTCATGGAGAAAACGAATTGTAGGGTACCCTGAAAACCACAAGGCAATACCTACAGGCAAGAGAAATAATCTCCAAAAGACACACTCCGTTATCACATAGTGAAGGGATTCACAGGAAATCCCAGAGCTCCAAGTCTGGAAAAATCAGAACAAAGGTATTTCCCTGAAAACTGTTTGCATATCTGTCTCAGACCACATCAAAGTAAGACCATCTTTAGATATGAGTAAGACAGAATATAAAGGAAATATTTTTGGATACAGGAATCAAAGCAGTCTTAACCTCTTTCATCAAAATTCTACAACCATAACACACACACACATACCCCAAAAACCCTATTTACTTGATAGTTTATGATCTAATGGTTACTATGTTCTAGGTTCTGTTAGGCACCTCATGAACATCCTCTCTCAAGAGGTTAAGTAACACGTCCGAGTATTCTAGGCATAAAATCCTGAGCCTATGTGTGTTCTACTCACAGATCGTTAGCTAGGCCACAGAACCTAAGAGATACTTAATATTTGACCTGTTTTATCCTAGGGGAAATAAATTGTCAGAAAACTTCCAAACACCGTTACTTCTAAATATACTCAGATTGCATTACAGGGAGCCTGGAGAGGGGGAGCTATGTTATAGCACATCTTGAGGAGTATTGAGCTCAGAAGGGATACTCTTTTTGTTTCACTTCATCCTGTTCCAAGGTAATATGTGATTCCTTTGAGGCACAGCAGTTAAAAATCCCAAATCTAGGAGCAGGGGCAGACATAGGTCATCGTGCCCCCCTTCCAACCACCTATGAAAGCCCGCCACCCGGCCTAATTTAATAAGTCTACTGATTCCACCAACTCATCTTCCAATGCCCACGGGATGGGACATTCCACTTCAAAATGCTTCCCTCCTTTTCCTCTTGGGACCTTGTTTCTGATGTTCCTCAACACACATCTTAGCGCCCTGACTATTGCTAGGGTGCACTTCCTTTCTTCTGACTCCGGACCCTACAGTTTCTCCATCGTCACCACTGCTGTGTAACTTGCGGTCGATTCTTGCCAAGTACTCCAGCTGAGACCTGCAGATTCAAAATGTCACTGCAAGGCAGAGTGAGTGGTCCTCAAAGTGGATTTGCAGCTCAGCTCGTGCCAGTCAAACCAACAGGTATGAATTTATTCTTTTCCACTTGATCATTTAAAATAATGTGCCTCTTAAACAGCTCCTTCCATTAAACTCCCATTATCAGTTACTTATGTTTGCTCTTGGATCACTC